>NC_138177.1:105594306-106164306 GCF_964165515.1 Mesoplodon bidens | reverse complement strand
GCGAGGGCCACGGCCCCTGAGAGGGGCCGGCACACTTTCCAACTGAGTCGGGCGAGGGTGGGAGGGAGAGGCTGAAGGGGCGGGCCGGAGAGGACGCGGGCGCCGGACGGACCCTGCCCTAGGGACCCGCGAGCGCGGGCGAGGGGCCCCCGCGCAGGCGAGGAGCAGCCTCCACGCCCGGGTCAGCAGCGCGCGGACTCGGGAGGAGCCGCGGCTCTCGCCCCCTTGGGTGCTTCGTCGGCAGTGTCTGGGGACAGATGTCTGAGGGCGAGCCGCTGGACGCCGCGCAGGCTCCCGTCCCGCTCCCGCTGGCAAGGCCCCTGGCGGCGGTGTCAGAGCTATCCCGGCTACCCGGTCCTCCCCCGAGGCTCTCAGACCCCGCGGCCCGGAGCCGCGTCTGCGCCTAAAGGCCGGTGTCCTGGGACAGAAAAGGGGCCGAGGGCGGGCAAGCAGGGCGCAGTCCCTATTTCACCCACTTCCCGCGCGTCTGCCTAGGGGTTAACCAACGGCCAGTGGTCACTGGCGACCCGCCTGCGCTCTCAAGCCAGCTTCCCCTGCAGAGTAGCGACCCCACCCCCGCCTGGGCAAGCGTTCTGGGGTCGACACCGTCCTCCCGAGGTCGGGCGGAACCTGGGTCCGGGGAGTCAGCCGTCGCGCTCGAGACTAGGTTCACCGGAAGGCGTCGGGCCGAAGCGCAGCGGAGTCGCTCCTCCCGGCGGCAGGTCTGGCGTCACCCACCGGCGGCTCCCGGCCGCTGCCCCGGTCACGTGCCCCAGGGGCCGCGGCCAAGAACTCTCCGGCTGACCTGCCCCTTAGTCCAACGGCGCGGCGGGGTGGAAGGCACCTAAATCCGGCCCCTGAGCGCCCGGAGGGGACGGCATCACCCCGCTCCCGGATGACCAGCCGGCTTCTCGGGAACAGCTGTCGCGTCCCTCGGCGTCTGTGTTTGGGTGGGGGAGGGGAATCCAGGAAGAAGGTACTCTAAGCCTTTGGGCAAAAGCCGACAGAGAGGAGGTGGGAGAGACCGGGATCTGATGGCGACCACCCGCAGCCCGCTCCCAAGGTGACGGGCTCCAAGACTGGTATGAAACGGCCTGACGGAAGAACACTGCCTAAAAATCGAAATTTCCCTACCTCGTTGGTGCCTAGAGTAGTCCTTTGGCCGCACAGTAAAACTACTTTTGCCTCTTCTCCTCGCCCTTCCCCCATAGGGAAAATTCAGTGTCTTCTCCAGATCTTAACCCAGTTGTTCTGACCACAAATTAAAACACACCCCTTAACGGTGTTCACAGACAAGGGTAACTGTAAAAATTCTGCCCAGAAATACCGTTCTTTAGACTGAGGCAAGCTGCATTCCTGCTATTTCCTTAAGAAGATGAAAATCCCCAATAAATGCCAAGAGTGACCGAAAGTATTGCTACTATTCTGTTTAGAGTGAAGGAGAACAAAAAAAGTCAGTTCCCCCCAAATTTTCATTTTCTGATAACTTTAAACACCTTGGCATTTTTAAGATCCAGGTGGTGTTTTATCAGTAACTTAAGGATTGTTAATCAATACTAAATTTTAAAAGTTCATTTTGTCCTATCAATTGAGTTTATTTTCCATAATCAAGAGTCATTTTCTTAGGCTTATTCTAAAAAACTGAATTTCTTTCTAAAACACCATACTGCCTGCCCATCTCTGTTCTGTTAAGGGGCATCTATAAAACAATTACTATTACATACTTAAGCATATTACAATCATGCGGCAGAATATGCCCATATGTTTTCAAATATTTGAATTAGAGTTTTAGGTTCAATATTTTCTTCTAAGATGGGAGGGTTTTTTGTTTTCATAAAATTGGTTAACAAAAAAGACTGTTACATATAGACACCCAGTAGTTTATCTGGAATTAAGTACATCTTCAGTGAAATAACCCCAGACTGATGAGGCTGCTTGGTAGCAGTGAGACTGTGGAAGAAAAGAGACAGCATTGTCGGTGCAGGTAATTTTCACCCTGAACATGGTGTGTTTGTTTTTAAATTTTTAAATCCTTGTCCTACAGTTGCCAAGACTTCCATCTCTGCTATGGATGTGCATGTGTACAGGGTCTGTGGATTTGAAGCAGCAAAGGACTATGTGCTGCAAATGGCTCTCCAGTCCAGGTTTAGGAAAACCTTGTATGCCTGCAGTTCTGTGATTCAGAGCCTCAGCCAACACGAGCCCCTGCAGATGTCTTCTACTCTGGTGTGGACGGCAGTGTTCCTGGCAGTCTTGTGGGTTAGACAGGACCCCTGGGCACAAGAGCATGAAGTGGGAAATATCCCAACTGTAGTAGTGACAGTCTCGTCCTCCTGGACAAGGGAAGGAGCAAACATCACAGATTTATTTCTTCAACACAAAATCAGTTGGTGAGGTTTTTTACTTCCTTTCATTTTATGAAAACAACATAGAAATTCAATGCAAAATGGGTTTCAAATTAAAATACACGGAAATCAGGAAATACAATTTTCTAAATAGAGTGTAAAATATGTCTCATACACTACACATGCCAGAATTTCCTTGTGGCAGGCAAATTCACTGAAGACAAGATCTGCAGTGTATCACAATGCAGTGTGGAAACCACAAGTGTGACTTCCCTTTCTTTTAATCTTAATTGCAATACTATAGTAAATCTGGTTTCAGATCAGGCAAAGTGTGATCTATATGTAGATCTTTTATATACTCTATGACTGTCTACATGCAACCCAGCCTATAAGACTGTATTTCTAAAATTAAGGGGAAATTTTAAAAGAAAATCTTTTGACAGTGGCTTTTCTGTTTTCCTCTGGCCATAGGTTTGGGGTAGGCTGTTTTCCTACTGTCCTGCCAGTTGTTCCCAAACCTCACTGGGGCCAGGAATTAACACAAGTTAGGTTTAAGATGCTAAGAGAGACTTTCTGCTTGGGACCAGCCTGAAGACTACATTTCCCACTTTGAAACTAACACCCACACACTCCTGCTGCAGTGAGAGAAGTAGGCATTTGGAGAGAGCAAGAAATTCTGTGGAATATGAGGTGGGGGGTAAGATATACAGAAAAGACGGAGCTTTTCTCCCATTATCCCAAGGGGGGAAAACATCAATAACAATACATAATTGTAAAGAGTAAAGAACCAGTTTAAGGTTAATCTGCTAACTGGTCCTGTTCTCAATGTGTAAGGAGAACATCCCCTCCACCTCAACGTCTCATTCTCAATTCCTGACTTGTAGAAAACAGGTCTAAATAGCTCTACACCTATTTTCTAGAGAGCTCAAAGGCTGAAGGCATTGTTTAGATTCAGGTGTCCTGCAACTAATGTCAGTCCTTTGCAAAGCAGGAGGTTCTCTCTGACTGGAAACAGAATTCGAAATTCCTTCTCCTGAGGACAAGCTTCCAAATTTTGCCAAGAACTAGGAGTGTCTGCATCTGAAAAAAGGAGGGGAGGGCAGTGCTCTTGGACTCCGAGTGTGCAGAGTACTCATGGGACTGTATGTGTGTGGGCAGGTGAGAGAGAGTGGTCGGGGCCTGACTGCATCTTCGGACTGTAACCTACACAACAGGTGGGATTAGATCACTAAGAACACTTCCTGGGGGGTTTCTGGCAGTTTTGGTAATCTTCAGGTACCTTCTGCATGGCTTTCGAATTTCAAAGGCCAGTACTCTGCCCGCCCTCCGTGGTCACCCTTTTCTATGGGAGAAGAGAATCTCCCAAGGAGGAAGCCAACTTTTAAAGTACACGAACAATCCCCATTCCCTGTAGGCCTGAAGAGAAATTCAGCGGGGTAGCACTTTCCTGCTTTCTGAACACATCACGCACCAACTTACCGAGGGCACTTCAGTGAGGGCAGGCAAATAGCGGGTAAGGGAAAGGAGATACAACCTTAAAACACAGAAATAAACAAGTATTATTCTAGCCTCTCCTCCTTACCCTGATCCTTCCCTCCCTGCCTCTGAGAATAAGCCACCAGAGTCCTGTAGAAGACTCTTGAGTTTCTGCTCTTAAATGGCTCCTTTTCCAAGGAGGAGCAAGGTCTGTTTTCTGATGTAGGGCCCCAGATGCTCTGTTACTGCAACGTAATTTTGTCATTGCTTCTTTTCAAAGATTATTTGGAATGAATTGTTTCTTTTGTTTACTATCTAACAAACAACCTCTGCTAATCTTATATTTTATCTCTCTAACATATGGAAAAGCTATTTATTCTAGCCAATCACAATAAAGTGAAGAAAACCCCATTTTATGGAAAAGTATATATCACTAGTCTGTTGATCATTAAAGATATGATTACCAGTGAAAACCCTCTGAAGGAGGCACATTTATGCTTCCAGGAACAGATGGGGACATGCATTTTCCTTGCAAATACTTTTGAAATTGCTCTACTGGTAGCAGTATAAAAATGATATACAGATGCCAGGGCTGGCATGGCCAGGATGAGTGCGCCAGATTTACACAGTAAAGCTTTCACACGCAGACTGTCAGTTTTGATTGATCTCTACTATACCTCAGGAACTTGTTGACTAGGTAGGGAAACAGTGCAAATAATTCACTGCAGCAAGTCAGGTAATTCACACAACCAATCGGTCTGCTTCACTTTCTGGCTGTGACATATGAGCCTTCCCTACAAGATGCATCATTTTCCAGCTTGAGCAATATTCAATGTCAGGGAAGAAAAGGTATTAAAGCCACACAAAAGGTGGCGGACTATCGCAGGACCAGAAGTTGTTTTGGTAATGGAGGCCAGATTCTGCACTACTCTAAGTCCTGCCAGAGCATTCAGGCCCAACTGTCATTATCATATTGATTAAAAAAAAAAGTTCATCATAGTGCAATGTTAGGTTTAACGCCAACAGATCGGGAAAGAGCAAAGAATTATCCCACAAAAGCACAACATTCTTACCACAGGGACGTTTCCCTGTTCCAGTTCACTGATGGAGTTGATTAAGTTTAAATGAAGCAGACACTGGATAAAAGTAAGGGTATTGACCACTGGGCACCTCGATCCCTGCTTGAAAGGACCTGATACATGCAGAAAAGCAAGATTTGCTAAATGCTCTAATCTTCAATCAAATCTTACATCAGTACAGACAAAGTTTGGTAATGAGAGATTCAATGAAGCATGCGGGAGAAAGAATTAATCCTCTTGGTCTAAACTGGCTTCAACTTTGAAGCTTGCTCCGGAGGAAAGACAGTTATCTAAATGCTAAATAAGAAACTTATTGTACTTTTCATGGCATGCTAATCTTTTGTCTATTTCATCTCTATTATGCGTATGCTCCTAGATTGCAGTTGTCATGGTGATCATATCAAGCTACGCTCAGGGGATGGTGGTGAGAAGCCAGGCGCGGACGTGGAGATCACCCCCACGCAATCCACATTTCGTAAAAAACAGAGCAGGAAGAAGTAAGCGGGCACCTGACGCCTTCCCCGCTCCTTCTCACCAGGCCCGGCCGCTCCAGTCAAGGGCTAAGAAGCCTTGGGCCTTCCTGTGCCATTCCAGGCGAGGCCCCCTCCCTGAGGCGAGTGGCATTTGGTAATGGTGGTAATAGTGGTGGGGAGGGGGTCAAGCATCCTTCCTACCCCAAACTCCTTTCTCCTTAGAGGTTCCCAGCTTTTAGTCTAGAGGCTCCTCCCCCTCCTCACCACTTCCCCTTCCTCCAAGAGCTGGCATCTGCGTGTGGAGAGGCTGACTGGAGAGGGAACACAGAGGCAAGGGCTCGGACACTGGCCGGCTCCACCCTGCAGGCAGTGCCTCGGGGCGGGGAGCTGAGTCAGCCGACTGACTCTGAGTGCAGCAGAGGAATGAATACCAGATCCAGAAGAGCGGCCCACGAAGCCCTGGCGGCAGGTGGAAGGTAGAGGGTCACCCAGGGCCCTGGCGACCAAAGGTGACTCTGGGCCCTTTATGTGTTTTACAAAAGTTGCCAAATTAAGATGGGATTATAACTGCTCGAGTCCTTGTCAAGGCTGAAAGGTTGGGAGCCTCAAATATGCCCCAGCAGTGTTGATGAAAAGCTTAAAAAGTAATAAAAGGGAGAAAAGAGAGAGGAAAGTAACATGTATAACTCTTATTAAAGAGAAGAGCCACAGAGAGGTTGTGAACTTGGATCACTGTTTGAACTTTAATTTGTTCATTAACAGGATTTGCCCCTCACTGCGAATGTTATTACTTCCTCTGCCGCTCAGCAACAACTCTGGGCATAATGAAAGAGTCTGGCAAAAAGTTAAATGCCTGGTAATTAATTCATTTAATTGAAAAAAGGGGGAAGAGGGAGAGAGAGGTCCCACTGCAGGAGCAGAAGGCAGAGGGTTTGGAGGAGGGGGCAAAGCTGAAATCTGCATGGAGGCCCTCTCCAAGGCCTAATGTCTGCCATCCACGCAGGCGGGGAGACCTGATCTCTGATGAGGCTCTTTTCAGCAAATTAATGCCAAGAGTACCCTGAAGACCCTCTGCCCAATGCCACCTGTCCCTGGTCTGAAACTCTCCTAGCTAGGGTTTCAGCCAGGAGCTACTTTGGATGGTCTCTTAGGGTAGAATGGACACCAGAAATCCAAAATTAATATATACTCAAAAAATCTTTCATTAAAAAATAGGGAGATGTCTTTCGCTTTCTCCCCTTCCTTCTCTTGAAACAGGTTTCTTATGCAGTCTTCTGTTTCCAGGCTGGAGTGGAGAAGAGTGTCAAGAGCAGGATATAACCTGCTTGCTGGCATCTTGATCAGCTTTACAACATCATGCTTTCTTTCTGCCCCCTCCCACCCCAGCAGATGATTTCAATAAACTCAGGAGATGAGAAATGAAATACACTCCTTGCCTCTGCTCAGAATCAATAGGACAGTTTGCTTTGCCTCTAAACTCACAGGGCCTGCCTTTCCCTGTGTCACTGAGCTCCTTCCTGTGTTGGTCAACCACCGCACACAGTCCCCTTACTCATGTACCCTCCTTCTGAGGCAGGCAGAGGTAGCCACAATTAACTATTGAGACACCCCAGATACCCCAGAGCTATCAGCACCACATCGCCCTTATAGCCAAACGAGAGAACAGCAAAATTCAGGAAATCAGTAGTAGGTCAGTTATCCTTTCCTATTTAATATGTTTAAGGCCCACCGCTGAACAATAGGCAGTTTCAGTTTCCTCACATTTTAAAAACTGGTGTCCATATAATCAGTGTGACTTTCTTTAGAAATACAATTATCTACCATGTATTCTCCCATTTCAATACTACTAGGGACAGAAAAATGAGTGGTGAGGAGAGAATGAGAGACTATAAATGAATTCCCTAGTATACAAAACCATTTCCTAGGTTTGTGTTTTTAATTAAATCACTTCTAAACCCCAGGGAGAAGACAGTATTTTCTCATCCAAATCACACTGTCACCAAATAAATAAAGTCATCAAATCACCACTTTGCTGGCAGCATCCTCCTCATTTGACCCAATGCCACTTGGTACTAACAATCCTAACCTCAAACTCCAAACAATTATAAATGATCTATACCATGCCTTCCAGAAAACCAGTGATAGGCACACACTCGTGTGCATTAACAGGAAGGGGAAAGGAGTTTTAAAAGGGGCTATTTTATGAGCTGAAGCAAGTTCTAGGGTATATTTAGCATTAAAATTACTTCCCACCTTTTATAGTCCCTGGATATTGACTGAGTTCTATTTTCCAAAGTTGTGGATCTATACTAATTTTATTCTGGTCAACTGACACTAAATATTAAGGAGTCTACAAACAAAACAAAACATTCCCTCACTCCACACTGCTGAGCCCTAAGCTCCTTTTATAAAAGGAACTTTAAAGAGACCACATCAACCAGGTCTGGTAACCTTGCCACTATCCTAACCTAGACCCTTATCAGTTTACACATGCGTGAGTGAGTTTCTTCCCTCCTCCAAAACAGCCTGCCAGTGCCTTGAGATTAATTTCTCTTAAACCCCTGCTTTACTCAAAACCTTGATAGCTCTGATAGCCTGTAACAGCCCCACCCAGCTCCTTAAACTGGCCTTTAAGCCTCCTCTGCACTCCCCCTGTAGGCACTAACTGGCTGTTTCTGGTTTGTTTTACACTACTAGCCTATACCAGGCAAGACAGCTCTTCAGGAAGACAGCTCCCCCACTGTCCCCTGAAAACACCACATGAATCATCTTCATTTTATTGAACACTTGTGAGGTGCCAGGCACCATGTTAGGCATTACAAACATTATCTCATTTCCCTTCAATTTCATGAGATATGATTATACCCATTTTAGGGCTGTAGAAACAGAGACTAAAGAAATTAAGGTACGTGTCCAACCAAGATCTCACAGCAGAGACAGGATTCTTAGGCTTACCTATCTGACTTAAAAACTGGATTACTTTCCACTTGGCATACTCTCACCCCTGCTGTACTGTGTGTTTTAATCACTCCTCCTTGCCATCTGGAATGCCTTCTCAACTCCAGTATACATATCTGAATCCCACCCAGCCTGCAAATCCCAGAGAGAAATTCCCACCTCTATCCTGAAATCTTTCACTACATCCTAGTCCTTGGCAGACTGCTGAAACCCTTCATTATCTGCAGCTCTTACTTGGCACTCCTATTCTCTGCCCTGTACTATTATGTCAGTTTTCATTTATTCAGTCCCTTCCAACCATACAGTAAGCTCCTTGAAGAGGGGAATTTGCCCTGTATTTCTTTATATTCCTCACTCACTCTCCAGAGCCTAATAATATAGCTTCCATTTGCTGAGCACCCTCACACACAACAATCCTGAAAAGTAGACACTGTTATTATTGCCATTTTGCAGATAAACTGGGGCTCAGAGAGATTAAGAAACTTGCCCAAGCCACTCAGCAAGTAAGTAGCAGATCTGATATTCAAACACAGACTGTCTGAATCAAATGTCCCTCCTCCTTAGCCAACACATTGTACTGGCTCAAATACAGTCTGTCTCACACAATGTGAATTTATGAAGTGTCACTGTGTGGAGGATACTCAACAAACCTCTAGAAAATATCCTCTAACCATGACTTAAGACAAGGGCACTGTTTTCCTCTTCAGTAGGATAGCCTCTGAAACTCAACAGAAGAAAGGATGAGTGAGTGTATACGTCCCTGACTACCCCTTCCATTCTCCCCTCCCCTCTAGGAACCATGCCCCCTGTTGGTGGGAGCCAATAACACCACTGTCTGTATCTGAACTGGTGTTTCCCTGCCCCAAGCAGCCTCTACCTTTTAAATACACAGAAGAAAGTAGGGGAAAATGAAAGATACAGGTGTCAATTTTTTTAATGGCCTGCAAGGGCTGGGAGGTCTTGCAGTCTCTGCGGCGAAAATGGGTTGTTGCTGTGGGAAGAATAACAACTGCAAAAAAAAATGTTCACAGATGACCAATTAAACCAATATGTGGAACTCCATCTAGCTTCTTGTTCCAAGACATGTAGGTGGAGGGAAGGGATATGGGAACAGATGTATATGTATAACTGATTCACTTTGTTATAAAGCAGAAACTAATACACCATTGTGAAGCAATTATACTCCAATAAAGTTGTAAAAAAAAAGACATGTAGGTGGCAATGGGGATTAATAAAATCTCTAAGATAAGAACTTCTGAGAGTACAAGAATCAAGGCCTGGAAGCCTGGCTACTTTTCCCCACATGGAGATTGTGCCTTCAGTGCCAGTGCTAAAGACCTGGACCTGATAGTATTAAGCAAGCTAACAGGTTTCTTTATTTCCCACAGGTCTTTAGGAAACGTAAAAAAAAAAAAAAAAAAAAAAAAATTCTTGCAATGGTAACAGGGTACTTCCTATGAATCTGAGAAAGGGAGAATAATGACTGTATGATGACTTGTCTCTAGTATCCATGTGAAAACTAGTCTATTCTCCTAAGTTCCCAAAGATAGATTTCCATCTTCATTTATATTTTGGTTTAAATATCTGGACAGCTCAAGGGCTACAATCCTTACCTTCACCTACAAAATCCATGTTGTGGCACACAAAAGCTTGCACATGCACAGCACTTAATAAACCAAGTCCTTCCATTTATTTCATATCAGACAAGGCTCAAAACTACCCCTTGAAGTAAATGTATTATACACATTTTGCCTATGAGAAAACTAAAATTTGCTTCAAGTAACACAATTGGTACATGATAAACCTAGTCCCCACTCCTAGTCAAGGATACTTTCCCAGTTCTCAGGGCAATTTCCTGCCGTTTCTATATTCTGGATCCACGTGTGAATTCTGTAAATCCAAAACCAGGAACCTCTCTCTATCTGAAAGAGATGGGCCTCAAGCTATACCAACCAGACTTCTATTATAACTACCTGGCCATACTAAGAGTTCCCCCACCCCAATCCTGAAGCTATAAACACTATATACAAAATTTAATATTTAGATTCAAATTAAGAAATATCTGGATGGTTCTTAAATCTATAGAATATGAGCAGGTGCAATAGTTGGGCTACCCATTCCAAAAGAAAGGCTAACATCACTGCTACTTGTTTTTCCACAATTGTCATTATTTATTGAGGATGTGCTGGGTACCTGACACTTCCTTATACTTGTAACATATAATTGAGGAGCCATTTTATCTGCTAATAGACAAACAGTCTTTTCCCCAGAAAAGACCTGGAATTGGATCTGTCCACCGTGTTCACTGACCCTTTAGTTGGGTATGTAACTCTGATATCCTGGGCCCAGCAGGTCCCCCTCCCTAATTTCTGAGCAATAATCAAACTCATCAAAGCAGACAAAACTCAAAGCTCCAGATCTTATAAATGGCTGAAATAAGGATATTCTTTTTGTCTCAGCTCAAACTTGGTTAATCTCCATATCCAATCTAACTGTGGGGTGAAAGAGAGGAATATATTTGATGATTTGGGACTGTTGCCCTATTTCTTTGTCTGCTAGCTGACCTTCCCTCTGTAAGTGCATCAGCATTCGCAACATTTAGTTTAAGCAGGAAGGCTCTTTCATCTTTGTCCTCTGGCCTTGATCTCTCCTGATCATTATAGTCTGGATCCCTGCTAATCACTAGTGATCCTGTGGCCCTCTATATAATACTAAAGGTATTAGACCTGAATTCTTAGAAAAATTCCTACTCAGCTAACTACATTCTTACTGCTTTTCTTGGTTCTCCATATAGTCTCAGCTGGAGTTCAATTTGAATTATTCCCTCAGATTTTAAATTATTTGCTGGTGGTTTTTGGAAACTATTTCTAAACTCATCTCTTAGATGAACTCAACTAATTATGATTCAAAAGCCCCATGACCTACCTCTTTCCATCTCCCTCTCTCTTTACCTTGAGTGTCTTTCTACCCCATCTCCCATATTCTGGTCTTGAATATCATAAGAGTTTAAATTCACTGAGGAGGGAGTTTCATAATTCTGTATTTTGCACAGCATATAGCATATTGTTAGCTTACAGCAGTACACAGTAGTTCCATTACATATATACTTTGGGGTCTCTATTCACAACCATCTACTAAAAATGACGAATGTTTTATTCCACAAGTTAGACGTCACCTACAGTTGAAGGATCACTGAGTTTTTTTGATAATGGTGAATGCCTTGCTCACTAAACAGAATACAGGTTAAGTTTGATTTCTTAATTGAGTATGATTCCTTTGTATTTCAAGGAATGTAGAGCACCAAATCTATAGAACTATATATGGCAATCCTGATTTTAGCTCATGACATCTTGGATTTTTCCTACCCAAGCCCATATTCTAGAATTTAACAGCTTTTGTTATCATAGCAGCAAAATTGAACTCTCATAAAATCCATATCAACCAAATTCTTGACAATATAGTTTTCTGAAGTAAGATGTCTCTATACTGCATACCAATGTACTAGAGATGTATATGATTGTTAAATTAATAATTCATTGATAATCAAAGAGACTCTACAAGCTCCAAATGCACATTTTTCTTAAGAGTTTTCCCTTGGCAGCTACTTTTATTCCAATGGTGCTGCTGATGTTCAAACTATTCTTGTATAATGACTTTAGAACTAGTTTAAAAACTACTTAAGAAAGACATTTAATAGTCTTTCCAATTGTTTTGACCCCCAAATTACATTACCTGACTTGATCACCCACCTAACTCTTCAGGGCACAGAAGGTCTTTAAAGGAAGATGACTTACCACCTCCAAGGCTTCTTAACAAGATGTGCTGTGGGTTCTGAAGAGTGCCCAAATGAAGAGCTTCAAAATAGGTTTGAACGATGGCAGCAATGGAAGCATCACTGCAGTAAGTGACAGACTTCCAAGATGACTAGTTGGATAGGACACTAAAATGTATGTGTAAGTTCTGATACAGTGGACTATATTAGTTTATAGTCATATCTTGGTTACTTAGTTATGGCCCTACAGCACAATATTAGGGTTAAGGAAAAAATTATTCTTAACATCTTCCATTATTGCACTTCACAAAGTTTTACACTCTTTAGGTGCATCTTATAGATGTCATACAAAAACGTATTGATATTCAAGGACCTAGGCATTGTTTAGGACGAAACTACAAATAATTGAGATAAACATCTTGGATGTTTTTCTCTGTTTATCAAGCCAATGAAACTGAATTGTAAACAGGTGTACTTGTAACACTTGAAATGTGTTTGTCTTCTTGACTTAATTGTAGGCAATTCTTACTTCAGGTTGGGGGAAAAAAGGGGTATGCGGTTTTGATTTTAACTAAAATTATAGTGCTTCACTCACATAACACCAGCCAGTCTAGCACACCATATAAGAAGCAAGACCTTTTAAGGAAAACTTTATATTCTAAAATTATTAAAAGGACATCATAAACCCATTCAATCATGCAGGTCCTTTAAACTTTGCTTTGAAAGTCTTAAGGAGAAAAAAATATGGTACTGTGACTAGGGAATAGGCTGGAGAAAACTTTCTGATTTCTAACTTTTCTTCCCTTACCTTACTACTTGAGAGAAGTCAATACAATTTTGCGTTTGTATAAATGAAAGGCCACAGTTTTTAACTCTTTTACATTAATATTCCTTGAGCCAGAAGCAGATATATTTTCCACATTTTAGTTACACTTCAACAATTATGTATTATATGTCTATAGGGCTCATGTTCAATGGCAAAGTGAAGTGGACCTGTAACAGATAATGTATAAATAGTTATTGAATTAATGACTGGAGGAAAAGAAAACCATACCTTGGGTGAACACATGCACGGTTCACTGTAAAACTAACTCCCACGGGATTTTGTCCATGTAAATACAACTTCTGACTATTACATAATATCAAGCCTAAAGCATCTGCTTAGATTTGGATCACTTTAGATTTCAGAATTCAGTCATTAGGACCCTAGCCATACTTTTGAACCTAATCACTTGTTTCATGTGACTTCTGATATAATCAAAGTCTTTAATACCTATGAGTAAGTAGTAACCATTAAGACCGGAGTTTTACAGAAAATTTACCTGACTTCCATACTGAGCTAAATGGATCATTTCACATATCCAGCACTTATGCTAAAAGCAGAAGGTTTCTCATGTAAGCTATCCGACGATTATCTTTCACAACAGAGGCATAAACATAACCAGTTATCTCACTTTTCCAATTATTCCAGTTTTAGAAGATGTTTGTTCTCATAAATAGAGCTCTATCACTGGCTAACAAGCACTATTTATTTGGTAGCACATAAAACACCTTTGTTCCTTGGTTTATGCGATAGAACAGGACTAAGACAAAACCCTCCTCCCTCCTATGGGGACTTTTGTGCGTAACTTGATAAATACCTACAAAATGATAAATGCTACTACCTCTTTCAGCATTTTGAAAGATGTCAACCAAACACAAAATATTTTTGGTGTGTGAATTAAAATGCCTCTTACTGATGGTCTCAGATGTTTCCTTGTAAGATAGCGTGTTAAGGACTGGCTTATATATTATCCGTCCTCCAGACTGACATCACACTTCATAATAGCTTGGTATGATGATTGCTGTCAAAATCGCCTGCAAGGAAACATCCGTGCCCTAGACTGACATAATTTATTAGCATGACACAAGACTAAAAAACGAAGAACACCACGCGAAGCCTGACTTCAAGCACACGGACAGGGGGGTCTGCTACGTGTGGGCCAAGGGCCTCAATCCTTCTCACGCTCTAACTTAGGAAGAGAATGAAGGTTGCCTGGAAGTCTCATGGGCGGGGGAGGAAGGCCAGACTGGCAAGGGCCCGCGACAGGAGGAGGAAAATACTGTTTTTTCAAAGTCGAATCCCATCCAGGAATAGGTTTCTCTTCTCCGTGACCACCACACGACGGCACACATCTTGCGGGAAATGAAATGGAAGCGAGGGCGCGGCGGCCTCCGAGGCGGCTGGGGAAGCCGACCCGACGGAGCGGAGTCCGGGGTCGGTACGCTCGGAGTGGCCTCGGCCGAGCACTCCCGCCGGCGTTCCCCGCAGGGCTTTTAGGCCGCGCTCTCGCCGCCTTCCACGGCGCGTAACCCGCCGCCCTCGAGACCCCGGCATCACCTCGCGGCGCCAACCGGCCCGTCCCGCCCTCTCCTCGCCCTCTCCTGGGGGGCCTGTGGGCAAGGTTCCCTCTGAGGCTGCGACGCTCCGCACGCGCCCCTCCGCAGTTGCGGCGTGAGAACCAGAGCTACCGGAGCTGCGGGCCCCAACTGCACACAAAGCCCCCGACGGCGCCGCGGCGCCTCCCCGCCTCGCTACTCCAGCTCCCGGAGCTCAGAGAGCGGCAGTCCGCGTTACGGCGTCCGCTCCCGCGGGGAAGTCCCGCTAAGAGGAAGCCTCCAGCGGGAAGTGAGATCCCGCTCACGCGAGCACCCCCGCCCCTGAGCAGGGCCCTCTGCCCGACGGAGACTCTCACTTCAAACGAACAGGCGCTGCCCCCTGCGGGAGGAGGGGAGCGCGTGGGGAATACTCACAGTGGGCCTGGCCGCGCCGCGCAGGGGACCTCGCCGGGAAGGACGCGCCGGCTCGCGCAGGGGGTGCAGAGCCCCAGCGGGTGGCACCCGCGCTGCTGCCTCGGAAGGGAGGCCTCTACCGTCCGACTGCGGACCTGCAGCCGCCGCGCGCGCGCCGCCGCCGGCCCCGCCCATCGGCCCCGCCCATCGGCCCCGCCCCGTCCCGTGTCGCCGGCCCCGCCCTCCGGCCCCGCCGGCCCTGCCCCGTCCAGCTCCCCCACCCCGCCCCTCCGGCCTCCTTTCTCCAGACGGCTCCCTCCCCTCTTCTCTGCCAGCCGGGTACAATCGGCTCTCTTACCAACGCGAAGGGACGTGGAAATCTTTCCACGAAAATGAGCAGTGATATCCTTTTGATGGCTATAATTTATTCCAAATCGTCCCTGGACTGAAATGATCAATTAGCAGCCTGAAACGCACTGTGAAGTAAATTGTCACACTCTCTATTACAGGATGGTTATCATATATTTATAAGGTGTGTTTTCTGCAATCAGAACCAACAGGGTGTTGAGCGATCAGTCATACACGCGCTTCTTCAAAAAGAACGGGAAAGAAGCTCCAGCACGGGGGTGGGGGACGGGGAACGTCCTTTGGACAATTATTACTTCTCCCACCCTTCCACAAGGGTGTTTTCTCTTGGCATCTGGGAAGTGCAGTGAGGGCGAGAGCTCTGCGCCAGCTCTCTTGGCCGCTCCTGTGACCGGGGAGCAATGTCCCTGTGAGCAACAGGGAGACTCGAAGCCCCAAGAGGAGACGGTTCCTTCCCGTGAAATACAGACAGGATTACGCACTCTGTCTTTCTATGTCTTCAGTCTTAGCCTGGAAAATAATGTCTTACTCTTTGCTTCTAAGCTTCTAGCAGAATGTATGCATTCTATACTTGTCTCTTTTCCTCAGTTCTCAGGGTGTTGCCTTCCTCTCTCTGCTATTTAGGTGTTATATACTGTAGAGATTATGCCAGGATGATATAAAGTTTACCCACGGAGAGAACTCTGCATTCTGAATTGGAATCTCGCCAGAACGCTTCCATCATTCATAAACGAGATGGCACAAAGTTCTGAGAAAGTCATAAGAAATTCTCATTCAGTCTGGTAGGCTGTCTTGACCAAGCCATGGAGACACTGTTATTTTCCTATGGTCATCCTCAGTGACTGTACATGAATATACATCTGGAACTTCCAGGTTTCCCCTAACAAACTACAGCACACTGTTATCCACCAACCACCTATCAATCATTTTTAAGGATTCTGGTTTGCATCCAATTAATAGTTCTTTTGCCTGAAAAACAGCTCTAGAGCCCAGCCTACTGACTGTTGTGAGAAAAGTTTAGCAGATAGAAGTATGCCTCTGTGGGCAATAAGGTGACATTTGTGGAGAATGAGTCACAAGGCGGAGTAAGATGCAGAGTTTACACTACATTCTTCTTAGATTAACTGCCCCCATGATTTTTTGCATGGCGGGGCTTGTCTGCAATGCCAATCTCTGAAGAATGGAGAGAAAGAAAATCTTGCCAGGTATTCGAGTTGTAGAGGCAGCTGTTGCCATTGGACCTTCCCCAGCATAAATGGGGCACTGCATTCTTCTCTCAGAAAACAAACAGGCTGGGGACCCTTGCCTCATTTGAGTACCAGCATAGCAAAGAGCCAGACCCAGAACCTTCACCTTGTACCTTCCAAAGTCATTGATTTAATAGCTAATATTTATTAAGCACTTACTTCATTCCAGGCACTGTGCTTTAAATTATATGCATTATCTTATTTAATCCTATCAACAAACTTATGGGGAAGGTTCTTCATTTTACCAATAAGAAAACTGAGATTTGGCAAGATTAAGTAATTTATCCAAGGTCACAGTTCTAGTCAGTGATGATCTCAAATCCAATGCCCATGTTCTTCACCCCAATAATATAATATCTCAAAAACTTAAAATTTTGATTTAAGATTTCCCACCAAAACGATTTTAATGGAGCTGATGATAAAATGAGAGTGCTGAATTCTGGGAGAAGAATGAGAGAACAGCTCTTTGCAAAGGAAAGACATTATAGATACTTATACCCGACCTGGGTAGATTACCCTTTCTCTGTTCTGCCCTTCCTACATTCTGTGATTTCTTTTTCAGAGTTATCACCTCCCATCTGGTGTCTAGCCAAAGAGACCTTACCCAAGGTCAGTGATGACTGCTAAGTTTGGGGTGGAGGTGGAGGGAAGGGTGGATACAGCAGACCCCAGGGAAAGCAGAGCTCCTTGTGGAGAAAACTTAAGTAGGAGCCAGAGTTGGACAGAGGCCCTTGTCCCAGACCCCCGGCTCTGAGAATGAAATGTTGCTTCCTAATGGACTTTAAATTACCAACATAGCTAAACTCTCCCTTAATAGAATGGTAAAGATCTGCTTGCTACCTTTTTCCCCCTTCATGTAGAATTTGTAATCAAGAGCCCAGTTTTGTCATTTGGAAATACTAATTATCTAATCACTCTGTGCTGCATAACGTACTTGTCTGCCCAATTAGCTAGGACAATTATTAAAATTCAGAGGCCTAATTATGTCTCAATTTAATGCTGGCAAACTTGCATATGGAGCAGTAATTAAAATCTTCTCTTTCCCTTTGCCTTTAGGGCAGGGGATGATTAGGCCCTGTCAGGGGGTGTACTGAACTAAACCAGTGAAGCGTATTGTGCAACATGACCCTGCATTGTTAAGTGTGTCAACATATTAACCTGAATTCCCTTCAGCCCCCACATAATCACATTTGGTGGAGGGATAAAGGAGCTAAAACATGAAGCATTTTATTAAAAAAACATAAATTCTTTTTAATTAATGCTATGAGAGTTCTGATGAATTTCATGCTTGCAAGTGCTGGAAGACATAAGACTGGTTCATCTAATTACGAGCAAATTTGCTCTTGGTAAAAACTACTTTTTTTTTCTCATTTAAAGAAAATGATTTTTTTGGTGGTGTAATAAAAAAAAGAAAGGGAAAAACCCTAGCTAGTTGGCTTCCAGTAATACAGTTGATTATCAGTTTTGTTTGATGATGGAAAACAAGTGAATGTTGACTTCCCAAAGAATCAAACCCAAATCTGGAGGCATTTTTAAAAAGGCTAGAATTTAATACATGAAAGATGTTAATAAAAGTGAAATATTACAAATCATAATATTGAAACAAATTCAAAATATTTATCTTTTGAGCTCATAAGTTTGATGTGTGAAACAAAACAGGGTGAGGAGACCAGAGCACTGCACAGATTCATGTTGCTTTGGAAGCCCCTCAACATGCAGGAACCCAGACAGTGTGTGTCTGCTCTGCTGGTATCTCAATCCTCTTCTCTACAGACTAGGGAGAGTCACAAAACCCACTAAGACTTCAGAGCTGTCCTCTGACTTCTGGCTTTCTCTCACGATGGAATACATGCTGGATTATTCATGGATTCATCTAAAGAAGGAAAGCATTCAATCTAGACCAAAAATGAATTATTCTGGAGAAAGAAGGACTTCTTTCAGTTGTTTCCAAACTTGCTACATGGATAGCTTCTAGAGATCGAGAAACACGCACACAAACACACATACACACACATACACAGTCACTTACTTGGGCAGAGCTTACTCTAAATTGGTCTGGTTTTGAAATCTCATGACAACCTTGCTACAGAGTAGGTGAGGCAAGCACGTCTCCATTTTTATTAATGTGGGGCAGTTCAGATACTTGTCCAAGCTGGCAGCTCTATCCCACCACTTCCTAATTATGGGCAGGGCAAGACTAGAACTCAGTTCCCCCGGCTGCCCATTGCATCAGACAGAGTGGCTGTGGATGAAACACCAATGAGAGAGACGCTTGGTTCAGTAAAATATCTCAAGTTGAGGTCAAAGTATAGATAATGTTATAAATAATGAGGCGACACGGGAATAGCCTATATACCAACATCAGGGGATCTTCTGTCCTTCGGTCAATATTTATTTGCAACACATTTAGTCATATTGGTTTGTATTTGGTGCCTTTGGCCATTTACTTCCTCTAAGTTTTTATATTCCCTGGTATATGTATGGTTACCTCTGACTCAGTGGTAGTAAAAGTAGAGTTCCTTCCTCCCACTCTTGCTCTGGGTACGATGTGGATAGAAGATAGTGTTTAGGAACAGTTCTGGCTGGTCCGTGCCCTCTTAACTAACACAGGCAGTGACTACAGGTAGTCTCTGCTGGAGATGATTGGCTGGAGCCAGGACAGGCCCTTAGGCACTTGTGCTATAAAACCAGGGGGTAGCCCCTCCCCCAGGCCTCCCACGGAGTGGGCCCTGCGTCTTGAAAATGGCCTTGCTCTGAGTCTCTTCGGATGGCAAACTGAAGTGCAAATCTGTGTTCTGACTTGTTCCCGTGGCTGTCAGCATGTTTTCCTCTTGTCAGCAGCAATTGACTGGTCAGGCTCACCCCTGTACAGCAATTGTAACAGCTCATTGACAGACTAGTGACCCAGCTGGACCTGATAATGGAAAACTATTGATTTTTGTGGGCTCCACGAATCTAAAATGAACGACCAATGTAATGTCATCAATTGTCTCGGACTCTGCTAACCCAGGGGAAAAAAAGTTTCAGGGATTGGTTGTATTTTCTGACAGTGGTGTTTCAAAATCACACTGAGTACATGTAAGAAGAAGCCCATTTCTTGGGTGTTTTCCTTAAGTGACCCCAATTAGTCCATCAGGGCTTCAATAATACCTAGCCTTGCCTGTTAAATAAAGTGGGAGTTAGCATTGCCAATTAGCCAGTTGGGACCTGATATACCATTTAGAAAAGATACTTGGGGAGAAGCACTTTGGAAAGTGTTTTAAATGTTTATTTATTATAAAACAAGCTCACAGAAAAAAGTTGGGATTTTACCAAACTAGATTGGCTTTCAAAGAGTCCTGATGTGTGAAATTGTGACAGAACTATTAGATTGTTTCTGCTTACCTGTGTTGATCTGTTTGGTAGTAGAAAGAAAAGCTTGAACATAACGTAGAGGTGCCTTGGATGTGTGTTGGGGGAAATCACTATTTAATTTTGTTTTTCAAACACTCTTCCCCTTAGCTGATCCTTACAATAACTCTCAAATACTGCTGAGCGTATTCTTCAGAAACAAGAGTTGTTTCTCCTTGAGCCAAGTTAGCAAGGGGTTGGAGCTAATTCTGCCCACTAAACAAGTCCAGAAAATGCTGTATGAGGGCTCTGCACTGAGTTATGGATAGAGTGTCTGCTAATGGCCTCTGCTGAAGGGAACTTTGTTTTAAAAAAAAAAAAAGGAAAAAGAAAAAAGAGGGAAGGCTATTGATCTTGGCAGCCAACCTGATATATTTAGTTCACAATCCACTTGTAGCGAGAACATAATCATCTTATGGTCCTGATCAAATTCAGACATTCTTAGAAGAGAGTTCTGAGGGTTAGACAAATCAAACAGCACAGAAATAATGGGGTGCTTCCCCAGCCATTTGCTCAAAGAGAGCTAGAGAGAGGTCTCTGTAAGAAGCTGGAAAGAATGGACCCTGAAGGTGAGAGTCCCTCTGTGGCTGGGATCCCATTCACAGGACGGTGCAATCTTCACACTCTCCTGTAATGGTCCCTTTATGGCCTTTGATTAGCTTCACCCCTTATACCACTACATTTCTGGTTTCCTAGCACTAGCAAAACCTACATCTTTAACTGTTTTGCTGCCTATTAGTAAAGACACACAAGGTTGAGACTTGAAAGAAATTAAGCTAGAACTAAAAACAAACAAACAAAACCCCAAAAAACTACTGGCATTTACATTTAAATAAGTATAAAATACTTGGTGCAGAGATTCTGTGACATGTCTTATGGCACAGCCAAGGCATCAGCAGCTAAAGATCAGGGGCTATGTCTTACATGTTTTGGGGTTCTCCATAGTGGCTGCCACGAGGTCTTGCATGTCACAGACACAATAAATAGTCACTGAATGCAGAAGCACAAAAGCTACTTTTAAGTGTAGAAGGTTGAGGTAAACATTTTCCAGTCTATGATAGATTTGGGAGAAAATAATTGAAATCGATGGTTTCTACATGCCTGTCTGCAGGCTCATACCAGTCCACAAAGAAGCTTCAGCTGTCTGTGATAAATATATGAACAAAAAGCTAAGTTTAAAGCAAAATGTAATCTTTTAGAAATTCCAAGATTATATCCTTTTGGAGTGTTAAATGTAATTTTTTAAAATAAATAATGATGACAGTAGGTGAAAGATGCTTTTAATTAATAACCTTACTTGACAAGGCAAGATGAAAAGTGGGCAAAATCATGCTTCGGTCCCAATATCTTAAACATTTCTCTCTGTAAAAGCCAAAAAAAAAAAAAAAGTGAGTGAATCTAAACAGACTTTTCGTGAAACTTATTAAAATTAAAACAATTATGGTCTTATGACTGTCAATAGGTAGAAATATTTGTGACTAAGACACACAGTACTAGTTGTGATAAACATGACTGCACTCTACTAAGATCTACTCACTTGGAGCTTTTTTTAGATTTTTCTTCTATATCCTATCTTTACAAACCAGTTATGGATTTTTAAACCCAAATCTTTGATTTGATTGAAATGTTGAAAGACGTGATCTTAGTCACCATGATTTTAACTTCAAGATAATCTTTTCTGACAACATGACTTTTATCTCCAACTCTATGCAACGTTGGTTCTGTTGCCAGCAGCAGTTCCACAGTAATGATGCTGTTTGGAGGAAAAAAATAATTTTGTTTCTTTGGTTTTTAATTTGATTTATAAAGTACAGATTTAAATTCATACTGTGTGTTTTGCTCAGCTTTTTAACTTGTACTGTGGATTTAAGTGTATTAAACATCTTCCCTCCAATAACCAATCATAAAAGTATAGTATTTCTTAATAGAGGATTAATAACTCTGGGTCCAGTATCGCCTCTATTTTAACCTCTTCCTCATATCCTTCAGAATGCTTTAGGCTGCAAATAAATTTTATTTTACAAAACAGAAGGGCAAAAATCTAAAAAGAATCTCATGGCTCTTCCATTTGTGACAACATGGATGGACCTTCAAAGCAGTATGCTAAGTGAAATAAGCCAGAGAGAAAGATAAATACTATATGATAATCTCACTTATATGTGGAACCTAGAAAAACTGAACTCATAGAGACAGAGAACAGATTGGTGGTTGCCAGAGATGGTGGGAGGGAGTGGGAGAAATAGGTGAAGGTGGTCAAAAGGTGTAAGCTTCCAGTTATAAGAAAAATAAGTTCTGGGGATGCCATGTAGAGCCTGGTGACTATAGTTAACAGTATTGTATCGTATATTTGAAAATTGCTAAGAAAAGAAATCTTAAAAGTTCTCATCATAAGAAAAAAAATGTTTGTAACTATGTGAGGTGACGGATGTTAACCTATCATATTGCAGTAATAATTTTACAATATGTACATATAAAAAATCATTATGTTGTATGCCTTAAACGAATACAATGTTATATGTCAATTATATCTCAGTAAAACTGGGGGAGGGGGCAATCTTGTGGTTCCAGGGTTGATTGATTTAGTGTCTCAGTAATATCATCAAGGACCCAGACTTTTTCCATATTTCTCTTAGGCCATCTCAGCATGTTGGCTTGTCCTTTTATGTCCTTCCTCCATGGTGGCAACATGGCCATGCAGTTCCAGGTGTCATATGCAGATAATAATATCCAGCATCAGAGAAGGATATTCCTCTGTTGTGTCCCTATTTGAGACCTGAGGAACACTCTCCCAGAAGCCCATCTTCTGACTTTACCTAAAACTTCATCCAGAATTGTGTCACAGGCCCATTTCTAAACCAGTCCCTGGCAAGAGGAACAGATTTGTCATCATTGGATTATTAAACATCTATTTCCATCCTCTAGGAATAGAGAAGGGCACAGCCTTCCCTAAAGGATACCAGGACTGAAAATAAATTACTTGAACAAATACTAAGTTTCTGTTAACAAGGAAGAAAAAGGGACACATAAACTCAGAATAACCGTTTTGATGACATTCCCTCTTAGAAGCCAGCCATCATGTAAGAAGTTCAAATACCCTGAGGACACCAAACCATGATAAAGCCTGAACTAGCCACTTGGAGAAATATTGAGGCACCAGGTAAGTAAGTGAGACCTTCTTGGACCTTCCAGCTCAGTTCAAATGGATGCAGCCAAGTGAATAACCCAACACAAAGGAGCAGAACTGCTCAGCCAAGTCCTGCCCAAACAATCCTGAGAGATAAAATGGTTCTTATGTTAAGCATCTAAGATTTGTAGTAGTTTGCTACATAGCAATAGATAACTAGAACATATTACAGTATAATGTCTAGAACAGAGATGTCATTCAAATATAAAGACACTGATAGATTTAAATTTAAAAAATGGAAAAAGATATACTACGAAAATAGTAAGCATATGAAAACTGGAATTACTGCATTAATATCAGACCAAAATAGACTTCAAGACCAGGAGTGTTGCCAGAGATAATGAGTAGTTATTTCACCATGATAAGAGGGTCAATTCATCAGAAAGACATTACAATTATGTGTGTGTATCTGAATCAGAGTTTCAAAATACATTAAACAAAAACTGACAGAACTAAAGAGAGAAATAGATAGTCCAGAATTATAATGAAAGATTTTAATGCCCCCAACAACTAGACCCCCCCAAATCATTAAGAATAAAGGAGAGCTGAACAACACAACCACCTTGACACACTTGGCATTTATGGGACATTATATCCAACCACTGCAGGGTACACATTATTTTCAAGGGCACATAAAATATTCACCAAGTTAGACCATATGCTATCCCATAAAATATGTCTCAGTAAAGTCTGAATAAAGTGAAATCATACAAAGTATGTTTTCTGATCACAAAAGAATGAAATTAGAAATCATAAGATATTCAAATATCCCCCAAATATTTGGAAATTAAATAAGACACTTCTAATAACCCATGGGTCAAAGAAGACATCATAAGGAAAACTAGAAAAATTTTGAACTAAGTGATAATGAAAAGATGGTCTAAAATCAATTATCTAAGTTTCTCCATTAAGAAACTGGGAAAAAGGGTTTCCCTGGTGGCGCTGTGGTTGAGAGTCCCCCTGTGGATGCAGGGGACACGGTTTCGTGCCCCGGTCCGGGAAGATCCCACATGCCGCGATGCGCCTAGGCCTGTGAGCCATGGCCGATGAGCCTGCACGTCCGGAGCCTGTGCTCCGCAATGGGAGAGGCCACAACAGTGAGAGGCTCGCGTACCACAAAAAAAAAAAAAAAGAAAGAAACTGGGAAAAAATGAGCAAATTAAATCTATCTTTGTATTTTTATTTAGGAAACAATAAATAGAGATAAAAGCAGAGATCAATAACATAGAAAAATAAAAAATTAACAAAGCCAACATTTGGCTCTTTGAAAAGATTAATAAAATTGATAAACTTCTAGCTAAGCTGATTAGGAAGAAAGAAAACACAATTTTTTAAAAAGAATTTTATTTATTTTTGGCTGTGTTGGGTCTTTGTTGCTGCATGTGGGCTTTCTCTAGTTGCAGCAAGCAGGGGCTAGTCTTTGTTGCAGCAGTGCGCAGGCTTCTCATTGTAGTGGCTTCTCTCATCCTGGTGAGTTTATGTTAATAAGGTGATTTTGGAAAGTCCTTAGCTCACCACAGATGGGACTGATTGCCAGGGGGTCCAACCATGTAATTAGAGGGTTGGAACTTTCCCCTATCTCCCACACCTCTCCAACCCCCTCAGGGAAGGAAAAAGGATTGGAGATTCAATTAATCACCAATGGTCAATGATTTAATCAATCATACCTATGTAATGAAAACTCCATAAAAATTCCAAAGTATGGGGGTGAGAGTGTGTGTGCGGTGGAGGGAGTGGTGGTTTGGAGAGCTTTATGTAGTTCACTGGGTTGGTGAACACATGGAGGTACTGGGAGGGGAGTGTGTCCGGATAGGTCATGGATGTTCTGCACCCCTCCCCCCATACCTTTCCCTGTGCATCTCTTCCATCTGTCTGTTCCTGAGATGTACCCTTTGTGTTTTTTTTGAATTTAGTTTATTTTTTATACAGCAGGTTCTTATTAGTCATCCATTTTATACACATCAGTGTATACATGTCAATCCCAATCTCCCAATGCATCACACAACCACCACCACTCCCACCCTGCTTTCACCCCTTGGTGTCTATACGTTTGTTCTCTACATGTGTCTCAATTTCTGCCCTGCAAACTGGTTCATCTGTACCATTTTTCTAGGTTCCACATATATGTGTTAATATACTATATCTGTTTTTCTCTTTCTGACTTACTTCACTCTGTATGACAGTCGCTAGGTCCATCCACGTCTCTACAAATGACCCAATTTCGTTCCCTTTTATGGCTGAGTAATATTCCATTATATATATATGTACATCTTCTTTATCCATTCGTCTGTTGATGGGCATTTAGGTTGCTTCCATGACCTGGCTATTGTAAATAGTGCTGCAATGAACACTGGGATGCCTGTGTCTTTTTGAATTGTGGTTTTCTCTGGTTATATGCCCAGTAGTGGAATTGCTGGGTCATATAGTAATTCTATTTTTAGTTTTTTAAGGAACCTGCATACTGTTCTCCATAGTGGTTGTTTCATTTTACATTCCCACCAACAGTGCAAGAGGGTTCCCTTTTCTCCACACCCTCTCCAGCATTTGTTGTTTGTAGATTTTCTGATGATGCCCATTCTAACTGGTGTGAGGTGATACCTCACTGTAGTTTTGATTTGCATTTCTCTAATAATTAGTGATGTTGAGCAACTTTTCATGTGCCTCTTGGCCATCTGTTTGTCGTCTTTGGAGAAATGTCTATTCAGGTCTTGTGCCCATTTTTTGATTGGGTTGTTTGCTTTTTTAATATTGAGCTGCATCAGCTGTTTATATATTTTGGAGATTAATCCTTTGTCCATTGATTTGTTTGCAAATATTTTCTCCCATTCTGAGGATTGCCTTTTCATCTTGTTTATAGTTTTCTTTGCTGTGCAAAAGCTTTTAAGTTTCATTAGGTCCCATTTGTTTATTTTTGTTTTTATTTCCATTACTCTAGGAAGTGGGTCAAAAAAGATTTATGTCAAAGAGTGCTCTTCCTATGTTTTCCTCTAAGAGTGTTCTAGTGTCCAGTCTTACATTAGGTCTCTAATCCATTTTGAGTTTATTTCTGTGTATGGTGTTAGGGAGTATTCTAATTTCATTCTTTTACATGTAGCTGTCCAGTTTTCCCAGCACCACTTATTGAAGAGACTGCCTTTTCTCCACTGTATATCCTTGCCTCCTTTGTCATAGATTAGTTGACCATAGGTGCGTGGGTTTATCTCTGGGCTTTCTATCCTGTTCCATTGGTCTATATTTCTGTTTTTGTGCCAGGACCATATTATCTTGATTACTGTAGCTTTGTAGTATAGTCTGAAGTCAGGGAGTCTGAGTCCTCCAGCTCCGTTTTTTCCCTCAAGATTGCTTTGGCTACTCAGGGTCATTTGTGTCTCCATACAAATTTTAAGATTTTTTTGTCCTAGTTCTGTAAAAAATGCCATTGGTAATTTGATAGGGATTGCATTGAATCTGTAGATTGCTTTGTGTAGTATAGTCATTTTCAGAATATTGATTCTTCCAATCCAAGAACATGGTATATCTCCCCATCTGTTTGTCATCTTTGATTTCTTTCATCAGTGTCTTATAGTTTTCTGAGTACAGGTTTTTACCTCCTTAAGTAGGTTTATTCCTAGGTATTTTATTCTTTTTGTTGCAGTGGTGAATGGGATTGTTTCCTTAATTTCTCTTTCTGATCTTTTGTTGTTAGTGTATAGGAATGCAAGAGATTTCTGTGTGCTAATTTTGTATCTTGCAACTTTACCAAATTCATTGATTAGATCTAGTAGTTTTCTGGTGGCATCTTTAGGATTATCTATGTATAGTATCATGTTATCTGCAAACAGTGACAGTTTTACTTCTTTTCCAATTTGAATTCCTTTTATTTCTTTTTCTTCTCTGATTGCCATGGCTAGGACTTCCAAAGCTATATGTTGAATAGTAGTGGTAAGAGTGGACATCCTTGTCTTGTTCCTGATCTTAGAGGAAATGCTTTCAGCTTTTCACCATTGAGAATGATGTTTGCTGTGAGTTTGTCATACATATATGGCCTTTATTATGTTGAGGTAGGTTCCCTCTATGCCCACTTTCTGGAAGTTTAATCATAGATGGATGTTGATTTTTGTCAAAAGCTTTTTCTGCATCTTTAGAGATGATCATATGGTTTTTATTCTTCAATTTGTTGATATGGTGTATCACATTGATTGATTTGCATATATTGAATCCCTTGCATCCCTGGGATAAATCCCACTTGATCGTGTTGTATGATCCTTTTAATATGTTGTTGGATTCTGTTTGCTTAACACTTTGTTGAGAATTTTTGCATCTCTATATTCATCAGTGATATTGGTCTGTGATTTTCTTTTTTTGTAGTATCTTTGTCTGGTTTTGATATCAGGGTGATGGTGGCCTCGTACAATGAGTTTGTGAGTGTTCCTTCCTCTGAAAATTTTTGGAAGATTTGAGTAGGCTTGGTGTTAGCTCTTCTCTAAATGTTTGATAGAGTTCAGCTGTGAAGCCATCTATCTGGTCCTGGACTTTTTTTTTTTTTTTTTTTTTTTTTTGCGGTACACGGTCCTCTCATTGTTGCGGTCTCTCCCGTTGCAGAGCACAGGCTCCGGACGCGCAGGCTCAGCGGCCATGGCTCACGGGCCCAGCTGCTCCATGGCATGTGGGGTCTTCCTGGGCCGGGGCACGAACCCGTGTCCCCTGCATCGGCAGGCGGACTCTCAACCACTGCGCCACCAGAGAAGCCCAAGGTCCTGGACTTTTGTTTGTTTTTTAATCCCAGTTTCAATTTCATTACTTGTGATTGGTCTGTTCATATTTTCTATTACTTCCTGGTTTGGTCTTGGAAGGTTATACCTTTCTAAGAATTTGTCCATTTCTTCCAGGTTGTCCATTTTATTGGCATAGAGTTGTCTGTAGTAGTCTCTTATGATGCTTTGTATTCCTGTGGTGTCCGTTGTAACTTCTCCTTTTTCATTTCTAATTTCATTGATTTGAGTCCTTTCCCTCTTTTTCTTGATGAGTCTGGCTAAAGGTTTATGAATCTTGTTTATCTTCTCAAAAACCAGCTTTTAGTTTTATTGATCTTTACTATTGTTTTCTTTGTTTCTTTTTCGTTTATTTCTGCTCTTATTTTTATGATTTCTTTCCTTCTGCTAACTTTGGGTTTTGTTTGTTCATCTTTCTCTAGTTCCTTTAGGTGTAAGGTTAGATTGTTTAGTTGAGATTTTTCTTTTTTCTTGAGGTAGGATTGTATTGCTATAAACTTCCCTCTTAGAACTGCTTTTGCTGCATCCCATAGGTTTTGGATCGTTGTGTTTTCATTGTCATTTGTCTCTAGGTATTTTCTGATTTCCTCTTTGATTTCTTCAGTGATCTCTTGGTTATTTAGTAATGTATTGTTTAGCCTCCATGTGTTTGTGTTTTTTTATGTTTTTTTCCCTGTAATTGATTTCTAGTCTCATAGCATTGTGGTGGGAAAAGATGCTTGATATGATTTCAATTTTCTTAAATTTACCGAGGCTTGATTTGTGACCCAAGATGTGATCTATCCTGGAGAATGTTCCATGTGCACTTGAGAAGAAAGTGTAATCTGCTGTTTTCGGATAGAATGTCCTATAAATATCAATTAAATCTATCTGATCTATTGTGTTATTTAAAGCTGTGTTTCCTTTTTAATTTTCTGTCTGGATGATCTGTCCATTGGTGTAAGTGAGGTGTTAAAGTCCACCACTATTATTGTGTTACTGTCAATTTCCTCCTTTATATCTGTTAGCATTTGCCTTATGTATTGAGGTGCTCCTATGTTGGGTGCATATATATTTATAATTGTTATATATTCTTGGATTGATCCCTTTATCATTATGTAATGTCCTTCCTTGTCTCTTGTAACATTCTTTATTTTAAAGTCTATTTTATCTGATATGAGTATTTCGATTCCACATATGAGTGACATCATGCTGTATTTCTTTCCCTGTCTGGCTTATTTCACATAGCATAATGCCCTCCAGGTTCATCCATGTTGTTGCAAATGGAAAGATTTCCTCCATTTTTAAAGGCTGAATAATATTCCTGTGTGTGCGTGTGTGTTTGTGTGACATTTTCTTTACCCATTCATCTGAGAGACACCTATGTTTCCATATTGTGGGTGAATAATGCTGTGATGACCATGGGAGTGCAGATATCTCTTTTGTGATAATGATTTTATTTTCACTGGATATAAACCCATAGAAGTGATTGCTGGATCATAAGGTAGTTCTACTTTTAATTTTTAAAAATTAAAAATAGAACTATTTTCCATAATGGCTGTACCAATTTACATTCATGCCAATAGTATACAAGGGTTCCCTTTTCCCCACAGCCTTGCTAACATTTGTTATCTCTTGTCTTCTGGTAATAGCCATTCTACTAGGTATGCATTTCCTGGTGATTAGTGATGATGAGCACCTTTTCATGTACCTTTGGGCCGTTTGTATGTTTGTGTGTCTTCTTTTGAGAAATGTCTATTTGGGTCCTTTGCCCATTAAAAAAAATTGTTGTTTGTTCTTTTGCTATTGAGATGTATAATTTCCTTATATATTTTAGATATTAAGCCCTTGTCAGATATATGGTTTGCAAATATTTTCTCCCATTCCATAGGTTGCTTTTTCACTCTGTGTTTCCTTTGCTCTGAAGAAGCTTTTTAATTTGATGCAATCTCACTTGTCTGTTTTTGCTTTTGTTGTCAGTGCTTTTGGTGTTTTGTAGCCAAGATCAATGTCAAGAAGCATTTTTGCCTGTGCTTTCTTCTAATGGTTTTATAGTTTCAGGCCTTACCCATTTTGAGTTGATTTTTGTATTTGGTGTGAGATGTTCAATTTCATTCTTTTGCATGTGGATGTTCAGTTTTCCCCACACCACTTATTGAAGAGATTATCATTTCCCCATTGTGTATACTTGGCCCCTTTGTTGAAGATTAATTTAATTGACCATAAATGTGTGCACTTATTTCTGGGTTCTCTGTCCTCTTCTTTTGGTTTATATGTCTGTTTTTATGCCAATACCATACTGTTTTGATTACTGTTGTTTTGTAATATATTTTGAAATCAAGGAGTGTGATACTTCTGGCTTTGTTCTTCTTGATTCTTCTGCATCTATTGAGATGATGGTATGGTTTTTATTTTTTATACTGTTAATGTGTTTTATCACATTTATTGATATTTGTAAGTGGAAACATCCTTATATCCCAGGGATAAATCCTATTTGATCATGGTGTATAATCCTTTTAATGTGATGTGGAATTCAGTTTGCTAGTATTTCGTTAGGATTTTTGCATCTATATTCATCAGGGATATTGGCTTATAATTTTCTTTTCTCATGGTGTTTTTGTCTGGCTTTGGTATCATGGTGAATCTGGCTTCATAAAATGAGTTTGGAGGTGTTTCCTCTTCTTCTATTTTTTGGAAGAGTTTAAGAAGGATTAGTATTAATTCTTCTTTGAATGTTTGGTAGAATTCACCTATAAAACCATCTTTCCTGGAGTTTTCTTTGCTTGATTACTGATTCAATCTTCATATTTGTTATTGGTCTGTTCAGTCTTGATTTGGTCTTGATAAGCTTATGTTTCTAGAAATTTATCCATTTCCCCTCAGTTACCCAATTTACTGGCATATAATTGTTCATAGCAGTCTCTTTTGATTTTTGAGACATCCACTATAATGTCTCAAATTTCTGACTTTATTTGAGTCTTCCCTTTTTTCTTAGTCTAGCTAAGGGTTTGTCAGTTTTATCTTTTCAAAAAGGCAACTGTTAGTTTTGTTGATTCCTTTCTATTGTTCTATTCTCTATTTATTTCTGCTATAATACTTTTTTTTTCTTCTGCTAACTTGGGCTTAGTTTGTTTTTCTTTTTCAAGTTCCTGGAGGCAAAAAGCTGGGTTGTTTGAGATATTTCTTCTTTTTTAATGTATGGGTTTATTGCTATAAACGTCCCTCTTAGTACTGCTTCTCTGCACTCCATAAATTTTGGTATGTTGTGTTTTCGTGTTTATCTTAGATAATTTAAAAATTCCCTTTTGATTGCATTTGACCATAGGTTGTTCAAGAACATGTTGTTTAGTTTCCATGTACTTCTGAATTTTCCTGTTTTCTTACTGTTATTAATTTCTAGTTTTATTCCATTGTGGTTGGAAATGATACTTGGTATGATTTTGATCTTAAGTTTGTTAAAACTGTTTTGTGACTTTTTTGGTAATCTCTCTAGGAGAATGTTCCATGTGTACTTGAGAAAAATGTATATTTTTCTGCCATTGGGTGAAAAATTCTATATACATCTGTTACGTCCAGTTTTTTCCTACAGTATTGTTCAATTCCTCATTTCTTTATTGATTTTCTGTCTGTTCTATCCATTATTGAAAGTAGGGTTTCGAAGTCTCCTACAATTATTGTATTGCTGTCAATTTCTCCTTTCAGATCTGTTAATATTATCTTTATATATTTGGGTGCTCTGATGTTGTGTGTATATATTTACAATTGTTATATGTTCTTATTGAATTAACCCTTTTAGCATTATATAATAACATTCTTTGTCTCTAGAGACAGATTTTGACTTAAAGTATATTTTGTCTGATTTAAGTACCGTCACTTATGCTTTCTTTTGGTTACCATTTGCATGACATATCTTTTTCTATCTCTTCATTTTCAGCTTATCTGTGTCCTTGAATCAAAAGTAAGTTTCTTATAAACAACATATGGTTGGATCTACTTTTTTTTTTTAATCCGTTCAACCATTCTATTTCTTTTGAATGGGGCGTTAACCCATTTACATTTAAAGTAATTATTGATAGGGAAGGACTTACTTTTGACATTTTGTTGTTTTGTTTGTCTTATAATCCTTTTATTCTTCTTTTTCTCTCCTGCTGTCTTCCTCTGTGTTTCATTTTGTGTGTGTGTGTTCATAGGCTTTGATTCCTTTTTCTTTTGTGTAACTTCTATAGGTATTTTCTTTATGGTTACCATGGGGCTTACATAAAATCTATTTATAACAGTCTATTTTAAGCTGATAACTTCACTTGCATATAAAAACTCTACACTTTTGCCTCTCTTCCTCTCTCCACTATATGCTCAATGTCACAATTTACACTTATTTATATTGTGTGGAAGCATGTTGAATTTTGCCAAATGCTTTTTCTGCATCAAGATAATCATGTGTACCCCTCACCCCTTATTCTATTAATATTGTGCAATGCATCAATTTTCATATTTTGAACCAACTTTCCATTTCTGGGATAAATGCCACGTGATCATGGTGTATAATCCTTTTATATGCTGCTGGATGAGGCTAGAAAGTATTTTGTTGAGGATTTTTGCATCTATATAAGAGATTTGGTCTACAGTTTTCTCTTATCATGTCTTTGGCCTTGCTCTTAGGGTAATACTTGCCTCACAGAATGAGTTATGAAGTGTTCCCTCCTTTTCTATTTTTTGGAAGAGTTTGGAGATTGATGCTAATTCTTCTGTAGACATTTGGAAGAATTTATCAGAGAAGCCATCTAGTCCTGAGCTCTTCTTTGGTGGAAATTCTTTGATTACAGACTCTATCTCTTTACTTGTTATAGGTCTATTCAGGATTTCTATTTCTTCCAGAATCAGTTTTGGTTGCTAGTTATCTAATTTGTTGGCATGTAATTGTCCATAGTATTCCCCTATAATCCTCTTTATTTCTGTAAGGTAAGTAGAAATGCCTTCTTTTTCATTTTTGTCTTTAGTAATTTGTCTTCTCTTTTTTTCTTGACCTATCTAGAGTTTTGTCAATTTTGTTGGTTTTCTTTGAAGAACCAACTTTTAGTTATGTTGATTTTATCTATTGTATTTCTATTATCTATTTCATTAATTCTTCCTCTAATCATCATTATATTTCCTTCCTTAGGCCTGCTTTGGGTTTAGTTTTCTCTTCTTTTTCTCGTTTCTTAAGACAGAGGGTTAGGTTATTGAGATCTTTCTTTTTTTAATGTAGGCATGTATTTTACCTTAGTACTTACGCTTTTGTTGCATTCCATGAGTTTTGTATTTTGTGGTTTCATTTCTGTATACCCAAAGTATTTTATAATTTCCTGTATGATTTTGTCTTTGACACATTTGTTATTTAGAAGTATGTTAATTTTCACATATTTGTAGATTTCCCAGGTTTCTTCCTATTATTGATTACTTTTTTTTCCTATTATTGATTTCTGTTGAATCTTTCTGATTCATTCTTCTAGCTAGAATGTTGTTGAGCCATTCAAGTAAAATTTTCATTATCAGTTATTGCACTTTTCAACTGAAGAATTTACATTTGTTTACTTTTTATAATTTCTATCTATTGATAGTCTCTATTTGTGAGACATAGTTCTCATATTTTTCTTTAGTTCTTTAAATATAGTTTCCTTTGAACATATTTTCTTTTTTAATTTAAAAATATTTATTTATTTATTTATTTGTTTATGGCTGCATTGGGTCTTCATTGCTGCGTGCAGGCTTTCTCTAGTTGCAGTGAGCAGGGGCTACTCTTTGGTGCCTTGGCTTCTCATTGCGGTGGCTTCTCTTGTTGCCGAGCATGGGCTCTAGGTGCACAGGCTTCAGTAGTTGTGGTACGTGGGCTCAGTAGTTGTGGCTCACGGCTCTAGAGCGCAGGCTCAGTAGTTGTGGCGCATGGGCTTAGTTGCTCCGCGGCATGTGGGATCTTCCTGGGCTCGAACCTGTGTCCCCTGCATTGGCAGGGGGATTCTTAACCACTGTGCCATTAGGGAAGCCCCTGAACATATTTTAAAAAGCTGATTTGAAGTTTTTGTCTAGAAAGTTCAATATCTGGGCTTCTTCTGGCCACTTTCTATTGATTACTTTTTTCCTGAGCAGGAGTCATACTTCTTTATCTCCTAGCATGCCTCATAATTTATCTTTTGAACACTGGATGTGTTGAATATGATAATGTGGCAAGTCTGGAAATCACATTCTCTCTCTTTCCTTAGTGCCTGTTATTTACTTAGTGACTTGTCTGAATCCTGTAAAGCTGTATTCTTTGTTATGTGATGCCACTGAAGTTTCTACTTGGTTGGCTTAGTGATCAGCTAATAATTGTACTCATTTCCTTAAATGCATGGAACCACAAAATGCTGGTCTTTGCTGAGGGATTTGTGTGTGTTGAGGCATACCTTCGGCATTCAAGCAGTTTACAACTATCCCTTAGCCTTCACTGTCTGCTTGTGCAGTCTCCAGGTCAGCCAGAGGTGATAGCCTAGGGCCTTCTTGGGTCTTCCTGAGCATGCACACTGCCTTATACATGTGCGGCCTTCTAGATTTCCAGAAATATGTTAAGAGCTTTCAAAAACCCTTATGGACATGGCATTCCCCAGTCTTTTCTCCCAAGCTTTTTCATTAATATATTGTTTATCCCAACTGTTATTACCACTGTCTGAAGCAACTAAAAGCTTTTGCCTGTAAATATTACAACAAACACCACCTGTGTAGCAGATTTAGCACTGGACGAATTCTGAGTCAGGTTTTATAGGGAGAAGTTTCTATTTGTTCTTCCACAAAGCCACCAGACAGTTCAAATAATGACAATTCTTTGTGAATGGAGTCTGTTCTGCTCCCTGAGGTACCTGGAATGTGGGCTATTTTCAAGGCTACTGCTGAGCTGAGGAGTGGGGAGATATGGTGATGCACTTTCCACCAGGCTCTTTCTTGAGACACATCTTTTTGGAATGAGTGATAAATGGTGACAGCCAACATTTTGGAAGAATGCCCAGAATATATGGAGAGGCTACATGATTGTGTTCAAGGCAACAGCCTAGCTAAAGTCCAACCTGACAGCCAGTATTAACCGCCAGATATGTGAGTAAATTAAGCCTTCAGTAGATTTGCCATTGAGGAGCCCCAGCTAACACTAACTGGAGAAGGGGTGAGTGTTCCCCCACTGAGCCCTGCTCAAATCGACATTTCAAGGCTAAAAACAATGTTATTGTTTTATTATTTATTTATTTAATAAAAATGATATGTTTAAGGTGTACAACTTGGTGTTTTGAAATACATATACATAGTGAAATGATTACTACAGTCAAGCTAATTAACATATCTATCTCTTCATATACTTTTTTTTTTTTTTTGTGGTCAGAGCACCTGAAATCTACTTTTGTAGCAACTTTATAGTATTCAATACAGTAATAACTATAGTCATCATATGGTACATTTAGCTCTCCAGACTTATTCATTCTACATCGCCGCAACCTTGTAAACTTTGGCCAACGTCTCTCCATTTTCCCCACCTCTACCATTGTTCTACTCTCTGCTTCCATGAATTAAACTTTCAGGTTCCACATATAAGTGAGACCATGTGGTATTTTTCTTTCTGTGTCTGACTTATTTCACTTAGTATAATGTTCTCGTTTCATCCGTGTTGTTGCAAATGGCAACATTTCTGTATCACAATAACATTTATATATCACAATTTCTTTATCCATTCATCCATCAACAAACACTTATATTGTTTGCATATCTTGGCTATTGTGAATAATGCTGTAATAAACATGGAAGTGCAAATATCTCTTTATGACACTGATTTTTTTTTCCTTTTGATATAATGCCCAGAAGATGGATTGCTGAATCATATGGTAGATCTATTGTTAATTCTTAAAGGAAACTCATACTGTTTTCCATAATGGCTGTACCAATTCACATTCTAACCAACAGTGTACAAGGGTTCCCTTCTCTTTACATCCTTACCAACACTCTTGTCTTTTTGATAATAGCCATTCTATCAGGTGTGAGGTGACAGATATCTCACTGTGGTTTTTATCTGCATTTTCCTGATGATTCAGGATGTTAAGCACCTTTTCATGTACCTTTTGGCCATTTGTATGTCTTCTTTAGAGAAATATCTATTCATATTCTTTACCCATTTTTAATCAGGTTATTTGTTTTTGCCATTGAGTTGTATCTTGTTTTTAAACCATTAAGTTTTATAGTGGTTACTACAACAATAGATATTTGGAATCCACTCAGGTACCTAAAAGAGGAATGCTGCTGTAACCCAAAACCTAAATTACAGATAGTGGCTTTGGGTGGGAGTGTTAATAAAAAACAAAATGGCTTCAAAGATACTCCTAGTGGAAACCTGATGGCCCTCAAGGATGCTGTAGTGAGGAATTGAAAGAAAGTGAAAAAATGTTATTGGAAACTAGAAAAAAGGGGATGCTTGTTATATAGTGCTAGAAGTTTACTCTCAGTAACATGGAAACTAGGAAATATACATAATAAACTGGATGTCCTAGCTAAGAAGATTTCAAGGTAAAGTGTTCAAGTTGCTGCTTGGGTTCTTCGGCTGCTTCTAGTAAAATGCAAGAGGGAAGGAAAAAGCTAAAGAATGATTCTAACTATAAAGTAACAAGAGCTTGTTGTTAAAAAATAAATCTGCTTATCATTTCCAGATTTTCCAGATGGCAAATATTGCTGAAATTAAGAAATGGCTTCTGTGCAGAGTTTAAATCCAGTGTGCTGTCAGGAAAACGTAGTGTAAAAATGCAGCTCAGCATATGACTAAAAGACTTTTGATAAAAACACAGAAAGGTTTAAGATGATGCTTCAAACAGACAAGTCCTTCAAAGGATAGTAGGAGTGTGCATCACAGACCCTCTCCATTAAACAATAGGTCTTTTAAGGATCTTAGAGTAATTGTTCCATGGGAGACTTTTAAGAAGCCCAAGGTAGACATGGCTTATCATGGCAAGATGTGTGAGTGCTGCTTTTGTATAATGGATTGGCTCTCAATGATTCAGAGTAAGCCCACAGACTTTTAAGGAAATTGTACCAACAGAAACAGTCAGCTTGAATTGAAAGACACAGACACATTACAATTCAAAAGAAAATCTGTGGACCCCTGAACTATTAGGAGCAGGAAGCAGGCTAGGAAATCTACTCAGCTGCATCGCCAACCACTTCTTATGTGCAAGGAAAGATTACTCTTAAGTTCAAGAAAATACCAAAAAAAAAAAAAAAAAAAAAAAGTCCAGAGGGAAAAACCAAGAACTGTGGAGAATCATTCCCAGGTAGTAGGACTAAAGTTCTAATCAAGGAAACAGAAACATGTGCCCTGCTGGATTTCACAAAGGCTATGTATGGGGCAATGACTTCTGTGTCTCCTGTTTTCACTTTTTGAATGTGAGGGTCTATAGCAGTTATCCTGCGCCATCATTGTATGTTGACGGAAGTGGGAAAGATCACTTTTCAGTTCACAGGTCTTCAGAGTAAGAACAGTACTTAAGGAGCTGTACTAAGGGAACCACATCCAAGGAGACTCATCTGCCTCTGGATCTGACGTAGGTCATGAAATCCTAACCCTGAACCTGATCCTGACATCGTAACAAGATGAAAGTCTTTGGGGGAGTCTGGGGAATGATGAAGGTGTTTTACAAGTGGTAGGAATGTAAATAATTTGTGATACACTGTGGTGGCTTTAAAACATGTTTGCAAATTCTTTGACACTTTTTTTCTCCCCTTGAATATGGACCATCTTTAGTGACTCACTTCTAATGCATAGAATAAGACAGAATGCTGATGTATGGCTTCAACTTCTGAGGCTAGGTTAGAAAAGATGATACAGTTTCTACTTGGTTCTCTCTTTTGGGATGCTTGCTCTTGGAATCTAGCCATATTGTAAGGAATCCCAGACTATATGGAGAGGTGTTGTGCAAGCATTTGGCCAACAGACTTACCAATGATTCCAGCTGACACCGATTATCAACTTCCAGACAAGTCAGTGATAGATAGCTTATGGATATTTAATGGCTCCTGCCATTAATGAAGACACTGTAGCAAATATAGAAAGTAAATTGGTGGTGGTTGGGGGTAAGAGTAGACAGGAATATTGAACTGAACATATTAAGAAGGCCTCAATTTCTTTACCTGGAAATGAAGGGCTTACACTCTATACTTGGGTTTGTTCATGTGACTGAAGAACAGACTCTTAAACTTTATTTAATTTTAATTAATTTAAACTTCAGTTGTCATATGTAGCTGGTGGCTATTACATTGGACACTGCAGCATTACACAATCTTTTTTTTCTGTGTCCAAAATACTATGGCTTCAAAATAGTTTGATTCTGTTATTAACAGGTTTGTGATGTTAAGTTAGATTTCCTTCATTTACTTTATTAGTTTTGAAGCTTTACCAAGGAGAAAGAGTTGGCAGAATTTTGTACTCATATTAGTGGAATACCAAGAAAAGTAGTTGCCATTTTTGGAGTACCTACAATGATCTATGCACTTTCCTATATATTGGGCTGGCCAAAAAGTTCATTAGGGTTTTTATAACATTGTATGGAAAAACCCGAACGAACTTTTTGGCCAATCCAATGTTATCTTTAATCTCCACAATGACTTTCTAAAGGAGGGGTTACCATTAATTACCGTTTTGCAGATGATGAAATTGAAGGAGCTAATCTGAAAACAAGTTAAGAATTGAGGTAACAGTAAGAAACAGTACCCGGGTGTGTTTGATACCAAAGCACAGATCTTTTCCTTCCATCACGTACTAAACTTCAGCAAAACCTGGATTTGAAACTTGCCTGTTTGGCATACTAATTATGACAATGGAGAAGTTATTAAACCTCTAGGAATATGCCTCTATTTCTTACTCTATAAAATTAGGAAAACGACTCCATGTCGTAGGAGCACTATGAGAATGGTTATGTATGAACGGGCATTATAAACTGTCAAGTACCTTAAAAATACATATCTTTAACAAAACTATTCTAAGGAATTGGTGTGTTTTCATAGTACTTTCTCATACTTTTGGAAAATTTGGGTTTTTTTGTTTGTTTGTTTTGCTTTTTACCACATAAAAATGCCGTCAAGATACCATCCTGCCTCTCCCTTCATCATCAGATTATTCTTAAATTTAATATATGGAGAAAATTGTGTATTTTTATTCAGTATTCCTTTCAAATGCTAAGTGTACTTTCCTCCTATGTTTACAACCAAAAAGATACTCTTCATTATTTTCTATGGCCTTTTAAGATCTGTTAGCAAACACAGAAAGCTGGTCTAAATGACCCAGAAACCATGGATGAGAAATGACAGGACCCTACTCAGAGTCCACATCCCACTTGTGCCCAGGGATGGGCCAGGGCAAGGCTGGCACAGCCAAGCCCAACATTTGGTTGCTTGCAGACACCCATGGACTCTCCTGCTGTCAAGTGGCAGAGGACCTGTGGATGGCATCAAAGGTTAAGGTTACATTGTGGGTGGAAGAATCCACAACTGAGGAGTTTCTGCACCATCAGTGTAGAAGGACTAATACTCACCAGCATGTGACCATTCTTGATCTTTTCTATAGCTAGCTTCTTCTACATTCTTAAAAATGAAAAACACTGCTTGGTGTTATAGTTCTTTGGGGCTAATAGAAAATACCCACTTAACTAGACTTGCTTTCTCTCAAAAAAAAAAAAATCGTTGCAAACTTGCAGGTTTCTCAAATCATCTCTGGGCATATGGAGAGTACTTTGGATTAAAAATATTTGAAGTCAAGGAATTGACTATAGTGTTTTTAAAAAATTTATTTTGGATTGTTTTTCTAGCGCCCTACTATTTATTAGTAAGCCATGAGATAATTTAGTGTGCTTTTACATATTTTACAAATTTACCCTGTTTCCAATAGTGTTTAGTTTTATTAAGTTGAACCACATGCCATGATCATTTTGTAGGTCAAAGATGCTGAATATCAGCAATTTTGTATGGCTCCACCCAATTACACTTTGAATAAGAAGTGATGTTCTCTCCTTAGGTAAATGGGTTAGGTTAGTGTTTGGTTGAAACACTCAATTTACTTATGTATTTCTACTTACCTTCTGATGCTTTTCCCCGGGTCCACCCTAATTTAATATTTGTTATTAGGATCTCCCTGCCTCTTCACCTTCCTCACCCCATGTAATTTAACAATTATTTCAATCTCTCCTGGAAGTACAGTTTATAAATAAATGGGTTTCTGGTAGTTTCAGAAATGTCACCAAATCACAGCACTACAAGTTTAAAAAGGCTATATCCACCACTGGAAGTAAGCAATTGTTTTTCTTTTTCCTTCTTGATCACTGAGCTTAGATGTTTAAGAATGTCCTTTAAAAAACTAGGACGACTTAAACTAGCATCCATTTTCCAGAGGATATAAATGCTCTTTCATTCTCCACACAGTGCCATCTGGTGGTTTTACACACAAACCACGCCACTTGCTCTGGCTTCCATTTATAACACGAGAGAGAAGTACAGAACAGCGGCTCCCATCTGGCTCTCCTAGTGTTTGAAAGTCATGTAGTTACATCTACACAACCTGGTAGAGACCCAGGCCTGACCACGCATTCCAGAATTTGGGCGAAAGGGTTTCTCTTGGAAAAACTCCAGTGAGGATTTTTTGGGCTGTGAGACCGTGACACTGAGCAGATTTCTGTGTATATTTGATTCCTTTAAAGAGCTTTTCACTTTCTAACAACATCCTCTAAAGATCTGGAGGAGACAGATATCCCAGAGGTACACCTAAGCTGTCAATATATCCCTTGCCACCAAGGAGAGCCACTGCTTCATTGTGTATCAAATTCAAAGTTCGTTGGTAACACTGTGGTTTGAATCAGGGAGCTCCATCATTGGCCCCAATAAGATTAAGAAGCAATAAGATTTCCACAATAACTTTTCATCCATATGTGGAGCTTACAACTCTAGATGTCAAAGGTACCTTAGCTATTTTCTAGTACCACAGAATGGATTGAGCTGGAGGTCTCACTAAAAGATTTACAGAAAGCTTTACTGTGAAGCTTCAGAATAACATCATTCATGACTTCCTTTCTAATCAGAGGAGAAAAAAAATATAATGTTATGGCAAATGACCAGGAGGCGCTCTGTATGTTTTTTCATTCGGCCCATTTTCCTTGGGCAGAGACTGGGATGTTGCATTAGGGTGTCTTAGTGTGTTGACTGAAGTTTGCTTTCCTCCTCCTTCCTGTCCTCTTCTACACTGTCACCTTGTCAGTGACATGTGATGTCAGCTAGTCAGAACCAGCCAATGAATCTAATTCATTAGCCAACAGCAATGCAGAATAGCTGTGCTAATTCACAGCAATTAAGATGATTGGGTCACATTGTCATTAACTGTTACTGTCAGGGAAAAATTCAGTGAAGATAAATCTTGAGTATGACCTTAGACATGTGGTATATAAAATTTATTGACTTAGAGATGTGTTCATCAACTAGCATTGTTATTATATACACTAAAACAACCAGCCAAAAAGGAAAAACAACCAATCAACCAAACAAACCTAAAAAGAAAAAATTTTATTAGGACCATGGTAATGACTTATTTGAGCTTAAATTCTCTCCCAGTGATAAAATGAGAGGAACTACGAATTTCATAGTCTAAATATGTGTGAGCATTTCTAACTCCTGTCCATCTTGAGTCAAATAATAATGGATTAATCTTAATTCATCTTGACAGACTCCATAATGCCTCACTACAGAAAGCACCAATCACCTACTTATTGAATAAATACATATTAATTACTGGCAGAGGCTCTGAAACTGGACAATGACATTTTATATTACCAATGTTATTCAGTATTATGTAGTGGGAAGTACATACATGTGAAAAGTTCCCTGTAAATGGCAATGTGTTATTATGAACATTACCACTAATTTAGAATGAATATTAACCATATCATGATTGGAATGACTATGTCCTAAGAATCCATCTGCTTCCCCCTCCTAAGATTCAGGGGATGCTACTGGCAGGTTGCCAAATGGTTTCCTCTTTTATATACAGAGAACAGGAATTCAGAAGTAAATGTGAAAGCAACTAGATTTTTCAGTCCTCACCCAAGATATGTTTTATGGGCAGGAACCCAAGCCATTTGGGCATTTTGGCATTGGGGAAGTTAATGCCCTTTTGTTTTACAGAAAGTCTTTTACAGAGAGACTGAAGATGTGAGATACATGTATCCTGGAGTTACAAAGATATGCACAGGTCTGGGCATAAAGACAGGAGGTGGGCCATGAACTGATATGTTAACGTAATATAGTTCTACTGTTTCAAAAAATAATCAAATGGAGACATTCTGGAACTGTTGTGAAATGTTTGTTTCCTGCCAGGCTTTTACTGAATGGTAAGCAGTGTATCTTGTGTGTTATCAGTCTTTTTAATACCCAAAATACTAAAATCCAAAATAAAACATGCCTCCAAACTATTTTTCTATTCTGAAGGTTGTGCTTATTGCTCTAAGAATCAGTTCTGTTGACCTGTAAACATTTCATTTTCTGCTTATAGCAACCAGAACATATAAGGAACTGGGTAATATTACTACAAAGAGCAGTATCATGGGGGAAATCTTCTGTTAAATAATAAAGTCTTTAGGATTTAAGTCACAGCTCTCAGATGGAGGAGAAGCCATGTGTTAGGTCTGCTTTTAGAGCACTTGTCACAAGGTGGAAGGGAGAAGTTCTGCTTGATAATGACAATGGTGGCTGTTATTAAATGACAGTCAGACTGATGCTCTGAACTTTGGCACTTTATGTGCACCTGACATAGGACCACGGGTGTGATGGAGCAATTGTGTACATCTCTTCCCAACTCTGCCTACAGTGGTATCAATTTGGCAGCTGGCAATTGGCCATGTGGGTGCATTTACACCAGAGAAACTGGCAAAATGCTACAAATCAGACACCTGTGTACTCCTGCCGCCCCTGGCAACACACACACTCCTTGTGTGGAAAACCAGATGGTAAACATTTACTAGCACACCACTGCATAGGACTATAACTGCCTAAACACGTTATTCTTGCTTTTGTTGAATCTGTGATTCTACAGGTACAAGAGGGAACATGGTTTTTAACGAGCTGTCTGAATGGAGTCTAAAAATTCTAATCTAAAATGCCACAAATATCTTCCTGTATCTATATCAGCAGAAACAGTTCAATCTCAGGGCCAGATTTTATGATCATACATACTATTTTTATATCGATTCCATTTATCATCAGCCAGTTTTCTCACAGTGTTTCTATGAGCTTCTGTTAAAATCCCCATTGTAAAACTTACTTCAACTATAAGGTATACTAACTCCGTTTAATGCATCTTGGTTGAAAGCAAATACACACAACTTCGTATCTGTTACGTTTTTTCCTTGTCTCTTATTAGGGAGATGTTGTTTTCTCTTATGCTCAGAAAGTAAACTTTGTTAACAATGGTACTGATCTTAAATTCACATGTTTTTTAATAAGATGTATAGGTTTCTGAAATCTATATGAATATAATACACATAGATTTCCCACATGTGTATTTGGAGTAAACCAGGACATTGTGAATGGGGGAGGGAGGCCCAAGAAACTGTTAGATAAGTTGTTTAATAAAACTGAATGATCCTTTTATTAAAAAAAAAAAATCTCAGTCAGGGCATCCTAGTTCTCAGGATTCTATTTCCCCAGGATCCAAGCCTTCAGTGTAATTCACCTGGCATTGGTCTAATGCCCTAGGATTCTCAGAGTCTCTAAGACAGCCTGAATCTTCTAGAAGTCAAAGGCTGCACTAGGAAAAACACTGACAGTTTGGTGAAAAATATTCCATTGATGCCAAATGTTTGTTTGAAAACTTTCTCCAGAAGAAGGCTGTTCCAGAAACTGTATACAGATCATAGATGCCAATGAGAATTTGACTCAATTCAAAATTGTGTTAACTGACAAAGCTAAAAACATGAACTCCTTTACTATCCAAAAAGTTAGAATGTTTCCAGAGAGTTTAACTAGCTAAATGCTGTCCTTATGTTGATCTATATATGTCTCTATCTCTCATTTTTGTGGCTATATATTTTCATGCTTCTATCTTACGTTATTTGGCGTTTGTGCTGATTATTCCCCAGCTCAGAGACTTTCTAATTATTGTGTAATTCATCACATCTCTTACTTCAGGGCTACCCTATGTCACAGACAATAAATGTCCTGGGTGATAGTAGTAACTTTTTAAAAGACTTCCACAGAATAAGATTCCCTCAGTAACCCACTTCAATTAATAATATTCTTTCTCATTCTTTCCCCAATTCCTTCACACTGAAGCTGATGCCCATTTCTTATTGTTTGGAACTCAGGGGAGAAAGAGAACAGCTGGTCACCATCTTCCATATAATGGCCCTTAATATTTAGGTGTGGTTTACGTTCAAGACAGAAGCTTAGGGCCTAGTGTTAGACTGTCTGAATAGGTTTTATTCTTTAAAATTGTTAAAACTGCTATTAACCAGCCTACTGCTCTTTTAAATGAGCTTATGAATTAAGTTTTTTTTTTTCCCCTAATTTCAGTGTTTACAGGCTAGGAAGTCCAAGTGACTAGATATTTGAAATGTCAGCATTATGATGCTCTTCTGTAGTCTTCATTCACTCCCTGCCCTTCAGGATAGTGGCTAAACAATAATTCAGGTCAATTTGTGAAAGATGAAACATACTATCAGTGCTATAGCCCTGAAGAAGTCTAGCTTAAGTAGGCTTTCCCCAGGATTTTATATTATTTCTTATTAGTCACATGCTCGATTTCCACTGTAGTTTCTAATTAACAGTTTACATGAACTTGGCATTAATATTTCTTTTCTCATATTTTGAACTTTTTGCTTCTCATTTATAAGATGCTTTTCCTTCTTCTTTGAATTTGCTGTGTTTAAAGAATGCTGTTTCTATTTCCTTTTACTTCTATTAATTGAAGCTCAGTTCTTAAAAAAGGTTTTCTCATAGTTTTATATAACTTTGTGAAGAAAAATGGTTACTTTTAGTTTCAGTTATTTTAGTTTTAGTTCCAATTTCCCTGTAATTCTCTTGCTCTACCATTTATCTTTATCAGACAGGGCACTGCAGACCATCAAAAAGTCTTGAGTATTAACTAGGGGTCTGTAGATTTGGGATGCTTTTTAAATAGTAGAAGAGACTACATTATAGTCTCCTTCCCTCCAACAGTCAACAAAATATTTAGCAGTCTGAGGAATGCCAAAGATGTACTTAAAGGAAAAGTACTTTCTGTAGGCAAATCATACTGTTCCTCCTGAAATGTAAAGTATTTCCAAAGTAATATAGAATAAAAGAAGTCCAGTAAACTATCTCAGAGACTGAAGAAACAATGTGGTTGCCTTTATTCTGGAACATGCCTGAAATTATGGTTGAAGATATAAAATAAAAAGTCCAAATCTTAGAGCAAATTTTCTTGAGTGGTGCTCATTTGGCGCAATTCCCAGGAGCTTATGACAGAGAATTGAAACTCTTAACTTTTGGAACTTGCTGCTCAAACTCTTGTATTTGGAGGATCAGATTACCTAGTCACAAACAGTTTGGTTCTTTTCTACTTGATATTTTACCACATAGAGAATGAATTTTAAAAGCACATCTAATTGGCTTCTCAATTTAAGCTGAAATTTATAATATTTTTTGAAATTGTGGCTTTGACAAAGGAAACAAAATCAGTAAATGTTTATAGGCCTATCCAGAAGACTTGTTATAATAATTTCCACAACATAGTTTACAGAATACAAAATTAGGGTCATATTCAGCCTTTGTTATGAGAAGAGGATGTGCTCATGTTTAAGCAAATTTGGTGCATCCCACTGGGTTATGTGTCATTTAGTGAGATGTGCTCACTGAGTCAGGGGCCAGATGGTGGATGCAGAAGTCTTTTGCTAGAATACATCTCTATAGAGGATGATGTTGCATTGGACTTGGTGACCAGGCTGACACTGAATGCAACTCAGTCACGGTATTTAAATCACATTAAGACTCTCTTTTATTTATGGCTCTCCTTGTGATTTCTGTCTGGCTTTATGTTTAATTGCTAGCCTCCATGTGGCGATATGATATGTTATCAGTTCTGCCTTTTATCTTTGCCAAAATGAACTCTGCAACCCTTTCTGAGGTACAGAGGTTCCAGGAAAAAACCACTGTTACATAAACCAATTATAGGTAAGCATAAAACTAATTAAAAGGACACCTTACTCTATATGCTATTTTTCATACTCTTGATACTGTTCAGGCTATTTTATTAGTGTTACATGGGTACTATCTGTAATAATTACAGAATTTTAGAGGTAGAAGGACAAGAGATCACATAGTCCACTCTAGTGACTAAAAACAATAGGAATTCAGGGTCTTGTGTTTGGCTAAAGTAGGGAACAACCCAGGTCTAAAAATCAAGTTATAATAATACTTGGTTTAGTATTTTTTCCACTACTTCCAACTTCCTTCCCCTCACAAACACTCAGACTTCAAATATGCCTTTCATCATTGTCATTGTCATCATCATCATCATCATTTCACCATCATCAACTGACCACAGTGGGAAATACCATCCATTTTCTTTTATTCAAACTATGGAAAAAGGTCCTCTGTCTGAACAGTATTGTTCTTCCTTATGGCAGGGGAAAACTGTATTTATTCAGTGAAAGAAAAAGTCAGCTGAAGTTGTATTTGTCATTTGGGTGTTTCTGATAGTGTTATAGTATCAGAGAATTGTGTGAAAATCAGTGGCAATATGGAGAAAGAGTCCTCTTCCTTCTTGCATCAGTTTTAACCATTTTTTCCCCAGAATACCTCCCGTTCGCTTAGCTCTAGTCCATAAGGAAGCAAAGTTTGTGTTTTTTGTTTGTTTTTTTCTGGTTGGCTCTTCAAGCCTATCCACTGGGTTGGGTCTGAAACTGCTGTAAACAAAGTCTCCTTCCTTATACTACCTAGTGCTCGCTGATCTTCACTTTCAGAAATTAGGCTCTTTGACCTGTTCAGCCTTGTCAAACCTCTTATCATTTTCTCTATGAACTCTACCCAATACATAATCTCTCTAGAGTATTTCTTCGCATAAATATGATTCGGTCCTCTTTCACAGTATTGGCATCAACCTGAAGAACCTGCTATAAGGATTACTATTTACATTTAACGCATATAAAAAGCCCTTTCTTGTACTAGGAAGTGGCAACATCCAGCACAGATACAACTGGAGTCATCACAGTTAAAGCCTGGGCCAAAATACTTTATTTACTAAAAGTGATTAGGCCAAAGCCCTAAGACAGATGTCTAGTAAAAGAGATCAACTCACCCCAAAGCATATAGGATTTAAAACTGCTAAGTCAAATCTCTATCAAGTTATATATTTTCTTTAGAACTAAAGAGATAAAAGTTTCATATATTATTCCTAAAGGACCAATGGAGTTCATTCAGCAAGTTTAGGCCAGTTTGGCAAAATTATTCAACTTTATGTTTTCTAAGAAATAAAGCTTCTACAGTGAAAAGTCATCACTTGGGAAATGGTTGGATTTTCCTCCCTGAGGATTGTGGTTGACTCCACAACCTGTTTCACCCAGGAAAGGGAAAAGCCAATCATAAGAATCCCTTCCCCTTGACAGTAACTGTTTAGGAAGGGGCACATGACCTCTGCCATGTCTGCCAATGAGAATGAGGTTAGTCAGCCAGAGTGTTTCTCATGTTTCCTCGCTCTTAAGAACTTAATTGATCCTGAGGATTTACTATTTAAAATTTTCTAAATCAGTAGTTATTTACAATATTCATATTAAATGTTTAACTAAATTCTTCCCTCCCCAAAGATGACATAAGAAGTGACAAATAAATAGTGGATTACAGGCAATTATCTGAGTACAAAGTCCTGCAGAGAGGGCAATTCAGACGAAGAAATCAGGATCAGAAAGTCTTTTCTACAACTCCTTTTCCCTGGACCCGACTCTGGTTCCTGTTTGGCATACTATGAACTTTTACCAGAGAGAGGCAGCCTTGAGCCCCTTACCAATGAATTTAGGTGCAAGGTAAGAGAGAAATGAAAAGCAAAAAGAAACCAAAAATAGGGTTAAAGCCTCAAGATTACAAGAGAGAAAGAGTCCTCAGCCTAGAAACAATTAATTTTAAACTTCAGGTTACATGAAAAACTCCACCTTGTAATTCCATGGCCCAGCAGCCAGAACCTGTTGCCACCACCACTCGAGAGCAATGAGGGTTGGGGTAGGTTGAAGTCACTCTTGGAAACGGGAGTGTGCTGCTCATGTGAAATTTAGAATACACTTTGGTTTGGTCTTAATAGTTAGGAGCACAGGCTCTGATGCCAGACTGCCTGGAATTGAATTCCAGCTTCAGTATTTGCCAGTTGTTGGGAAAGTTAGCTCTTCATGCTTTTTTCTCATTGTAAAAGATTATATTTTCTACTTCATTTTCTATTTTGTTATGGCAATAAAATAAGATTATTATATGTAAAATATTTGGAACAGTGCCTGGCACATAGCAAGTACGTGATAAATGTTACCTATTATTATAAATGTATGATTATTATATCTGGCTCTGACAGGGAGTTTTGCTTTAAAAGGAGGAGTAGAAATGGGCAGTAGCTGGAGAGGACAGTGGGGGCCAAAAGAGGGTTTTTTTTTTTAAAGATTGGAGAAAAAAACATAAGTGTGGAAAGTTGGTTTAACTAGGGTTGGGATTTCGCCAAGAGAGTATACAAAGGGAGAGAGAGTGGAACAGGGATGAGTGATTACAAGAGAGTGATCTTGATAAAGGACTGATGAATAAAATATGGGTAAGCAGTAAGGGGTAACAAAGGGGAGAGTAGATGGAGAGACTGAGAGTCAAATAAAAAGGTGGTAAAATCAATAGATTTTAGGCCCTGGTGAGGCTGAAGAATTAAAGAGTCAGAGTATAAGAGAATAAAATTGGAAGGACAAGAAGTGGTAATTCAGAGAGTAGGAATATTCAAACTGAGAAGAAAATAGGGCTGCAGTTATGGATACAAAGTTTAGGGCACGATCATGCAAGTGAGAGACTGAAATAGGAAAGGATAAATTTGTTATGATCTTACATGCCTAACCATGGCATAGAGGGGCCCTATATGACCCAGATCTCCATTATTTCTCTAACATCACCTCTACTCCCCACTTGCTTTTCTCCAGCCATGGTGGCCTTCCTGTGTACCTTCAGCACACCAAGCATGCTCTCATTTAGTCTTTGCACTTATTCCTCCCACAGCCCAGTACACTTTCCCTACCTCCCTCACCATCTTCAGCAATTTGCTCTAATGTCACTTCTCATGGACATTCAAGTTTTAGGATATGAGAGTGCGAGAGTTTTAGGACATGAGAGTGCAAAAACTGACCTGCAGCTAAAAATCTTCCAGGCTGTGGCATACTGGGGGATTGGTAACTGCAACAAGGAGAAGGAGTGAGTAGTACAGTCTGACAGCACGCGCTTCACAGCTGGGGATTTTTAGAGGAGAGAGGGAGAAAAGTCTGGAAGTAGCAATGAAGAACAAAGCGGATCAGACCTTTCTCTCCTCTGGAGAGTTAGATAAAATAAGAAATTTACTGGAAGATCTTAGGTAAAGTGAGCCCTGACTGTATCTGTTCACTTCTATAGTATTGGGTTGGCCAAAAAGTTTGTCTGGGTTTTTCCATAAGTTCGTACAGAAAACCCGAACAAACTTTTTGGCCAAACCAATACATACTGCATTTTGTTTGTGTTTTTAATCCAGTAGACCACCCAGAAAATGGGTCATGAGAACAAAACAAAACTTACTGTTGTGCCAGTATTACCATTTAGAACCATTTGATTGGCCTTCTGGGTGAGAAGTGGTCTCATGATCTATGGACCTCTAAAAGGGCTTGTAATATACTATATGAAATAATAGCAGAGGTCTTGAAAAAAACATGTTCACATAATATTTTTCACCTTTGGTACATGTTTCCATTCTGAAATGGCCCCAACAGACATTTTAAATTAGCAGCTTGGTCACTTTGAGCAAAGAGAAAGGAGTAACAATAAATGTCACCTTCTAATAGTAACCAAATAAAAAATTAAAAAGCAGAATACAAAATGTAAATCAGAGGATAAAAAATTTACTCATTTTAATCATCTATGTTTTAAATTAACTTCTAAAAAAATAAAATACTTTCATTCCTTATCTATTTCTATGCATCTTCATGAAATATATATCTAGTGACTGCAGTGAATAGAAAGCACTGTTGTGCTATTCTAAAAGAACTGACTTATAAGTTATATGCAGAAGAAAAGAGAAAGATTTGAGGTAGCTAAAAAGAACACTTTTCTGAAGCAGAAGTACCATGTCTTATAACGTGATGTCATAATGGTTTAGGGAAGTAACATTCCATTCCAATTTGCACGAACTATTTTATCAATCAAAAAGAGCCTTTTATGTAAAACTCCCTCCTACAGACTGTGTTTTATACTGAAAAGTTTACCAGTGACTAAGAAATTACTGGGGAAGAGATCTAGGGGAATTAGGAAAGTTATATACTGACAATAACTTATAGATTAACTTCTGAAGTTTGGATTGAATATGCATTGCAGCATCCTCTATTCCCTAAAAACTGACATAATGAAAAAAATTAAGTCTATAACAGTGTTGGGAAAGAAGAAATTATATTTTGATTCATCATAAATTATGCATAATTCCTGAAAAAAAAAAGAGGGTAAATGGAAGGAGGAAAACTGAGGCCAAACTATGCATGGGAAGGCAGTTACAAAAGGTGGGAAGGATTCCAGATGTTGGGTTGCTTTTATAATAGTTCAGCCATGGCAGAGGCATGAAAATGAAACAAAGTCTACACTTCTAAAACACTTGATACTGGTTGCACTATTTCCCTACAACCACCAGAAACAGGCCAAATTTATAGAACATTTGCAGAAAGGCTAACAAGAAATCTGAAATGTAAGTGAGCAAACAAGCAAGAATTGCCAAATATTTGAGGGAACCAACACCATGAAAGGGCATCAAACTCAGCAGACAGAACTAATTTCTGAGAAAACAATTAATAGGGCAAAAGGAGTCTTAAAAACATATACAATTAATATCCTCAGAAGGCCAAGAGGATATCACATCCATGAGAAAAACAAGACCTTAAGAAGAACAATTAATTATTTTTATACTTAAAAAAATTAATTAGAAAGAAAAAATGAGTATAAAAATAAACACACCTGGGGGCTTCCCTGGTGGCACAGTGGTTGAGATTCTGCCTGCCGATGCAGGGGACATGGGTTCGTGCCCCGGTCTGGGAAGATCTCACATGCCGCAGAGCGGCTGGGCCCGTGAGCCATGGCCGCTGAGCCTGCATGTCCGGAGCCTGTGCTCCGCAACGGGAGAGGCCACAACAGTGAGAGGCCCGCGTACCACAAAAAATAAATAAATAAAATAAACACACCAACATACCAAACCTCCAACCAACTCAACGGATAGGCTGATTAGCAGAATGAACACAGCTTTAGAGTCAATTAGTGTGTTGGAAGAAGGAAGTAAGGAATTCTCCCAGGGCACAGTGCAAAAGACAAGGGGATGAAAAATGTAAAAAAAAAAAAAAGTAAGAGACATAGAAGACAGATGTAGGAGTTGTAATATCCACCCTAAAGAAGCTAAATCATGATAAAGATATATATATAAAAAATTCTGTATCCCAAAACCCAAAGATTACACACTATTTTTAAATACATGAGAAACTGGTTAAAAAGAAAATCAAAGTTTAAGTGTAAGGTAATAAATAAACAACAATAATAGCCCTCTCTCTCTCTCTCTCTCTCTCTCTCTCTATATATATATATATATACACACACACACACACACATATAGATATATAGGTAAAACCTTCAGTAAGTTTAGTTAAAGAAAAAAGATAAAGTAGAAGTAAATATTGGGAATTCCCTGGTGGTCCAGTGGTTAGGACTCAATCCTTTCACTGCCATGAGTTCAACCCCTAGTCGGGGAACCAAGATACCGCAAGCTTCACAGCAGGGCCAAAAAATAAATAAATAAGCATTAGTTATGTGAGTAAACAATGACAGATATGGAGATTAAATAACTTGTAAGAAATATACTATGTACAAATTATCTCAAATTTTTAGAATATTTATAAGAAATGTATACTCCTCTAAGAAAATGTAACTAAAATTGGCTCAAAGGGAGGGAAAAAAAACTAACAACCTATGATTATAAACAAAATAGTAAAAGTAGTCAACAAGATCTTTCTCTCCAAAGTTAACAGCTCATATGAGTTTATGAATCAGTAATATCAAATCCTTAAGAAAGCAATATTGTCTGTGAAAACTCTTTCAAAGCATAGGCAAATTTAAACTTCCGAACTCATTGTATGAGGTTAATATAACTTGGATACCAAATCCAAACAAATATAGCAGAAAGTATACTAATAGTACACTAACAGATATACATGAAAAAATCCTTCAATGACATAGAAGCAAATCAAGTTCCTAGTATTAAGCAACATATCATGACTAAGGAGAAATGTAAGGGTAGTCCAATGTTTAAAAGCCTATTAATAAATTTTATTAACATCAATATATTAAAGAAGAAAAAATGACATGACAATCTCAACAGAGGCAGAAGAAACATTTTGCTAAGATCGAGAGTCCACTTTCTATTAAAAATAAAAAAAGACAAACATAGGAATTCCCTGGCGGTCCAGTGGCTAGGACTCAGCGCTTTCACTGCTGTGGCCTGGTTTCAATCCCTGGTTGGGGAACTAAGATCCCGCAGGCCGTGTGGCGTGACTGAAGAACAAAACAAAAACAAACGCAAACACATAAAAACTCTTATCCAATAATTTTTTTTTTTTTTTTGCGGTATGCAGGGCTCTCACTGTTGTGGCCTCTCCCGTGTGGAGCACAGGCTCTGGATGCACAGGCTCAGCGGCCATGGCTCACGGGCCCAGCCACTCCGCGGCATGTGGTATCCTCCCGGACCGGGGCACAAACCCGTGTCCCCTGCATCGGCAGGCGGACTCTCAACCACTGCGCCACCAGGGAAGCCCGAAACAAACTATTTTTAACTCGATAAATTGTGTCTACAAGAAACTTCCAGCAAAATTATATATATATATATATATATTTTTTTTAATTTTATTTATTTATTTATGGCTGTGTTGGCTCTTCGTTTCTGTGCGAGGGCTTTCTCTAGTTGCGGCAAGTGGGGGCCACTCCCCATCGTGGTGCACGGGCCTCTCACCATCACGGCCTCTCTTGCAGAGCACAGGCTCCAGATGTGCAGGCTCAGTAATTGTGGCTCACGGGGCTAGTTGCTCCGCGGCACGTGGGATCTTCCAAGACCAGGGCTCGAACCCGCATCCCCTACATCGGCAGGAGGACTCTCAACCACTGCGCCACCAAGGAAGCCCCAAAATTATATTTAATGATGAAATGAAGTATCCCAATTACAATCAGGAGCAAGAGAGGAATGCCAGCTATCACCACCGATGTTCAACATTGTACTGGAGATCCTTGACAATGTAAAAACACAAGAAAAGACTATGCATAAATAATTGAAAGTAAGAAATAAATGCCACAATGTGCAGATGTTATAACTGGCTACTTAGAAATTTCAAAGAGAACTGATTGAAAATATATTAGATATATATAACACAGTTGAGCAATGTGAGAAGAGAAGAATAAGAGTACCATACAGAGAATCAATAGTTTCCCTTTACATCAGCAATTTCAATAAGAAATTTTGGGGAAAATTTATTTACAAAAGCAACAAAAACAAATATATAGAAATAAAAATTGTAATGTCCAATTCTTTATAAAGAAATGCTATAAGACACAAAAAATAATGATAAATGGAAAAACATACCATGTTCCTAAAAAGAAAGACTCATATTTTCCCATTCTTCACAAACTGCTTTCCTCCCCAAATGGGGAGGGGTAAATTGGGAGATTGAGATTAACATACACACACTACTATATATAAAATAGATTACTAATAAGAACCTACTGTATAGCACAGGGAACTCTACTCAATACTCTGTAATGACCTACATGAGAATAGAATCTAAAAGAGTAGATATATGTATATGTGTAACTGATTCACTTTGCTGTATAGCAGAAACACAACTTTGTAAATCAACTATATTCCAATAAAAATTAATTAAAAAAATAAATTCAGTGCAGTTCTAGGTAAAATCTCAGGGTTCAAATGAAATTTGATGAACTAGTTCTAAAATACACCTGGAAGGGCTTCCCTGGTGGCTCAGTGGTTGAGAGTCCGCCTGCTGATGCAGGGGACACGGGTTCATGCCCTGGTCCAGGAAGATACCACATGCCGTGGAGCGGCTGGGCCTGTGAGCCATGGCTGCTGAGCCTGTGCGTCCAGAGCCTGTGCTCCGCAACGGGAGAGGCCACAACAGTGAGAGGCCTGCATACTGCAAAAAATAAAATAAAATAAAATACACCTGGAAGAGAAAAATGCTTAAGAATAGCCAAATTTTATTTTTAAGAAGAAAAAAAGGGGAATGTACCCCATAAGAAATTTAGATTTCCTTTAAAATAATAGCTTATTCACTTAAATCATTCAGTGAATATTGACTTGATGCATTATACCAGAACTCTTCTAAGAAAACAGAAGTGAACAAAATATACAAAGTCCCTGCTCTCAGAAATTTATTTATATTCTGATTCTGATAACAGTAGACCAAATTAAATAATCTGGATAAATTCTCTCTCACTGGGGTAAACTAAAAAAGTTGGATTAATAAAAACAAAAACATCATATAAGCATTAAAGAAGTAACGAGATGGTAGAGAATTACCAAGTCAAACTAAGAGAAGACAAGAAACTCAGGAGGGCCACCCAATAATGAAACCTTATATTTTTGCCCTGAGGACACATCCTATATGGAAGAAACACGTTCTGAAACTAAGTCACACATTTGATGGCCTTGGGCTAGGAAAAGAAAACTACATTCACAGGGTAGAAGGTGAAACCAGAGGTATGCAAACCTTTCCATGACACAGTTCTTACAATCTGACTTTGGGTCATCGGGATAGTCCAGGAAAACGCAAACCTTGAACTTGGATTAAGGTGTTCGAAACTGGTAGTACCCCTAGGCACCTGACAGAAGTAAACAGAAATCCTATAGGGGACAACACTATACTAGACTTCAACACAGTTTCCAAATACAATGTTCAGCATATTGTTAAACATATAGGCACATAAGAAAACAAGACACCATGAACAAGAAACAGAAAAAGCAACTATCAATAAACTCAGATCCACAATTACTTTAGATTCTGGAATTATCAGAGGCAGAATATAAAAGTAACTATGTAGATGATATTCAAAGCAATAATAGCCAAGTAAGATACTAGAAACAATAAAAAACATATCTGGAAAGAACCAACAGAAATTCTAGATCTGAAAAATATCATAACCAGAATTAAGATCTCAGTGGATGAGATTTAACAGTAACTGAGAAAATTAGTAAACTAGAAGATAGGGCAAAAGAAACTATCTAGAACGTAACACCAAAAGACAAAGATAGAAAACGGAAGAGAAGGTAAAAAACCCAGAGGATGCAGTGAGAAGAATTTAACACACATTAATTGGAGTCCCAAAAGAACCAGGGAGAGAGAAATGAGGCAGAAAAAATAGTTTACAGACAAGGTCTAGAAAATTTCCAGATGCCCAGCAGAGTTCCCAAACTTGACAATAACAAAAGACATTCCCATCAAGACATTTTATAGCAAAACTTTAGAAAACTAAAGATAAAGACAAATATCTTGAAAGCAGCCAGAAAATATAGGACAGCTTATTTTAAAATGAGCAACAGCTGAACTTGCAAGAATGAGGCAGAAAACACTGGATAAACACTTCAATATGCAGGGGGAAAATAACTGCCAATTTAGATAGAATTCCATACCCGATGAAAGTATCCTTCAAGAATTAAGTGAATATAGGCATCTTTGGACAAACAAGAACATTTGAGAAATTCAAAAGGATGTACCTGATTACATTAAGAACTGTTCATCGACAGTCACTATAACCGCAAGTGGAAAAATAGAGTGCAAAGTAGAAGATATCTATAACACATATAACCTAAGAATTAGAGTAATTCCTAAATGTCAATAAGAAACAAGACAGACACTCCAATATAAAAAAATGGGCAATTTGTCAAGGCATTTCTCAAAAGAGGAAATCTAAGTGGCCAATAAGCAAACATAAAAAAGGATAATCAATCTGATAGAAATCAGGGGAATGTAAATTAAATTCACAATGAAATATCATTAACACTCACCAAATGGCACAAATTTAAGTCTGACAACAGTATTAGTGAAGGTAGGAACAAAAACTCTTATGAACTCCATGTGGGAGTACAAATGTGTACAATCATCTTGGAAAACAGTCTGTCCTTGTCTAAGAGGCATATATCCTATGACAAAAAATTCTACTCCTTGGCATGTACCCTAGAGAAACTTGCAGATGTTTAAAAGACAGACAAGAATGTTCATAGCTTCACAGCTCTTAAAAGCCAAAAAACAACCAAATGACGACAACCCAAATGTTTATCAACAATAAATGTGAATAATTAAATGGTGTTATATATAGATATGCAATAATATACAACAGTGAAAATAAATAAACTACAGCTATGGGAAAAATAGAGATGAAATGAAAAGATAACGTTAACCAAAGGGGGCAAGTCACGAAAGAATACTTGTATAATTCCATTTCTGTAAAATACAAAAACTGAACTATATGCATTCCTAGGAAGTCAAACTTAAAAACAGCCAACAAACGATTATTAGAAAAGTCAGAATAATGGTAATGGGAGGGAGAGAATTTCACTGGGGCGGAGAACATGGAGGTTTCTGGGGGTGCTGGCAATGTTCTACATTCTGTTCTTGTAGTAATTACAATATTTCTTTAAATGGTAACATGTTTATGAACTTCACCTCAAAAAATAATCTGGCAAGAAGCAATCTGTGCAGGCTTTAAAAATTTGGGGTATTTATATTATTTAAGAAAATTTGGCCTTTTAGACTAACAGTTCAGCTTTCCAAATTCAACTTAAAATGTGTAGTTGAGTAATCAACTTTGACTTGTGATTTTTAAGTAAAAATGTTACTAAGTTATATGAGGCATTGAAATATTCATGAGACTTTAAGGTTCTACACATTTATTAAGAGTTTAATCTATTGTATTTATAAGAGATATTTATATACTTCAGAAGGTCTTAAATCAGGGTACTGAGATTCTCAAAATAGAAACAATATATTGACTTTATAAACGAAGTTTAAATTTTTTTTTGAAGTTTTAAGTTGTAAATGGGACTAAACATTATCGAAAAGCTCCTTACTTAAAGTATTTGCTGAAATGTGCCAAACTCATCAATAGAAAAATAAAATTCCAGAGGCTGACCTTAATAGCTTAAGAAAGAACACACTCTCTAGGTTTATATCTTTAACAAAACAAATAATCATCTTTTTTACCAATTTGTTCAGAAGAAGCAAAATAATTCACACTATCTCTTCTCCCTACCGTATAAAAACAAAAAACCTGTGCCAGAAGATTTTTGGGAATTTGCCTAGAATTATAATAAAAAATATAAACCATTTGACAGTTGATATGGCAACACATAATACTTTTAAAGTGGCTATTCTTTACTTTTTGGGGAGGAAGAGGCGTCACGGCCCATTCTGAGTATCTGAGAAGTGCTATGGAACTCACAGAAGAATGCATATTGATATACAAACAAACTTTTGGAATAAATAATAGTCAAAGATCTCTTGAAAGACTACAAAGTATAAAGGCACTTATACTCTCTATTATACCACTGGCGAATTACAAAATCAAAGTTGAAGTTATTTTAGACACATCATCTAGTAAAACATGTTCATATGTATTTTTATTATTTTAAATCAGAAAGTTAATGCCTTTGTGATAAAAAATTCACTTACTTTGTTTTCATTTGTCACTTAAAGATGAACAAGATACCACTTTTTACCTACTAACCAAGCAAAGTTTTAAAAATACACTGGCAAGGACGAAAGGAATTGTAAGCCATTCTTATAAGCTGCAGGTAGGAGCACAAAGTTATAATGGCCTCCCTGTATAACAATTTGGAAATTCATATATAAAGCCTCAAATGTGTGAGCGATATCCAACTCTTTAATCTACCAATTCTACTACTAGAAATTCATCCTAACAAAATAATTTTGGATGTGTACAATGTACTGCAAGAATGTTCGTCAAAAGCATTCTTTATAATACCAAAATCCTAGAGACAACATAAAATGATCAACAATGGAGGTGTAAATACTATGTGGTACAATGGAACATTATGCAAAAATTTAAAGTATATTTAAGAATAATATGTAGTGGTATGAAAATGCTTGTGGATCTACAGCTAAGAGAATAAAGGGTTAATTTCTACAAAGCATGATCTTGTGTTTTTTTTAAAAAGGAAAAGTCTATAAAATAGAAAAACAAGACTAGAATAGAAATACGACAAATTTTTACTGTGGAGGAAGTCCATGTATTTTTTCTTGTCCAAAACGTTAATAACAAGGAAAAACCCTAGTAATTAATTAGATTATATCCCACTCTTTGTTCACCTTGACCTCTGACTTAATGTAAGAATGAGGTATCAATTCTGTAAGTTTTACTTGTTACTGTTGGTTACACCTAAGCAATTAAAAGTATTATTCAATTATTTGTAATCAAAGTAATCAAGAAAAATAAAGGTTGTACCTATGTCTATAATGTAGGCTGAAGAATCGAGAAATTAAAGTTACGAGCTATTGACTAAAGATCAATGACTGAACTTGACTGGCCCTCAGAATAAGAAAACAAGTTCCCATTTTTGCAATAAATTGGATAGCTACCTTCCATACCAGGGGTGAATGCTTAATTATAGTCCATGGTTTGAAATATCATTGATGCTGACTAGTTTTAGTCACATAGAGGCTTTACATCTAGTGTGATATAATAGAAAATAAATATTTGCTCCTTGTCCCTGGTTCCTGGCATACATCTCCTAAAACGCTTGCAATCTCCAGAGTGATGAGAGTGTCTTTCATATGCTAATGACATGACTGGTGGCTGGGGGCCCCCAGATAGCTTCAGAATGGGAGTGGGTCACCAGAAAGACCAAGGCATGATTAGAGGGTTGGAGTTTTTTGTCTCGCTACCCTGCCAAAACCTCCAGGGAAAGGAAAGGAGCTAGAGATTGAGTTAATCACCAATGGCCAATTACTTAATTAATTATGCCTACATAGTGAAACCTCCATAATAACCCCCTAAGGGATGGGCTTCTGGGTTGGTGAACACATTAAGGTGCTGGGTGGGTGGCGCACCCAGAGAAAGCATGGAAGCTCCATGCCACCTCCTTCCCAGCATATCTTGCCCTATGCATCTCTTCTATTTCACTGTTCCTGAGTTATGTTCTTTATAATAAACTGTTAAAGTCAAGTATTTTTCTGAGTTCTCTGAGCCGTTCTAGCAAATTATTGAACCTGAAGAGTGGGTTGTGGCAACCTTTGATTTATAACCAGTTGATCACAAGTATGGGTGACCTGATACTTGTGAGTGGCATCTCAAGTGTGGGCAGTCTTGTGGGACTGAGCCCTTTAACCTATGGAGTCTGACGTTAACTCCAGGTAGTTAATGTCAGAATTGACTTGAACTGTTGGACATCCAACTGGTGTCTGGAGCATCAGAGAACTGGTTGTTGTTGGTGGAAAATGCTCAAGATTGAGTATTCAAAGGTTAGTCTATACAATGCAGCACTTAAATTTCAAATAAACTTGGGAAAATGGGATACTGGGATAAATTATATTATATTCATAACTATATTGAAACAATAAGAGAAACATAACAAGCTGTTAAAAGTAAATGTGTTTCAGAATGAAGGTCATACACAGTCATATATAATGATGCAGATAAACTGTATTCAGTACTCCATCATGACAAATGTATCCAAAATAGGAATTGACAAAAACTACCAGAACGTAATAAAGATCATATACAAAAAGAAAAAAAAGAAAAAAGTAAATGTGTTTGAGTCATAATACCACAGGTGATTTTCCCCATTTTTTACTTTTTCATTTTCTTAATATTTCTAAAATGAGCATATATTACAATTTCTTAGTGAAGAAAAAAAATCAGAGCTATATTTTGGACCAGTATGTTTTAACTGTATAGTCCCTGAGAGGTTATGTGTATGTCCTTAAAAAAACTCTGTCTAATTAAATTACTACTGAAAAACTATCATTCCCTCTAACCCATAACTAAGCATGTGAAATCTAAAATAGAGATATTAGCTATGCCATGGTTCTAATATATTCTAAAGAAGCATAGTGGAAAATACTACTTTTGAAGAAGTTAACTTTTTTTGTCTTGATGCTATTAAATAAATCAATGCTTTTAACAAGATTTTTTAAAAAAGAAAAAGAAGCTCAAATACAAAAGAGGCTCAAACATCTAGGCAATAATAAAGGAATTATAAAAGAAAATTCAGCAATACTGAATACTGAATTAGTGCATGTTTTAACATGAAACTCTATCATGTAACTTAAGACAATATTTTATAATTTTCTTCCAGTGGAAGCCAAATGAAAATATATCATTAACTTTCTAGTTGTCAAATAAAAGACAAACTTTGCTCCCTAAGAAATTTTTAAAATTTTGTAACCCAAATATCTTTACTATCAAAAATGTTCTTTGTTTAATTTACTTTTCAGGAATCCCTCTAGCTTACTGTTTCCATTCTGAATTATTGTATTTTGATGATTTAATTCTTTTTATATCCAGAAGGAGAAATATTGTTTTAGAAATAGTTTAACATAAAAAATGTAATCTAGGTTTGCTTATGAAATCTGTGGTCAAACTACCTACTTATATTCCTACATCTTGATAGCTGGCTTAATTAAATCAAAGAACCATAAATACTAGAGTTGAAAAGGGCTCTAGTGATTGCTAGTCTTCCCACCAGGAATCTTTTTTTTCCCTTAATTTCTGAACTCTACTTGCTATGTAGCAGTATGACTTCCAATGAAAAAAATATATTCTATTTAAATATAGAATATATTCATATCAATGAAACTTATTCAGTAAGAGAATACTATTATACACAGACTTGGTATATTTTCAATCAAAAGTTAAGAAATTTGATGTTTTAGTTAGACTCACCATTATAGAGAAGCAGTTTCTATGAGGCCTTTGGAAAAATGAGAATAACTTACAAGTACTTTTCCCTTATCTAGTAACCCAGGGATCAGGAGACCATTGCTTGGGAATGATCTATTTCGTTCAATTTCCTAATTTTACATATAAAGTATGTGAATAAAGTAACCTTCTAAGTATAAACAACATAAATCAAATGAAACACAACTTCAAGTGGACCATTTCCACCAGTGATAAAAATAAGAAATGTTTCACACTATAGACATTATAATTTTCTTTAAGTCTTTTTTTATTTAGAGATTTTTCTGGTAAGGAGATATACCATAGGAAAGCAATTTCACTGGCAGTGAGGTATGTATATACTCTACCAAAATACTCCTTATTTTAACTGCTCTTAACTTTATTTACATACGAAGAAAAGTATCAATGCATATCCTTGTTTCAACTATAGTATTAGCCATACTACATGAAATAAAATGAAATGGTGCTCGCATACAAAAACTGTTGTTTGTAATGGAATTTAATTTCAGATTAAAAGAATTAATTTGCTTTTGGAAAGAGTTTAAAAGGAGAATCACAATTTATCATGACCAAGACATCTGCACCATATTTTCCATTCCTCACAGCACATTTATTTCAGTAATTCCATTATGTCGGTTCTTAGCATGAGCATAGTGTTACACGATTTTCGTACATATAATCACATCCAAAACAAGTTCTAAAATTTAAATTGTAAACATTCTCATCATATGTAGAAATATTTCAATTGGTGTATTAAGTTTTGCTAACTGATCAAATTTGGAGGAGAATATAAATGAGAAAGCCTATTCTAAACTGTGTAGTGAGCGTTGTTTATTAATTACATTTCTACAATGTTAAATAAAGTAAGAGGCAAACCTGTCCTGTAAGCATGTCAAATTTTAGGTAAAACATTAAAAAGAAACAAATCTGTTAACAAAAGGATGTCTTGCAATAAAGAACATTAGATTTTTAAAATCTATTATGATACAAAAATGTAAAGGGTAAATAGCATCTTTGTTGACAAAGTAGGAGGTAGCATGGATGCACCACTTTATTGTCTGAGAAATGCAACTGGAGTAAAGAATATTTCCTTACCATGAATAATTTCCAGGACTATGTACATATTTCTTTTAGAAATACTTGTTTAAACAAATCTCCCTCCACTTTTTAGTATAAAAAAAACCGTTCCATGTGATTTTAAAAAAACACTTACACATCTAGATAGAATAGTACTCTGCCCTATTTGAGTGAACAGTCTCAAACTATGAAGTACATGATATTTAATGCCCTAAGTTGAGTAAATTTAGTTAGCGGTTCCTGGTATTATACAAAACACTAAATATATACAAACAAAATATAATATCTTAATTTTCAATGCAAGTCTTGTGGGGAATAAACAGAACCTTGATTCTGGTAACACTGCAGAAAACATAATTTTCCAATAAGTCTGTGTTTAAGTATCCATGTGCAACAGTTTATTAATGACTGCTTACGTGTACTGATCTATCATTGAGTGAACACAGTTAACTGACAAAACGTAGTAAACCTCAGAAACACATCTCCCATCCTATACAAAATATAGAGACTACTTACTGTTTGAAGCACTCAATTTGCTCTGATGTCACTGTCATTCACTTTTCCCCATTTGCCTGCTTTAGTATTTATAAACGGATAATTTAATGTGGCTTTAAAAAAAAGACAAAGAATTTCAAATTTACATCCAATTCAAATTTGCTATTTAAAAGGTTTTCTTGTTCTATGAAGCTGCTTCTGCCATTAGTAGAGAAAATGAAGTTTCTGTAATGGAGGCAGGCTTTTTGAGTAGTGACGTGACTTCCACCATGCCAGCTCCAGTCCGTGGAAGATTAGCGTTTACAATGTGTCGTTGTAAGTGCTTAATCCAGTCTTCCTGAACAGACAATGGTCCACGAAAGACTAGGCCACAAAACCTAGAGAAGAAGTTGATAACAGTTCTCTTAACATGACCAATTCCCTTTATGTAAAACCAATTCCCATAAAATCCATAAACACAGGAGCAAACTTTACTCTGTATTGGAGATAGTACTTGACAATAGTTTCTAAACACCTATAAAGTCAAAATGATTTAATACAATATCAAAACTGCCAATTCATAATAACTCCACTAATATTTGTAGAGATGGGAACATTACTATTAGGTTAAAATTAATTAAAAGGTCTTAACATCTACACATCTTAATATATTTAACACAACTCGTAATTCCAAAATGCACTATTCTTTTCAAAAGACCACTCTCCAATTCAGAATTCCTTAAACTGCATGAAGATGAGTATGGAAGGTGTGAATGAGTTTGTATAGCTACACTTAGAAGTATGAGTGGAGAGAAAATATATTCCCAATAAGCAGGAACTCAAGACAATTTAAAAAATATCAAATTAAACCAAACAAAGCACACAAATAAAACACAACAAAAACAAAAGACACTTTTACAAATCACAGTATCTTAGCTAATGTAAAAACCTTGATTCATTAGTTGTTGAAGTATAGCATATTATGAGCCATATAAGATTTTAAGTCTGTCTCCAAAAGTTCATTTGTAACTTGATTTTTGAGAATGCACCTTTTGCCACAAACTAAAAATCCCAAATAAAAGAGCTAATATGTCTCAAAGCAAAATCTGAAGAAACTGAGCAGATTTGGCAATATAGGCATATACCTGCATCGGAGAATGTAAACCTCGTCAGCACCATGAGGTAATGTTAGCATTTTCTTCTTGCTTCCGGATCTTGACCTTGATTTCTTTTGCTTACAATCTAAAGCTAAAAAAGGGAAGAAAAAGACTTAACATTTCTCATATATTCGAAGTATGTATACATACTATACTTCTAGGGAGGTCAGACCATCTAAATCAAGTTAGAAAAAGTCTGTATTCATTTGTATTCCCTAAAGCATGCACTAACTTGCAGCTGGTTCTCTAACAGCAGTAATATTATCAGCATACACTCTTCCTGTACTCCTTTTTCAAATAATGCTTTACCATATCAAACTAGAACTGAGAAAATGTAACTAAAATAACTTGAAATGACTAAATTGGTCAATTATTACAGCAATGTAATCTTTTCTCTTATGATCATATATATACATTAACATCTGGTTAAATCTTATTTCCAGAAAAACTATAACCTTTTATGTGAGATCATTAAGTTTGCATTTGATTACTTCTCCATTAATCAGATCTCACATGCTTTGAAAACAGTAAAAAGTTCAATGAAAAATCAATTTTATATACCAATTCACTTTGAATTTTATAATAATAAATAGTTCTTAAAATTATACGCTAGCCCTACATCTGGAAGGGCAAACAATGCTCAACTTTCATTTTTAAACTCAATCTGTGTTGCATAGACAAGCACATGTTTTATTTTGCTAGAAAACAAATACAGATCCAGATTACCTCACATAAGTTCATAAATGGACCAGAAGTTAAATGCTATTTGTTACGTTTTTTTCTTTTTATATTTTCTCCTATAGCTTATTTTAAAAATGTGATTAAAAAGGGGAAAAAAAGATTTTTATGTTAAAGTGGATCAAAATTCTAGTGCTAACTGTTCTTGAAATTTTTCTGTTACTTGACTTTTCCTTCAATCATTTATTACAAAAAAATCTAATTTAATAAAGAAAAAAGGTATTTTTTATAGGTAGGAATAGACAGGACATAACATTTTATTCTTTGAATAAAACTACGCCATTCCTTTAGACAAAGGGATGATAGTATTCCAGGGTGCTGCTGGTCAATTAGCAGGAAGAGATGGTAAGAATTTATCTCTAGGGATCCAAGGGGGAGGGAAACAAATGTAACAGAAGAGTTGTCCAAATGGCTTTTCTTCTGTTAACCTGTCACATGAAATCCCCTGGAAAAATTCTAGGTAAGAGAGAATAGGAACTAGCTATTCAATGATTGTGTGAAATGAATTGTTCGAAGTCTGGGCTCCAAAAGAATAGATGCTACTATTATAAAACCAATAAACAGTTTCTTACAGTAGTCAAGTGGCAATGCTAACAGAAATGTCATATAGAAAATTAAAAACCATGAGAAGCCTAAATCTCATTCAAGCCACTGTTTTTCACTTCCTGTCACCTGCCTCTTTAAAAGTAAAATCTAGGTCTTACAGTCTTTCTCTGTTTATCCTCAGAAGAAGAATCTAATAAGTAAAGAACTATATAGGAAGTCAAGTTAAGTTTTAAAGAATGGCTACTTCAAAGTTAAACAACCAAAATCTGAACAGAAAAATCTTACAAGGTTCTCATTAGTTAGCTCATTCAAGAGTCTGGCACATAGTAGGAACTCAACAAATACTTCTGGAGTGAAAAATAAAGAAAAACCTAGCAATTTAACCTTTGACATTTAAACAGCATATGAACAGAAATCTGTTCTACCCCTATGTAATATACACTATAGTTCCTGTAGAACACTTCTGTATCATTTGTTTAAATGAATATGTTGCTAGCAGTCACACTTAAATTCTTCACTGGCCAGTCTAGCTTCTATGTAGAAACTAGGTTCTTCATAACCGGTAAGAAGAATGAGGTAACACATACTCTGTAGTCAGCACTTTCTTTTTCCTAGTTGCTTTGGTGAGCAATTTGAATTCAGGTGAATTTTAAAGAAATTCATACACTAGAAGTAAAGAGTTTAAGGAACTCAAAGGGCTAAGTGCTACTAGATGGCAGCTACTCTTTCCCTATCTATAAGGTAAACTACACACAATCCCTGTCTCTGTTACATGGAACAGAGCAAGCATTTGGTATATCATGAGATTACAGATAGAATCTTACTTTGATGAGCTTGCTGGTTGTCAAAATTGCCACACTGTATTCAAATTTCCTTTTAAAATGTAAATAAATTACTGTAGAATACAAATAAAATACATTTTATCAATCCCTTAAATATTTGTTCACAGAATGCTAATGGTAGGTGTGTAAAGCAAATTGAGGGAGAAGGACAGAGGGTGATGGGGAAGTACGCAAAAGAATGTTTTATCAGTTACAAAGCATTTAAGTTACATTTAGATGCTGTGATACTTTAAAAAAATGGAACTGGAAATGTTTACTCAGAGGTTACAGAAATGTTTTTGACTTTAATAGAGGGAAAAAATTTTTTTCTGACTTTTGATGCTATATGAACTCTAGAAACTCTGAAGTTTATGGCTGTTTTTATGAATGATCAGAACTAAATTTTAAGTGAGAATACCATAGTTTTTGTAGTAATTAGTATTTGAAGGTATTATGACTTTGGAAAGTAGGACAACTCTGTCAGCATATGATTGAGAATCTCCAGTATCCAGAGTTCCACATAAGTTTAAGGAATCACATGAACTGGGAATCCTTGGAAACTTGTCCATAAAGTTAAGATATTAAAAACCAGGGACCTCTGGTAATTACACATAAGTATCTCCATGTCTTAATATCTCCATCATCACTTTAAAATTTCTCACCCCCTGAAATGTCATTTATTTTAGGAAGTAAAATATGAATACATTTGACAGGAATAATTTTTTCTAATATCAACATCCAACCATCACCCCTACAATACTGCCCAAAATTTTAGAAAAATCGGTATATATATATAAAAAAAGAATATTCCAAAATGTTCCACTAAATGAAAAAGATGATGTACAAACATGTCTATTATACAAATGTTCTCATTTAACAGATTTTATTGTCTCTAGAGGGAAAAGCAGTTTTATTCTGGACTGTACCAGGAATTGTTAGAACATTAAAAACAACGTCACTAACAGTCAGTTTTAGTATAATGCGGCTCATCAATATTTCTGACAAATAGCCTAAGGCTTACTGAAGTTGTTTATATGAATAATCTGTCAAATAGATAACTTTATACAAAGCCTTTCTTTACAATAGAATTTTATTTGCACTTACTTGGTACTGTCAAAAATCAAAACACACACATACAGTTTTTCTGTTCCGAAGTATTTTAAATCTAACATTGTTTCTATACTTGAAATTTACAAAAAATACGAGATTAGTTTTAGAAATTCTTAATTTTCTTTTCCTTGAGTATAAATACTTCTTTAGAAATGAATAAACCCAGTTACTCAAATCTTCCTATTTAGGGTGGCAGGAAATGTTTAAAGAGATCAATTTTAACCAGAAGACTATAAAAAAAAAACTTTTGAAGTGATCTGATTTATAAAAGATCTACATTGCTACTGGCAGCAATATTTTACTTGTAAGAAGAATGAATTGAGCTGAGCTATAAGGTCATATAAAATTTTTTTCAGAATACACCTTTCAGTAAAACAGCTGTTTTGATCAAATAGGAATGAGACAGAAATACAGCAGACTTATGAACCCTCAAAAAGAACATCATACTGCTATGCTACAAAATACAACAACAACAAAACAACAATTGTGCCTAAAGAACTAAACTGGATCAGCAAAAAGCAAATCAATAAATAATACAACAGATACAAATTCAAATCTGTTTTCTGAGACATTAGTTTTATACATAGAAAAAAGTAATTTACTTTGGGCTCTAACATAAGTCCTTTTGCCACTTCCACCTTTCTGCCCATTATATACAATAACTGCTTCAATGAATTTCATTTTCTTTTTAATTCACTACACAAATGACCTCAAATAATGGAGATTTATTTCTTAAAAACATCTGAAGCCTCTATGGTAAAGAACTAACATCATAACTAAATTAACATTCACCACCAAAATATTGTTATTTGCAATCACCCTTCCCTGCCCATTTAGTCAAAAGCCCTATCTCATCTGTTTTGTTCCTAACTGGTTGTTGGCATATTTGGACACATAAAGCAGTTTAAGTAGTTTATTGTTATGAAAGCAATGTTCCCCTTCCAATCAGAATTAAACATATAGATACACAATTAGCAACCTCAGAAGCATATTTTCACCATCATTTTCCCCTGATATTTTCACTCTAAAATTGGATTTTTTTTTAGTACCCTAAGTTACTTTCATTATTTTTGGAGTTTCCATTCTCAATAACTAAAAACAGTAACTAACCTAGAATCACAGGGCAATTATGGCAAAGTTAATTAGGTATAGCATGATTTAACATTCTACCTGGAAGAGGATGAAGTGAAAAATATTTGAAAAGCAGATTTCCTTTGCTGTAAGTATTAAGTTGATGGCTTAATATTAGTCTAGAGGAATCAGGTAGCTTGAGTTTGCCCTACAAAGTAGGAGGTTGTATTAAGGGTAGCAACAGCTTTATATGCTTGGTTCAAAGAAAGTTATCTACTTGGGACAAGAAAAAGTACATATCGATACATTCAATGTCTAGAAGCCTCTGCTATTTCAAAGTAGAGGGGATGATTAGTAAAATGATACTTTGAGCATTATCAATGTGAAGGGAAAAGCTAAACATAAATATGAAACTTTATCACACATTTTTATAAACAGAAATTGGAGGCATACTAGTTTTTTTAGGTTGCAAAAAGCTAAAAACTAACAATCCCCCAGGTACAAGCTGTTTATTGTTCAATTAAGAGTTAACAGGTACCTGTGGTAACAGGTAAGAAAAAAAAAACTTAAAATTTCTCCTTAAGGTAGGTTGGATTTGCATGCTCTTTTACTAAACACAATAGGCATTTAATATCAACCACTTTTCTAAGACAAAGACATATCTAAAATTGGAATAAACATTAAAATACATAATGGCAAATCTGCTCTAAATCACATTTGTTTAGAATCACCTGAATATAAGCACACTCCCTGCCCTCTAAAAGTGTCAGTATTTCCAAATTACCACTTCATATTTATTAGAAGTAACTAAATGATTGTTCCTATTCAAAATTAGTTAAGTAAGGAAATGACCTTACCTAAAAATGTGTTAACTTATCTTTAATATAATCATGTTCAACTTAAGTTAGATAGAGTTCATAATAATCATAAGAGTAAATCTAAATATCACAAATCTATAATCCCAATAGATCTGATTTGGCTTTTTATAATTCTGAAGTATTTTTTTACATTGCAGCCAAAATCTGAACTATTAACAAACACGGTGTTGACTAGGTAATTTCTGGTTTAGCTAACTTCCAGCTAAGGCCACAATTAAATATATACTTTAAACATTGGATAGCAAGAATTAACCTTATTCCTCAAACTCCAGACACAACAAAAAACCAGTAAATCCTACTTTTCCACTTCTTACTTAAGTGAGGGACCACCAGTCTCCAGCAAGCCATCCCCTTGCCCTAACCTCCAAAAGAGAAAATCTGTGTATTATTTTATTATTTCCATAAAGTCACTTGAAGTAGATCTGCCTACAGTTTAGGTCTCGCCAGGAACATACTTTTTTATTGTAAAATCTACTAAATTTTAATCCAGATTAAAAACAGCATTCAAGAGATTCATGTCAGAACATAAAACATAACAAACACAACACTACAACTAAGGATGTAAAGATATTAGACAAGTTAAAAAAATTCAAACATAAATATCCAGATTAAGTCAATTGTTAAAAAAACAAAACAATACTTGAAAATTGGTAAGTAACAGAACCAATAGGAACGCAGGGGACTAGTTAAGACTTTTATGAAAAACAAAATATTGGTCAAAAAAGATTATCAAATAGAATTCCTAAGTTGTATAACCGATGACCAGCAAAAGCAGGCATCATAAAATGTAAATATTTTATGCTACAATAGTACAAAACTCTTAGGCTCCATTCTCCCCAAAACAAACTTACTGACTGAGTAAGTGTGATTGTTTGCTTTGTTAACAGTAGATACCTAGATGATGTTGTGTTGCTAGATAAATGACAGCCAGAGAAGTAATGAAGCCCACCGTTCTCTTACCAAACACCCCGGTAGCAGACTCATTAACTCTACTGGTATAACCATCTTCCCAATAACAAGGTTTAAAACTTTGACCCATCTCCATCTCTTTCCTCTTATTCTTGTTCAGGACTTTGGTTCAGGACTCCTAAAATGACCTCATCTACAATTTCTCCACTTCCCCACCAACTCCTTTAACTTTTATTTAAAAAACAGTTTTAAAAGCTTCACACAAATTCTTAAAAAAAAAAACTCTTTACTGGCTCCTCCCTACAAAATTAATTCCAGCATCATGGGTTAGCATTCTAACATTCTACGTCCTTTACCTGTCCAACTCTATTCCCTTATCTCCTACTTCCTAGTGTTTTCAATAAACTTTCCACACAGTCCCAAGTTGCTCCTTCCCAGGCATGCTCCTTCCCCACCCTGACCCCCATTTCCATTTCAAGGTCCAAATCAGATTCTACTTCCAAAAACCTTGCTGGGCTCTGGTCTAGCTGAAAATACCTTCCTCTTCATGTGAACTTCCACAGTATTTCATGCACACTTATAATTTGGCACTTAAAATTTGTTTTGTATTAGTTATGCATATACGTGCTTCTACCATATTGTAAGTTCCAATTTATCTCTGTAATACTTAGCATAATACATAAACCACCAAGAAGCTGAAAAAAATGCTTGTTGAATTAGTGAATGAATCAGCCAATCGCTTTTCAGTATTGTGGGCAAATAGCCCAATTTTTGCTGGCATAATACAACAATTAGCATCCGTAAGCGTGACTCTAAATACTCAAATAATTAAATTATATTCAGTCTACTGTTTCGCAAGGCAAAAACAAGAATAACATTTTAGAAACACTACCATAAAAATGGTTGGGATGAAATCAACTTTGACACTAGTCTTCCATTACCCAGAAAATTTACTCGACTTGAACCATTCACTACCTTGCTAATCCTGAATAAATCACACATTACTGGGCAGATAAATACACACAGATATACACTCTTAATGAAGAATAGTACCACATCAGTAAAAAAAAAAAAAAAAGAAGAATAGTACCACAGGATAAGTTATAGCCAAGAAACCACAGAAACCCATCTTTCAGTGTTACGAGAAATAGTTTTTTCAAATACAAATCTGAACACGTCATTTCCTTATTTTAAAAAATTCTTCGATGACTTCTTAAATTTTTTAGCAAGCACTCAAAGCATCAACCCCACCTTTCCGGCGTTATCATCTTCCCAAACACCTACAACTGATTCTCCCAACACCTTTTGAACTCCAAATTCCATCCCTTTATCCCACACTATGTTGTTCTCTCTACCTGGAATGTCCTACTTCATCTCTTCTTCTGTTTAAAACTACTCAACCTTCACGTTCAGGGTCTAGCTGAAACCTTACAAAGCTTTCTGCAACAGTACATTTGTCCTTGTCCTAACAGATCACCATCATTAAGTTTATGCAGCTGGAGTGCAGGGTCTTTATAGCCTCAGAGCTAGCACAGTCCTGGTACAACAATAAACAGCTAAAACTTTTGTTGAATGAATGGAAATTTTATTTGACCACTGTTTTTATTTTTCCCTCCCACTTTAAACATTGTAAGAAACATATCAGCATGAGCTATCTTTTCTTCCTTTTTCTTTCTTTTTGAGGCTCTACTTAACAAGGAGACAAAACAGTAAAAAACAGCAGGAAAAAACAAACCCAACTTAATTCCCAGCTCCCCTCAAAAGGAGGCCTAGACTAAACAAACAACTTGAACTTCTAGAGCACATACAGTCAATATACTATTAATGTGTATAGTATCTTGCATAGTTCTCTAACTTTGATAGTTTTGTATGTATTGCCAATAATGCTTTCCTAAGTTCTTTAATACAGGGTCATATCTCATTATGTATCCCTCATACAGCCTAGTCTGGAGGAATTATCCAGGTATTTGGTTTAATTAGAAGCTGGTTTGCTCCTTTAGAGTTTAATCATAATAAGATCGAAATTTTCTTATACTCTTTCAGGTTGAATGAATCACTATAAAAGGATGTGGTTTCTTGAAGATGCAATATTATAATATTTTAAAAGATACCACAGAAGATACTCATGAAAGGACAAGTAATATACCTTGAAAAGCTTTTACAATACTATTTTTTTCTTTCTCTCACAGCAGAAAGAATTCCTATGGCACTTTCTACAATAAAAGAATTATTTTTCTAGTGGCTTTTATATACCCACTCAGCACCTGGCACTGTGTTATATGTTCATTAGCACTTGTTGTTGCAGGCCCCTATGGCCAATTATACCATTAAAGCTGAAAACAGGCAAAAGATCCCATTAAGTAACACATAATCTACTATTCTGCTTAAAAGTGGATGGTATGAAAAATAAAACAATGACTTCACTAAAAAAGAATGTAGATATATTGCATTAGTGTTACTGACTGAAAGGATCTAGTATCAATTTCTTTAAGTTATTTTTTTCTCATTGGAAAAGTCATTCTTTAATTATAATGATGAGTCTGTTGTTGTAGAACAGCAACCATCATGCTTTACTTCCAAAATATTATCATGGAAGTATTCTGAAGATAATTAAATGAAGCCCCCCCCCACATATTTGCATATGTAAAAATATATTTCCTGCATTAATTTTAAGTAGCTAGAAATTTCCAATTTACTTTAAATACCAAAGGTGAGCAGTTGATCGAAAAATATGATCTATAGTTAAACATTTGAATATAATGAGTAAAGAAAATTCACTTGCTGCCACAGAAAGAGTGTTATGATTTCTAAACTATTACTATTGTTGATTCTAGTCGGTATCAGCTTCTAAAAGAGACACTTAAGGGGAGTGTTTTCAATCTGTGGGCAGTGACTTCTTAGTGGGTAGTAAATCAATTTACTGGGTCATGACCACTATTATTTTTAATGAAAAATAATAAAATAGAAAATATCAGAGTGCATCGTACTCAATTCAGGTGAGTGAATGAGTGAACAAGTGAGTTTGTATATGTATGAATGTGAGTTTGTATACAAGTTCAAGATGTAAAATGGAATTCCAGTAAAAACGTTGAATACCACTGTTATCTTTTTTTCTTTTTAGGAGATGACAGATTGCTATGTTACCACAGAAAAGCACTGTGCAAACATGCATTCAACTTACTGATATATTTACTTTCACAGCATTCTCTCTACTTGGACTTCAATTATTTCCCTTTCTTTACCTGTTAAAAATTCACTGTTACTCTGACCACAAAATATTTTTGTTGTTCCTGATTGCAGATTAAGTTGATAGAATACACTTTGCCTTGAATAATTTTAAATATTTAAAAATTTTAATAACCAGGGTGACCCTATAATTTATTGTGCAATCCAGGACAATCGTGAGAGTGAAAGAGGCACTATACTCCGTCACTCTATTAATAACTTAGTAAATATATTGTGTTCTTAATACTGCCAGTATGAAAAAGATATCATTTAATTAAAATATTATTAAACACAAAAAAGCCAGCAGTTAAAATAAAAGTCCAAAAGCATTTAATATAAATTGTATGAAATTTCTAATTTTTAATGAAAATTAATAATGTTCTTATTAGACTGTATAAAAAATCAACCAGGAAAAAGAAATCTGTGTGGGCATGTAAAACAATCTGAAGAGAACAAAACCTGAAAAAGAAGTCTTCCAATAGTGCAGTCTATATTAACTGGAATAAATTCTTGAATAAGAAGTATGTCTTGAATTTGCAATGTAGGATATAAAGTAAACCCTTTAGAACTAGTCTCTTTAGATAAAAATCCACTAAAGAAAAAACCTCAGTAAAACAGCTTCATAAATGATTATCCACAACTGAAGGCACATGGAAATTATTAAACAATTCAGTTGAACCTGCCCAAAGAATGATAAACTAGGTCAGCGTTGGGCAAAATTTATACCTGTGAAGTTTATTCTTTCTTGACAATTGAACTCTGTTCCAAGTATGGCTACCTCTTCCATGTCTTTAATTCCAAAACTTTCCTACTTTCTTCATTATTTCCTTTTAGTTAAGTTAGGATTTATATCTGTGACCATATAAATTAGTTTGATGTTACACAGTTCTGGCATTTTAAGCATCATCTAATTCTTAAAAAAAAAAGAAAGATTTCTTAGGGCTCCAGAATCCCAGTTCTGTGTTCTTTACACTTTATTTTTATTTGGCATCTCCTCTTTCTTAGCTTTCCACCAGAGGAAGGCCCCATGGATGATAAACTTCAAGGGATATGTAACGCCTACATATATAAAACTTTTTATCTGTGGATAATAAGTGCCTGTTTCTGGGATGAGGCCCATAGTTTTCAAAGTCTCAAAAGGGTCAATAACCCCCCCAAAGATTGAGAACCATCATATTATAAGTATTTGAGTCATCAGTAAATAAATATTAGAGAAACAGAGGGGCATCCTTTTCCTTCTGTTCAGGCTGGCTGGAATATTTCTCTTTCTCAAAAAGCCACCAGTTCCCAGAGACGAGGCCAGGAGCTGGTGGTTTCTAAGAAGGCTTGGGAGTTTATTCCATCACAGGTAACCAAGCAGGCCTTTACCATTTCATCTAGGGATATCTAAGCTTTTTCTTCCGAAGTAGGCCACATAATTAACAATTCACATGAATCAAGTCTGCTTGAACTAGGAGCACAAAGGCTTTAGTTCTACTTATTTTCCCTTTATATTGTCTCAGTTTTGTGATATACTCAGATTAAGGTAAGTTTTTAAAAAAATGATTTTGTATTTTAGTCATCAAAACAGCATCTACATATTCTTGAAAACTAATGCCTTTTACTCATATGAATTGATGAATCCCTTATAATAACCCAGTGGAAACCTCCTGGCTAACAGGTTGGGACCATTGTTTTATACCAGTGAAACTGATAGGGAAGAAGAGAATTGGCATCTGGAGTTTATAAATATAATACAGAATTCTACACTTGGAAAACAAAAAACAATAAAGCCGATAAAAACTTCTTACTGCCATGAATAATCAGCAAAAATATCCTTTATGTAGCTCTACATTCTACACTTGGAAAACAAAAAACAATAAAGCCGATAAAAACTTCTTACTGCCATGAATAATCAGCAAAAATATCCTTTATGTAGCTCTACATTCTACACTTGGAAAACAAGAAACAATAAAGCTGATAAAAACTTCTTACTGCCACGAATAATCAGCAAAAATATCCTTTATGTAGCTCTACTGGTCAAGATGATTTTGAAAACAAGGGGAAAAGTTTCAGAATTTCCAAGGGAGCATGTGATTTTTATGTGTCTTAAAAGTGAGTAGGGGCTGTGGAAAAAAGCACCCTAGACTTTCTTCAGCTTTTCATTTCCCTTCTTTTTGCCCTAGGACTGCCTAACACACACTTCATATTTCCTAACACTTCTGATATTTTGGTTAGTATTTAATAACATTTTAAACATAGCCATCTCCTTTTCTGATGCCCATAAAAATGTATCCCCATTCATCTTATATTACTTTTTCCCCAACTAATGAAACTTTTTAGATGATAAAGAGTTCATGAGAATGCACCCCTGTTCAATGGAGGGTCATTATCTGTTAGTTATAAGCAATTAATACTATGTTTTGAAGGATTTTCATATGAGATAAAGGCATTTTTTTTAATGGACTACAAAATCTGGACTGGAGAGATCTACCTTATTGAGTATTTATGTAACGTGCCCAAATGGTCAGAATGGAACATTTTCTAAAGCCCGCTGAAATCTAATACAGCCCTAACCATTTCTTGGGTCCCTGCCCTTTCTTTTTTTTTTCTTTCTTTCTTTTTAATATTTTTTGGCCGTGCCATACAGCTTGCGGGATCTCAGTTCCCCGACCAGGGATTGAACCTGGGCCACAGGAGTGAAAGCCTGGAATCCTAACCACCAGGCCACCAGGGAACTCTCCCTTCCTTGCTCTTTCAAATTAGACTCTGCACCACAATGATCCTCACCTTGAACCCAACTTCATCTTAGGATTTTCAATTGCTTTCATCCTGTATGTGGTAGGTAATAGTGACTAAAAACAAAGATCTAGGGGTAAGACAGCCTTGATTTGAATTTCAAGTTTGCTACTATTAACTGCATAAGTTTGGACAACTTGCTTAAGTTCTCTAAAGCTCTAGTTTCCTATAAAATGCAAAGAATTGTAGTACTTACAACTGAAATGGTGGTGGTGAAGATTAAGTGTTATGCATGTTGGCTGCATAGCATAGTGCCTGACGCATAGAAGTGTTCAATACAAGTTAGTGGTTATGATAACAATAATGATGATTTCCGGTTTCTACAGTCTCTTATTTTCACTGCCTCCCTGCCTCTAATGTCTGCAATTACCTTCCAAGACTGATGAAGGCAGGAGTAACTGAAATGTCACAGTAGGAGGACTAATCCAGTAAAGTAAAACTCACTCTATTCCCCTCCTTTTAATATAAATGGTCAGCAGTCATCCCTGGTTATTGATATATAATGTCAAAGGATACAGCAAAGAAGCAGAAGAAAGAAAGACACTAGTGTGAATACAAGTGTTTCTTTGGTGGCAAGAACATATTGGATGTAAGCCATAGGAAGACATGAGGAAGAACAAAAAAGCTGGGTAAACAACAACTAGAAGAAAGCAGAAGGAAGTGATCTAAAAGAGCAAGAGAAATAAAAAGATTGGAAGGAGAATTTTAGGCAAAAGAATTTTATGTAGACCTATTTAGAAAAGAGAGAATATTTTAAGATGTGAGACATGGGATTTGCTAAAGCAGGGTAGCTTGAAAGGCTACAAACGAAAAGAGCAAGGCATTTTGTAGGGTTTAAGAAGCAGTATTACATATGAGTAAGCTAATAAAATTTTCACAAGCTAGCAGTATGAAGAGGTATCTGCAAGGTTGGGCTAACCAACCAAAAATAACACAGAAATGTGCATGTTAACATTTATGTGCACAGCTATATTTATTAATCCTAAATATAGTTTAGGGGCATTAAAAGAAAAATCTATTCAGTTGTCAACACGGGCCATTATTAAGGCCTGCCCCTTCAAAAAGTTGATCTATAGACTAATGAAGACTCATTAGTTTGCTTAGTTTTCTAATTTAGTTACATATTTGAAATTTCACTATAATTTCTTTGCCTAACGAAGCATTTCCCTAAGCTAGAACTACAATCTTTTTTACCAAAGAGAGGTGTCTTACTAGAATTTACTAAGAAAAATAAATTTAAAAATCAAAAATGGTATAATTTAAAAATCAATAAGAATAATGTAGACTCAAAAGTTCCACACCTCTATTAGGTTACCTTTTTCCTCAAATCAAGCCCTAAGAGCTAAATGAAAAAGAATAACTTGCTTAAAATTATATCCAACAGTTTACAAGTTGCTGAAATTTAACGTTTATTCAGACTCAACTGCTGCTTACAAAAGAAAGCTATAAATATCATCTGAACTAGCACCAGTCTGGTGAGAAAAAAAAGTGTATTGTATCAAACAGACTTGCTGTGTTATCTGTTCAAACATACCTGTACCAGTCAAAAGTCCAGCACTCTTCTTTCGTGCATAAGCGCGTAAGTGGTTGGACAGGCTAACAGCACTTGTAAACGTCGTATTGCAATGCACACATGTTCTAAGCTTCACAGGCATACCTATCATTCAAAAGAAAACTATAATCCAGTTCTCACTTCAAAAAGTGAAATTTTCTTAGGTAAAAGCGTGAAAAAAAGTACCACAATAAAGATGGTTTTAAAAAACGTTCATTGAATTAGCTTAAGATAAGGAGGGGAAATTAAGTCACCTATTATTAGTTTGTAGTTAGTATTTAGAGCCAACCCATGCTCTTTGGAAAGGTAGAAGGAGGAGTGTCTTGAACCCCTGAGCTCCTCTGGATTTAATACCTATTATCACTTTCTTGCAGATTTCTGTGTTACGCAGATCATTTCCTAAACCTAAAATACAATCCTATGATTTGAATAGCACAGTTCTGTTGAGAAGTTTCAAAGTTTACAACATTATCAATAAAAAAAAATTAAAAAGTCTAGTTGACAAAGTGGTAATTAAAGTGTTTTACCCACAAAACCTTAAAAGGCTCAATACTAAATTAGGCTTTCTGATGAAGGCTGGGAGAAAAGGTGGTAAAACACACCACTGAACAGCTGTTAGACACAACATTTTATTCAGGGCATTTTATGTTCATTACTCTGAATGCACAATCAATAATGAAAGTTAATGATTTGAAGTATTTTGCTAAAATCTTTGTGCTAAATAAAAGATCAACAAGCTAACATCTTAGTCATCACAGTAAACATGCTGAAACAATAAGAAACTCCTAACTTCTCAGACAACCCTCATGCCCCCAACATGTTTCAATTGGTTTCTTCAACATTATTGTGATAGCCACAAATATGCTTTCCCTCTCTGAAGTGTACTATATCTTGGCCAACATAGCTGACACATCTTCCTTACATTTTATCCCTCTGAAAAATGCTGAAAAGTTATCTTTGAAAGACTCTCTTCATACAAAAGAAAGAACCCTATTAACCAGAAGCTCATACAAGATAAATTGTTTTTCAGACCACTTAAAATACAAGGCAGTCTTTCCTCAAATCAACACTGCATTACAAATATTTGGAATACCCCAGTGTCTGCCCAAAGTAAACAAACCAACATTACAGTAATTTTATTCATTATTAATCCATTGACCAGTTACTTTTACCTTAAGATACATTCAACCCAGTGCTAAAATTATGAGATCATCTAAATTTATCTTCAACATTCTTAACCTCCAAAAGAAACCCATACAGACACAACATTTCTCTAGTCTAAAAGTATACACCAGACTTAGCAATACCAAATAAAGTATGGCAACTTTTTATCTGCCACATCATTTGCCAATACATACAAAATATTCCTTTGAAAAGGAAAAACTATGGGTGCATAACCACTAAGCTAAACCATCTGTTTTGTTCTATTAGAACACTATAGTAAAATCTAAAACCTCAAACAAATGTTTTATACTCACAACAGTCCTCCAAAAGCAAACTATCCCACAATACAATGACGAATTGAAGAGGGAGAAGTTTCTTTGGGTTAATCACAACACACAACAGACACCAATCCATTCAGTTTAAAGAGTCTGTTTTGTTTTACCCAAGCAGCAGGAAAACCGACAACTAAAATCTTGAAAATAGTATCACTTTGGAGCACTGGCAAAAAAAAATGACAGCCTTTTTAGTAACACTATGCTTCTAAACAACATCAACCTCCCATCCAAAGAACCATCCCCCGTCCATGACAAATTTTATTTTTACAGATCAGCTTTTTGTTTTTGCTTTTGTTCTCACCTTGCATTGTGACCAAGAGATGAGGCACAGAGAACTCAGTGCCGATGAATATCAACTGATGATTTATATAGAAATAACAGTATAACCAATCCTGCTCTGCAAAAAAGCAGCTTAAATAAAAGGATTCTGAAAAAGTATTTTTGACACATATTCCACTAAGGTAAACATTAACTGTGTTTAAATTATGTAAGATAGTCATAAATGTCCTCTTACCTGAGTGCATAGTGAAGTCCATTTTTTGTGGTTGGTACATCAATGGACTATCTTCATTTAGTGGAAGAACACATTTCTGAACAAATCTCTTTCTTGCAGTTTGATTATGGATCTTTTGAGGAGAAATAGAAGAATTCTTTTCTTCTCCCATCCTTTTATTTTTAAGCAGTTCTATCAGTGTAAGAGACTGATTCTTTTTTCCACTAGGCAGTTCTGGCTTTGTTTCATCATATTCATTTAAGAAACTCAGCCCTTCTTCCTCTGATGCAGACACTGATAAAGCTTCAGTCTTTAGGCCATTACGGTATGCTTCAAGAGGTATAACATTTTGAGATAGAAAGTCATCACTTGATGCAAGTTTTTGAGCTACAAATGGTCTAGGAATAATACGACGACTGTTCAATGCCTTTAAGATTTTTTCATATTTTTCTTCATTTTGCATCATCTCATTCAGAACACAGATTGGAGATTTGTGAGCATCCCACTTGGTCTTCCCAAGTCTTTTCAGGTGGCCTCTAACATGATTTGATAATCCAATTTTAGTATCAAACCAACCACCACAGAGCTGACAAGTGTGTTCAGAAGTGGTTTCAGACTTCTCTATAGCTAAAAAAAAAATTTTTAAGAGTAATATCAGAATTTTTAATAAATTGACCACCTTAAAACAAATTAACTCTGAAATATGAAATTATGTGATTCTAAAAAAGGCCAAATCTGAGCAAAACCTTCAAATCCTTTGAATTCGAATATGGACATATTAGCCCAAATTATCTGCATGAAAACTTACCTTTTCTAACTCGCTTAACAGGTGTTCCTGTGCCAGTTCTTTTGAAATGTTGCATTTTGTCACTCGTGGCTATTTGTTCTGGTGATACAACATGACGGGCTTCATAGCTTAATCCTGCTCTGTGAAGATGTCCCCGGACATGATTTGACAACCCAACGCCTGTTTCAAATGTTGCTGGGCAGTAAGGACACGATTTCTTCTCAAGAGACAAATCAGTCCAGTGAAAAACAGAACTATGCTTTGACAATGAAGTTTCTGCATTTTCTAAATGCTGAGGATCATGTATCTCATGCAAAAAGTTATTAGTTCCAGCATCTTCATAATATTCAAAATAAAAGCCATCGTTTTGATCATAACTAAGTGTAGCATTTTCTCCAGGCTCTTGACCTTCCACCTTGCTTTTAAATAGAGGGAATAGGTTTACATGTTCTTGATTAATATCATTATAGGTTTTATCTTCTATAGTCTGTGTAGTGTAGTCACCTAGCTCAACATTGTCCCAGGAACTTTCATCTTCTGTTTCATAGCTATCTTTCTTTTCAGCAGAATTAAGTTTTTGCAGAACGACAACGGTCATTTTATGCAAGAAATCTGGATAGCTATCCAAGTCTTCTCCTCCAACAGAACTTTGCTTCTTAGATTCCTTAACTACTCTCTTTACAGCTACACGCCTGTGGTCTCTGAAGCTTTCTGGCCTTTTGGTATCAGAGTTATGAGGGTCTGAAATAAAACTATTGTTGTGAGAATTACTTGATGATGAAAACAGATGTAAAGAATTTAACGAACTAGCTTCCTCTTTTTTGAAATGCAGAGGATATGATTCACCTGATTTTTTTATCATCCTGTAGTTTTCATATTTATGTCTATATAAATAGTTGCTATTTGCCTTGGCATTAGATTTTTCTTTTGCTGCCTGATGGAAATACTTAGGTTTTTGGTCAATGCTGCTTTTAATCATAACAGTCTTGTGAGGAGAATTGTTTTGATTGCACACATTTACACCTGACTGGGCAATGCTTTTCCGAGCTTTTTGTATTCTGTGTGGCCGCTTATGGAATTTTGAAAAATTACTTGATTGTGAGGATGATCCAAATGTTCGCTTTACATCTTGTTTTAAAGCAGAGTTCTTTGGAAATGTTGTTGACTGTTGTTTAGTTAATGGTTTAGGACTATCTGTATCTATAGGTTCTTCGATTATGTCGCTTTTTTTTTTATCAAGTCCAAGAGGACTGCCAAATGAATCAATGCATGATGATGAATGCAAGTACTCCATGTGTTTTTTTAAAATACTCCTGGCTGAAGTAGTAAAAGGACACATCTTACATATATAGGTAGCTGATTTTTTGGATGATCCTATAACGGGGTCCTTCATGAAAGTCTTTTTTTGCGTTTTTCTCTGGGCTACATCAGAACTGACAATAGGGCATTTTACCACTGCTCCATGGGCAATTCCTCGATGGCATTCCAATTCATTTTCTGTCACTGCCATAAAGTTACACTCTTCACAGCAGTAGTACCTTTTATCTTTTTCATGGGTTTTAGCATGTTGCACAAATGTTTTAGGGCAATTGGTACCAAACACACACTGAGGGCATTGTAATCGTGCACTTCTTCCTTCATCTTGAAGTTCTTTCAATTCACGAATTTCCTCCATCAATTTCTGTCTTCTTTCTTGGTGAATAATCATATGCTTTAGTAGCGAGTTCCGATCTCGAAATGTCCGTCCACATTCTCTACAAGCATATGGCCTTGGGACGTTAAGATGTCGAAAGTGACTATTTCCATCTAAATGATACATCATATGCCTGTGGAGATGCTTTTTCTCCCTAAAATTCACATTGCACTTTGTACAGGGGTAGAATGATGGCTCTTCGGTGCTGAAAGTAGCAGGTGACTCGGAATCACTTTCTTCACATTTCTTTTTTAAGGTATTTGAAAGAAAAGTGCCAGTATGAACAGGTGAACTGTCTTCTCCGCACTTATCTGGGTTATAAATTAGATGTTGAAAAGTATCCACAGATTCCAAGTCTTCATCGGTTGATTCAGGTTTCACTTTTGATAATGCATATTTCTGTGAGTCTATTGCTTGCAGTTCTTCATTCTGTTCCATAAAGTCTACTTCTAGCATTTTTGATTTATTGGGTACACAGTTAGAATCATTAAAGCAATCCTCAGTATAACGAGTTATCTTGCTTACATCCATTTTTCGCTTTCTCTTTTTTTCTAGACCTACTTTAGAGTGAACTGGAGCTTTATCCACTGTGTCTTCATTCGTCATAAGAAACTGAATGAACTCTTTTTGGGGATCCCAGTTTGTATCATTTTCTGACCTAAATTCATCTGTACCTGAGGAAATTCCTGTTAATGTGCTGACACAATCATCTTTTACCAATAAATCTTCACTATCTTCACCCACCTCTACTTGATTTATTAAAGTGCTATCTGACTTTATATTACTCCCTACTGAATTCTGAATGTCACAACCAATTGAAGCAGAGGTAGGTAGTTTTTTAATGGAATGGGTTGGATTCTTAGCATGTGCTACATCTGATAACAAAAATAAAACTTGGTGTTGACTTGCTTTCTGTGGTGTAGAGAGCTGAAGATCAGCTGCCACCTTCAAAGTTGAACAAGATTCTGTCGTTGGCTGATCCACAGGCTGTCCAGTGGTTAATGAAACACTGCCTTTATTCATATTGGAAGTCTTATTTAAGGGGTGTGAAACTGGTCCATTAACAGCAGCTCCTTTAGGCAAGATAAAGTTTTCACTAGAAACAGTAGGAGCACCAGCATGTATAAATAGAGTAGACTGGCCTCCACTTAAGGCTTTTTCAGATTTGTCCTTTGACAGTTCTTCAGGCAGAGTGAATGTATTGTTTTTCTGAAATGATGTTTGACAATCTTTTGGTTTATGAACTCCACTCTCTTTGTCTGAGATAAAACTGTTGTCATCTAGGAGTTCTTCTTTAGCACCAGTAATATCGGTGTTTATCTTCAAGTCATCCATATTGTTGGCAAGCCCATTTAACACATTTAGTCTAGAAAATGGAAAAAAAAATTTAGATTTGCATGAAAGAAAAAATATTATTAGAACGTATGGAGAGTTAAAAGTACACATTTTTAGTGGCTTAATTCTACTTTTTATACTAAGATCCCCAAAATTTTTCAAGGATGAAGAAACACTAAAAAATTGAAAGATTTTTAAAAGGTTGCAGTGGTTAATTTTTCCTTTGTGCTAGGCAACAACCCAAAACTGCATATATACAAAATGTAGGGCAAAGTACATAAAAAACACACACAGACACACACAATATAAATGAATATGCTACAGACTGAAAAAAATCTAAAATCTCATATACAGATTACTAATAAGAAAATTATCTCAGTTAAGTAGATTTATTAAGGGACATTCTACACTAGAGAATAATGTAAATTGTTAAATATTGCAGAAAAGTAAAAGTTTTGTCACTTAAAAGTCCATTCCCAGAGGAAGGTAACAAATTACCAGTCAGTAGAGAAGCTTACTTGAATGTACAATGTGCTATCAACATCAATGGCTAATGTATGAAACAGCATTTTTTATTTAAAATAAGACTGCTTTGCTCTCAGTGTTTCACATTCTCCTAAAATTCGACTAATTTAAAAAATGTTTTATTCACTGGGTTTCATTCATTGCTTATATAAAGTATCCTTCATTCTAAATTAGTAAAGTTAAAATTAATGAAGTTCCATGTTTCTTTAAACTTTCATAACCTGGATCCCCAAATTCTAGGCATTCCCTACAGGCAGTTATCCTATTTATGATCTGACAGTCTACTGCAATAACCTAAAATTTTTTACTCTACTCTGAAACATCATAAATATACGTTAAGTTTTTAGGTTATTTCATATAAAATGTGGACAATATTTTTCTAGGCATTTTTGATAAAATATTTAATCATTATGAGAAGACAGCAGGATATTTTAAAAGGAAAGGAGACTTCTGAAAGTTTGGAAAACATACATACCATGGCTATAATTATTGCCCCTACTATGAAGAGTTTCCTTGTACCCTGTTCTTATTTTGCTCTTAGAAATGGCCACATTATACAGGAGTTGCCTATCTTCTTGGAAGAATGTAAGCTCTTTGAGAGCAGGGATAGTGACCTAGTCACCTTCATACCCCTAGAACCTAACAGGATGCTTGGCATAAGTGCTCAGGCAATATTTGTTGAATAAAGGACTAATGTGGTGAATGAATAAAAACACAACTGCAAAATCAAAACAAAAGTTCCTAAAGTATAAGAAGAAAAACAGTTTTCTTCCTATGAAATTCGGATATCTCATTCAAATAATGCAAATTCCATCATGGTTCTGATTTCTTAACTCAGCAGTTTTAGCAACGCCTTCAAAATATACAATAATCCTCAAGTGCGATTTAAAGAACCCACTATTTGGCAGCCCCATGTATTTAATTATTCGAAGTACTGACATAAAATTCCACATTTCTTTTCCTTTCGTACATAGTATCAAGTACAGTTTATTCATTCTCCAAATGTTTACTGAGCCCTTTCTATGTGCCAGGCATTGCTCTAGTAGCAGGGATTCAGTAGGGAACATGACAGACATAGTTCCTGCTCTCAGATAAAGAATAAGGTCTTCCATTTTTCTTTTACAGTATTTTAAATTTGTATAACAAGTAATATCATTTTAGAACAGCAGGAATTTACAATTGCTATTTAGAAATTAAAACATTTGCAATAAAGTTATTTCTAATATCTTTTATGGTACCAAGTACATACTTTGTAAAACATTAAATCCAGTTAAATAAAAGAATTGCTTCTAATTATTTTCTTCTTATTTCACAACTTAGAGCAGCACTTATAAATATGATCTTATTCTTTCCACAAGATGTGTTCCTTAATACAACAAATATTACAAGTAAATATTATAAATATCCTTCTTTGGCATTATTATTTATACCAACAATTATTTTTCTGCCCGTCATAGGTCTTAGAATTCTGTTTTGAGATTGGCAAATTTCCACAGAAATAAAAATAGACTTCAAATAACATCATATTCAATGATATCACTCCAAAATGGTGCTAATGCAGCACCCAGCAGGAGTCTCTACATCACATACAGGCAAGTTAAAAATGGGCAGCACATAAACATGTGTTAGGAAGGAGTGTGCAAACGTCAATGAAAAGAAAAGCAAACCTTGATGCTATACTATTACCCATTCCTGACATTTCTAATTAAGTTAGGTAGAAAAAGTAAAATGTCCAAATAGGAACAACCTCATAAATCAGAAATGGATGACAGATTTTTAAAAAAAAACTAGCCTGAAAAACATTTACTTTCTTTTCCTACTTATTATATTTGCAGAGGTAGACAAATATATGCTCAATCTGAAAGCCTATATTAGCTTTTCTCAACAGGAAGCAACATTGCTAACGAAGTGGTAAATTCAGTGTTAATGAGTGGCTTCACTGTTACCACCTCAGAGGTAAAACCTTCCATGTTCCATGTTCCACCCATCTGTTCTGGTGTTAGAGGTTCAGAGATGGAACAGACGCTTCCCATTTAAAGCAATTTCGTTGGTACCCCCTGAACAGCAGGGTGACAAACTATGAGAATATCATGTCAGCTTGGAGATTGCATCCTCATTACCAGAATGGCTTTATAAAAGCCTTCCATAAGTTCAAAGTTTGAAGATATCAAAGGGTTTTGCTCAAAAACATAGAAAGAATAACAGATTTTTAAATATGCAAAGCACATGTAGTAAAAAGAAAAACAGAAGATCAAATTAAATATTGTGAAAATATAAAATGAGGTCTTTAACAATCAAACTTTTCCTTTACATCTACATAGTGAAATACACCTTACTTGCCTCCAAATTGACTATCTCTGCTCTGAAAAATTTTTATTAGCACATTAATATTAAAAATATACTGTATCAGTTTAAAAATATGCTACAAGAAATTGAATCAGTAAGCTAGTATTTTAGCAACAATAAAAAATACTCCTGGCTTAATTTTCAGAATATATTTCTATAAACGAAAATGTCCAAGATACATTTTTTCTTAACAGTATTCAAGACCCAGAGCTATTGCATTGAGATACAATATAGAACAATGGATCATCAAAATGTGTTGCACTGACCCAGAATTTTGACATAAAAAATTATTTCCCTACATTCAGTATGTTTATGGAGTATCCAGGCAAGAAAGCATTTGACTTATAAGTTAATTTCACACTGTCTCAAACAGTTTTTTCAACCACCTTTATATAGTTAAATATATATAACAGAGTCATAAATACTAGGTTTTGTGAATATAACAAAGGAAGGGGCATATTTGAAGGTAGGCATTATTCATTAAGTTTAAAAAGGAAAAACTAATGAATTAAAATAAACAAATTAATGTTATATTGTTTGGCCTCTCTAAATTTCAATGAAATTGCTGTTATCAATTAGGATCTTTTTATTAAATGTTTAGATACTATCACTGTGTCCTCCTCCATGTAATCATATAACCACAATTTTTCTATTAACTGAATTTTAAAATGTTCTTTAAAAAAGTTCACATACTTTATAAAAAGCTGCAAATGGAATTTTAAATCTACATAAAACATATTTCAGGTTCTGGAAAATCATAATGAGTTCTACAGCTATAACTGCCTGTAGTTATATACTGTGAGCATTAAAAAAAGTACAAAGGTCAGATCTGTCTTCAAGATGACATCATCACTTATATGCCTCAAGCTAGACTTATTGTCTCAGAAATCTCAAACATCAGTATTTTTGCAAACTATCAGCACTTGCTATAACACCCTCACCACACTACATCTTGAGGTTACTACAGAAGAAATGAGGTGATAATTGCATATTAACATAATTATTCTGTAATCCCTGTGAGCAAGCTTCCTAGGTCACTCAGTAATTCAGATTAGATACAACCTTCCTGTCACCAAATCTATGCTGTCCACTTCCTGTTCATGAATAATTCTTTTCTGATAGAAAATTGGCTTAATTTCATTTTTTTATGTACATTATTCATTGTATTTATTGCAAGTAGGTTAATATTTTGTGGGTACTTATTACATAATATCGACCTCTGTCATGTAGTATAATTTCACAAAAAATATAGTACAATTTGCCCTCACTCTACATTAGTTCATTAATAACTATATTGCATAGCTATAAATAAATTATAATGTTGCCCACTAGCTGAGTTACAGTTAGGATCTGTCAGATTTTCACAAACCCCATGTTCATTTAAATTATCCTTGAAAACACACGACAACTTCAATTAATCATATTTTGAGATTGGTTCAAGAAGAGAAAACCATTCACAACTGTCATTCTAATTGCAAAAAATAACCTTAATTAACTGAAATATTACATCTAAAATTACTTCAGTATTTAAGCATATATATACTATACACAATGTACAAATATATATACCTGTCTCACCTAGCATACAATGCAAGTGAAGACAGAGTATACCATATATAACGATATCATCCAGGTAGTATCCTAAGCTGTATGTCACACTGACAGGAAACTCTAAAAAAATACTGAACATTTGTAAGGGTACCTAGCATATAACATGAAGAATGAAGAGAAAACCTGGCAAGTTTAATCCAACAATTAGCCAATGCAATTAGCAATCTTCAAATGTTTGAAGGTTTGGCATACAGAAGCAAAAACATATAATCAATATGTTTGAATCATAAAGATGTGGATTTTATCTCAAGATTAAGAAAAACTAGAAACAGGAAACATTCAGCATTTCAATGGGTTGTCTTACCCAAGAGTGAACTGAATGGCTCAGCAGGTTGGACTATTTGTCAGAACACTGTAGAAGGAAATACGGCACTGGAGATTGGATAAGATGATTTCTAAGGTCCTTTCTCATATGTACTATGTATGTTTGATGTTTGGTTATTACACTATTAACATTATTTGAAATAATGAGCTAAAAACAGAAGTTAAATTTATACTATTGAACTTTAAAAATATTCTCTAAATTCAAAATTACCTGAAATAATCCTTTAGTTGTAATATTTGATAAGCTAATTCTTGAACAATGAAATATGGCACTAAATGACTAACACACTGAGGTCATAGAGCTATATGCATCCCGAAAACTCGATGTACAGAGGTTTTTTCTATTGGCAACACCAAAAATAAAAAATAGCAGGAACATAATGCTTTCTTGCCAGCAGCATGTGGCACTGCCATGACAAACTAATGATCTAATTGTACCACCTACCACCAAATTACATTGAACTTGTTGAATAGTTTTGTTCCTGATGCCATGTATTATCCTCATTATTTAATAGAAAGATGTTACAAACAGTAGGGTACTAGCTCATAAATAACGTAATAACTCAAAGCAATTCTTGTTGAAAAATACACTAAATATTACACATAGTTTGACACATCTCAAGAAGCTGCTATACGGCAAACTGAAGCAGGTAATGCAAGGAGGATAAAAGAAGGGGGCCCACAAAGGCATAACTTTAACAACCTGGCAAAATCATATAATAATGAGAAGCAATAGTAGTAGAAAAACAAATGGACATTTATTAATAAAAGGTTAATTTCCTAATGAAGAACTTTGCAATTGGAAGAGGCAAGGTAAAAAACTGCAGCTGCAACCAAAGGAGAGTGCTAAGTCATATTCAGCACGGAATGACTGACTGTTGTGTTGTTTATGCTTTCATATAGTCAGAACAAGATAAGTGACCATCTCAGTTTTGACAGGGTAAATGACACACATATGCACATAGCTCCAACAAGAACAATTCATGTCTTTAAAAATTAAAATGCGTGATAACTTCCTTCATAGGACTTTCAAACCAATCAAACTTTTGACCACAATTTTATAATTAACATGAATCAAAAATGTGTCAATTCCACACTACAGAGGTACTGTGTCAACTCTGCCCTCCACCAAAAGAGTATTAAACTGCCATAAATTATTATTTTACTTTGGGTCTTTGTGTTCTTCAGTTTATGATGAGTTTGCTGTTTCTGCTTAATTTTGAGATATTTATTAACCCACCACGTACAGTAAGCGCAAAAGAAGTACAAGTGTTAGAAGTCCTAGGAAGACAAAACGTATAATTATATTAGAAGTGAAAATAGAGATAATAATACCCAAAGTGGTAAGATAAATATTATATATGCATATGGAATGAACTGCTTCAGAGAAGAAATAATTCTTACGGGCAAAGAGAAATTCACCATTAAAACATTACTGTGCCTATACACTTGACAATAATCAGCAAGAAACAAGGAATACGAGAAAGGAAATTTTTGAGTACAGAATCAGTACCAATGTCAGATGTCTTTTTGCCTAGTGGTTATTCAGGGAAGGCTAGGAATTTGTTCAAGAACTCAAAAATTTACAATGTTCTAAGTGCTACTGATGTAACTTCTGCCCCAGACATATGCGATTCCATAGGATCAAGGTCCATTAGAATAAGCACATCAAAGTTAGTGACATGACTGCAAATGCAAACAATTGTGGCTTTGAAAGAATTCTTTACAACAGTCGAAGAGCTAATTTGTGCTTTAATATACAGCCTGGAACATAAGAAATGTTATGCTGGTTTCTTTCTACACTCAAACAATTTTGATAACAAATTCAGAGTTTCACATATTCAACTGTATGTATTTAAAAATAAAAACTTTTGTAGATCTCAATGGTTACGGTAAAATTCTCATTATAAATGTTCCATTAATTCATTTGCCAATCATATATTAATTAATCATATTTAGGAAACACAAAATTGTTATGGTCTAATGGGAAGTAAACAAGAACATTCTCACATCTGGAGAATAAATTATTTCCCTAAATTACAATTTCATTTTATTGAAAGTGGGGTTCAGATCACATACAAAAAATTCTGTAATTAACCTTTCACCTATATTATACATTTAAACTCTATTAAGTAAATTCAAATTTATATATATTTAGATGGGAAAGTGGGACACTTTCATTGAGAACTAGAAAAACCAAAAAACCCAGAAGTTTTATTTTCTATAAAATAATATATTTATTAAACATGAATTCTCTTACTGATATTACCATTTACTCAACTTTTCTTCTTTCCTTTCTCTAAAATCAGCCTACAAAATTCCAATTATCTTCTGAGAAAAATATTCCAAGGTAATCACTACTCTATAATTATCTTCATTTAGGATGGTAAAAAATTCAAATATAAGAAATTTGCTTTCCTTAAAACAAAGTATGCATCTCTCTCATATCACTGTCCTTTAAAAAAAAGAATTATTTTTGTAAAGGCAAATCACAAACCAGCCACTGCATTTTTTCTGCTTTTACATTTGACCTAACAAGTTTTTACTTACTGCATGTTCAATTCTGGAGTTTTAATTATAAAACCAGAAGCATTTATTTATTGTGAATTTAAGTAATTACAAAATTTCACCAAAATGTTACAGAAAACACTACATTATATTTAGAAAATGCAAGTACTTATTGATAATCAAATGTAGAGTTCCCTGGTGGTTTAGTGGTTTGGATTCCGTGCTCTCACTGCCACGGCCTGGGTTCAATCCCTGGTGGGGGAACTGAGATCCTGCAAGCCGCAGAATTTCTTTCAGGTTTACTCATATGGAGAGAGACTGAGGTCATGGTCAAGAGTAGCAATTCTGAACCATGAGAGACAGAATGCTTGGTTTCCATATTACCAAATCCATAAAACCAAAATGTTATCAATAGCACATTACTGTTTTATAAAAGGAGACTGAAGCATATTAACATTGAGATACTTCATGGAAAATTTTAATTATTCATAACGCTAACTATCTAAATGGTATTGTTGGTAGTTTTTTTGTTTTTTAACTGTACTGCTATCTGAGGAAGACTATATAGGACACATAAGTATAAAAAACTGCTATCAATAAAAAGCAATACATTATTTCCCCAGTGAGTAATATGAATTATACAGTCTACAGTTCAGAGGAAGTAGAAGGTCCTATAAAATACCATGGCTAAGAAAAGCCTCACAGAAAAGAGAGGGTTTTAGATCAATTTTATAGTGCAGTGCCAAGACAATCACTCTTTGGAGGCAGACCTACCTGGGTTTGAGAAATAGCTCCACAACGTCTAGCTTATTAGGACAAAGTTACTCCACTTTCCTTCAACTTCAAGTTGCTTCATCAATAAAATAAGAGTGGAACCTTCTTATAGGATTGTAAGGATTAAATAAGACAATGTACATAAAACATGTAGCAAAGGGCCTGTTATTTAGTAATTACTCATTAAGTGTTCACTCCCCATGACCCTTGCCATTAACTTGCTTCATGTACAGAATGATGACACTGAATTTGTGCACTGCTCCTAATGATAATAGAGACCCTCCCTTACAAGCAGAAACGCATTCTGGGAGGAGATACCTGAGAACTTACACTACTCCCAGGGTATAATAAACAGGATAAATGAGCAGAAGCTAAAGAGCCATAGGAAGAAGCATATCTTAAGAGTTGCTGGTTCTAGAACAATACCAGTCTTGTGGGGATAAGGCAGGGCTTTACTATTCAATAAGCAATAAAGAGGGGAATTACAGTGCATGACCCAGTGCTCTAAGGAAAAAAAGACGTGAAGTGGCCACTCAGGATTCAAGAGTTTCTAAGAGTTCCTGATCCCTTTCAGAATATCAAGGACATGAATTTATCTTTCTCTCTTGTAAAATGCCAACAAAATTAAAGTAGAAGGACTAGAAGAGAGAGACATATGTAGACAAATAAAACCATAAACTTGAACAGTTATAGACAAGGGCTCTGGAAAGAAAGGAGACCACAATCTCAAATAAAACAAACAAATAAACAAAATAACTAAAAACAGGTTTTATACAAAAGAATAGGAATCAGAATAACATCAGACTTTTCACTGTCAAGACTATTACATCAATGGAGCAATAATTTCAAAGTTTGGAATTAAAATTACTTTGACTATATTGATACAATCCTATTCAAAGACAAATTATACAACATTCAGGTTGAGGGCACACAGTGTGTAAGTTTACCACCTACCTATCATTTCAGAAAAATTTTCTCAGAAGGTTGTGTGTGTGAAGGGATCTAAAATTCATGTGCTAAGTGTATTTCACAACAACAAGGTTATGAATACTTATTAATAGTGATTGAAATATAAATTTAAATGTCTGTTAAAATTAGGTTAACCACTAGAAGAATAAAAAGAGAAAGTAAATATACTTAATATCCTCAGATTCTATAAACTATTGTATTTTAAATAAAGAAGTACAGTAGCAGTAGGCTGACAACTTTGAAATAAAAAACTACTAAAAAAAAAAAAAACCTCAAAAAACAAAAACAACTCTCAACAGGTGAGGTGAAGAACAGAGTGAATAAAGCTGATGAAATGAGGTATTCTTCCAATAGAAAGATTTTTTTTACAAGGGAGTAGGAACAGCATTAAAAAAAAACAACAGAAAAGAGACACAAAGTCTAGACCCACAAATCATAATGAGTAGACATTATAGAAGAAACCAGGGGAACAGGGAAGAGGACACAATAGAAAAAAATGTCAGAACTCAAGAAGCACAGAAATCTTCAGAATAATAGCATTCAATGAGTGCTCAGCAGGATGAAGAAAAAGACACGTCACTTGAGAAGTCCTGGGGGAAATTTCAGAACTCTAAGAATAAAAGGAAGAATTCTACTCATTTCCAGAAAAAAACAAAAACAAAAACAAGACTATCTACAAAGGAACAAGGATACACAATTCATCACCAGTAGTGTCATCAGGCTTTTGAGGGAACATATAAAAAAATCAAATTTATTGGAAAAAATTACATAAGTAGAACATATTTGTTGCAATCTCCTCTACCTTTCCCACTATATCCCACTTCAATTACCAATGTAATAGTCTGGTGTATCCTACTACTCCTTTTTCTTATTCATACAAACATATATACATATGTATTTGTTTTGTGCTTACCTTCACAGAAATGGTATTATATCATACACATGCTACAATAAGTATCCTTGTATAGACAGCCCTAGAGTCATGTTTTTATTTTGATAATGTAGATCCTTTAAAATTGCATGTGAATTTTTTGTTTAATATACATTTTCAAATCATTTCCCCAAATCTCTATCAATATGCATGTCTACCTCCAATGTATAAGAATGTCTGTTTCCCCACATTCTTACAATTTTTGCCAGTATCATGGTGAAAGATGTGAAAATACTTTTTAACCCAGAATTCTATAACTAGCTAAACTAGCATTCAAGTATAACAACAAAATATAGACATCATTGGACAAACAAGGATTCCAAATGTTTATCACCTACAGATGAGAGAATTACTCAAGGAGATATTCAGGCACAGATAGAAAAGAATACATGAAGAAGAATCAATAAGCATTAGTGAGCAATTAAACTAGTAAAACATGCAACTAAATCTAATAACTGTTGACAGTTGTTCAAAAAGGATTCCTATGAAATGAGAAGCATGTATTCTTTTTTGTTCAGGATAATCATGCTGGATCAGAGTGACTTGTCATACTGACTGGAAGTGGACCATAGATGGACTCCTGGCCTGCACCTGAGTGCCCTCCTAGTTAATAATATGGGAAATAAGATCCCCAAAAGATTTCAACATGGGAGTTTTGACTACTGGAAAATGATCAAAAGAAAATCTTTTAAAAGTGTGTTAAAATGTTAAGGATAACCAACTAAAATAGCGAAATAAGATATATAATTTCAAATCTATAGAATTAAAAAATGGAAAAAAATTGATCCAATATAAAAAGTAACAACAATAGAACAAAGCAAAGAGAAAATAAAAATAAGAAAGTAGAAAAAAGTCCAAACATATCAGTATTCAGAATAAGTTTATTCAGAATAAATGTGAAAAGTTCATATATTAAGAAAAAGGCATTCCTATTTTTTGTTTTGTTTTTAAGTATAGAATTAACATATAGGAACAACATAAGTATTCTATATGTTGTTTATAAAAAGAAAGATAAGGTGATGAAAAGATAAACTAGGCAAATGTTAATGAAAAGAAAATAGATGTCTCTACTGCCAGAAAAATCAAATGGAATTTAAGGCAAAAGCACTAGACCTGCTAGAAATGAATATTATATATTAATAAAGTACATGATCCACCAAGAAGATATATTATTCACGAACCCCTATGCACACAACAAAATGCCTACAAAATATATAAATTATAAACTTACAAGTATTAGGAGAAATTGACAAATAGATAGTCACAAAGGGAAGCTTTAAACACTTCTCCCCAAAAGTCAAAAGATCAAGGAAAATATTCTAGTTTTCCTCTTCCAAGATCACCTTTCTCTCACTTTATGAAAGAAAGATTCCCAAACACAAATCTGCAACTTTCTCCATCTCCATCAGTTGTTCAGGCCAATAACCTTGGAGTAATCTTCCTTATTCTCTTTAATTCACACTTCATATCCAAACCATCAGGAAACCCTATTGCCATCATCTTCAAATTACATCCAGAATTCAATTGCCTCTCACTACTGCTACACCCAGGTCCACTATTATCTCTCCCCTGTATTACTTCAAGGGCTTCCTAATCTGGTCTTAGTGCATCTACTCTTGCCCACCCACCATCTATTCTCAACACTGCAACCATTTTAAAACCTAAGACAGATCAAGTTCCTCAAAACCCTTCAATAGCTCTCTGTTTTTCCCTCAAAGGAAAAAACCCAACATCCTTATAATACCCTGTAAAAGGTGCTATGAAGAGCCTTCCCAGTAACTCTTTTTTTCCCCCAGTAATTCTTTGACCTCATTTCTTACTCCTCTCCCCAACTTGCTCACTCAGTTCCAGCCATGCTGGCTTTCTTGCTATTCTTTGAACACATTCTCTCCCACATGAAGGCTTTAGCACTGAAAATTCCACAAGCTGGAATGCTCTATCTCCCAGGTACTCTCATGGCAAACTTCCTCATCTAATTTGCTTTTGTTCAACCATTTTCTTTTGAATAATGCCTACCTGGACCACTCTGGTTAACATTACATACAAAACTCACTCACTTCCCTATTGCTGACATTCTTAAATACACTTACACTAGTTTACCCTTTTTCCTCCTGTAACATTTATCACCTTCTTACATATTACATAATATACTTACTAATTACAGTTATTGTTTGTGCATCATTCCCATAATACTAAGTTTCAAGGGCACAGATCTTTGTCTTGTTAGCTGGATATCTCATGTATCTAGAAGGGTACCACCACCCAGAACCTTGATATTGTACATTGCTCTGATGTGTAAAAACTTCTGGGGAACCAAATAAAAGGTTTGAGAATACCAGATTTTCTTAAGGAGAATGCCATGGCAGCAAAGCAAACGATACAGAAAGGCCACATAGTCTCAATTCACTGAAAAACAACTCAAGGCAAGATTCCAGTGTCTGTCTCTCACTCTACCTTCTTCCTCTCCATACCTACTTTCCCCTCCCTCCCCAATCCCCAATCTTAAGAATAAAAATTCAGAAATGTGAAGGTTGTCAACAATGACACGTATGATACGTGAATTGAATTTAAAAAGGGAAGCTGTTCCCTGGTGGAGCAGTGGTTGAGAGTCCGCCTGCCAATGCAGGGGACACGGGTTCGTGCCCCAGTCTGGGAAGATCCCACATGCCGCGGAGCAGCTGGGCCCGTGAGCCATGGCCGCTGAGCCTGTGCGTCCGGAGCCTGTGCTCCGCAACGGGAGAGGCCATAGCAGTGAGAGGCCCGTGTACTGCAAAAAAAAAAAAAAAAAAAAAAAAAGGGAAGCTGTGTTTTTACTGAGAAAGGGTCACTCTGATTTAGCTGTGAAGACTGGCTTTGTTATATAAGTTACATGGCAGACATTTTCTGTAAGCTGAATTAATTACATCTACAGTGCAAAGATTTTGAAGAAATTAGATTTAAAGCATGTATACAATATATAAGCATTGATAAATACTTTCACTTTGTGACAAAAATTACAAATGCAACTTAAAAATGCCACAGTTTGTCAAAATTCTTTTAGAGGACATTTCAAAGAAAAATTTTAAAGACCACTGATCAAATATATAGAGAACTCTACACAACAATAAACAGACATTTTTATTTCAAAACACAGATTTGTAAAACACAGATTTGCAAAATCTGACTATATATTATAATGACCACAGAGAAATTTCCAACAGAGATGGAAGTCACATAGAGCACATTCTCTGGCCACCATGCAACAAAACTAAAAATTAGATACAACTAAGAGTTAATTAGTGAACTAGAAAAAGGTCAGAATAAAGTATCCAGAATGAAGCAATGAGAGACAAAAGGATGGAAAATGAAGACAGGAACCCGAAAAAGGATACAATGAAAAGATCTAACACACATTTAATGGGAATCCTAGAAATAAAGGAGAGATAAAATAGGGCAGAAGCAATGCTTGAAGAGATAATGGCTGAGAATCTTTTAAAACTGACAAGAGACATCAAGCTGTGGTTTCTGGAAGCACCAGGAACTCTAAGATACATAAACAGAAAGAAAACTACACCTAGATACATCACAGTAAAACTGATGACGATAAAAGACAGAACATCTTAAAAGTAGACATAGAAAAAAAGAATAACTACACAAAGAGACAGTAATTAGAGTGAGAAAGAAAAAAAGCAGCTCCTAATGTCCGAGAACTAATCTGATGTTTTCAGCTAAATCATATTGTTCTGTTGAACATAAAAATATCTCACAGAATATCGACTTCAGACAAGGTAACTGTGTAACACAAACTACCAAATAGCGCCTTCCCTTGCTAAATGAGTTGATTGCTACCTTCTTTACCAATTATGTTTATCTCAGCTTCAGCCTGCCTTCCCTACAGATGAGATTTCTTAAGAGGGCAATCTCAAGATGAATGAAAACAAAACGCAACATACCAAAACTCATGGAATGTCCCAAAAGCAGTATTTGGAGGGAAATTTATAGCTGTAAATACCTACACTAAAAGAGAAGAAAGATCTCAAATCTATTACCTAACTTTATACCTTCAGGAACTGGAAAAAGAGCAAACTAAACCCAAGCCAGAAGAAGGAAGAAAATAATAAATATTAGAGCATAGATAAGGAAATATAAAAATAGAATCAAATAAAAAGTTAATTCTTTTAAAAGGTCAACAAAATTAACAAAGAAATTTACTAAGAAAAAAAAGGAGAGAAGATGCAAATAACTAAAATCAGAAATGAAAATAGGGATATTACTACAGACTTTAGAGAAACTGAAAGGATTATAACAAAATATTAGAACTGAATACTAACAAATTAAATAATTTAGATGAAATGGACAAATTCCTAGAAACACAAATTACCAAGCCTGACTCAAGAAGAAACAGAACATCTGAACAGATTTATAATTAGGAAATGAGACTGAATCAGTAATCAAAAACCTCCCAAAACCCCAAAAAGGAAAAGTCCAAGACTAAATGCTTTCACTGGTAAATTCTACCATTTAGAGAATTAACATCAATCCTTCACAAGCTTTTCCAAAAACAGAAGAGGGACTACTTCCTAACACATTCTATGAGGCCAGCTTTACCCTAAAACCAAAGCCAGACAAAGATACCAAAAGAAAATGACAGACTGTTATGAAGACATGCAGAAATCCTCAACAAAATGCTACCAAGCTGAATCCAACAGCGCATTAAAAGGATTATAATCATAATTGGGTGGGATTATTCCAGGAAAGCAAAGGTGGTTCAATATAAGAAAAGCAATGTATTATATTAATAGAACAAAGGAATAAAACTACACAATCACCTTAATAGACGCAGAAAGACCATTTAACAAAATCCAACACTATTTCATGATTAAAAACAGTCAGCAAACTCGAATTAGAAGGGAATTTCCCTAACATGATAGAAGGTACCCATGAAAAACCCACAGCTAACATCATACTCATCAATGATTAAAGACAAAATTTTCCTCCCAAGACAAGGCTGCCTGCTTTTACCACTGCTATTCAACATTGTACTGGAAGTCCTAGGCACAGCACTTATGCAAGTAAAACAAGTAAAAGGCATCCAAATTGGAAAGAAGTAAAACTACCTATTTGCAGATGACATGATTCTATACACAGGCACGCCTTGGAGATATCAGGTGTTTGGTTCCAGACCACTGCAATAAAGGGAATACTGCAACAAAGAAAGACAAGACAAATTTTTTGGTTTCTCAGTGAATATAAAAGTTATGATTACACTACACAGTTGACCCTTGAACAACACAGGTTTGAACTGCACAGATCCACTTATAAGCGAACTTTTTTCAATAGTAAATACTACAGTGCTACATAATTTGAGGTGGGTTGAATCCGTGGATCTGGAACCTTGGATACGAAGGGCCAACCATAAGTTATACTTGGATTTTCGACTGTGCAGATGATGGGGACCCCAGTCCCCTGGCTTTTCCAGAGTCAATTACAGTCGATTAAGTGTGCCATGGCATTATGTCGAAAAAAAACAATGCACATACCTTAATTAAAAATACTTTATTGCTAAAAAATGCTAAACATCATCCAAGCCTTCAGCAAGTTGTAATCTTTTTGCTGGTGGAGGGTCTTGCCTCAGTGTTGATGACTGCTGACTCATCAGAGTGATGGTTGCTGAAGATTGGGGTGACTGTGACAATTTCTTAAAATAAGACAACAATGAAGATTGCTGCATTGATTGACTCTTTCATTAACAATTTCTCTGTAGCATGCAATGCTATTTGATAGTTTGAAATATTCCAAGAATTACCAAAACGTAACAGAGATATCAAGTGAGCAAATGTTGTTGGAAAACTGGTGCCAAGAGACTTGTTCAACACATGGTTGCCACAAACCTTCAATTTGTAAAAAATGGAGTATCTGCAACACAATACAGTGAAGTGCAATAAAACAAGGTATGCCTGTATAGAAAAGCCCACAGATTCCACACAAAAAACTTACTAGAGCTAACATAATAAACAACTTCGGCAAACTTGCACATATAAGATAAACAAACATAAATCAATCGTGTTTCTCTATGTTAGCAATGAATGATCCAAAAAGGAAATTAAGAAAATTCTATTTACAAAAGCATTCAAAATAAAATACCTAGAAATAAATGCAACCAAGAAGTTGAAAGACCTATACACTGAAAAAATACAAAACACTGCTGAAAGAAATTAAAGAAGACCTAAATAAATGGAAAGGCATCCCATGTTCATGGATTAGAAAAGAAAATATTGTTAAGATGACAATATTTCCCAAAGTGATCTACAGATTCAATGCAATCCTGCTCAAAATTCTAATGGCCTTTTTAAATAGAAACAGATAAGCTGATCCTAAAATTCATATGGAACTGTAAGGGGCCCTTAAGAGCAAAAACAACAATGAAAAAGAAATAAAGTAGGGGGGCTCATAATAACTTTAAAATTTACTACAAAGCTATAGTAATCAGTGTGGTACTGGAATAAGGGTAGACATATAGACCAATGGAATAGATTTGAGAATCCAGAAATAAGTCCAAACATCTATGGCCAACTGATTTTTAACAAAGGTGCCAAGACCATTCGATGGGGAAAGAACAGTCTTTCAACAAATGGTGCTGGGAAAACTGAACAATCACATGTAAAAAAATGAAGCTGAACCCCTGCCTCATTTTGTCTACAGAAATTAAATCAAAATGGACCAACAATATAAACATAAGAACTAAAACTGCTATTGCTCTTAGAATAAGGCTTAGGGATGGATTTTATGATGTTGGATTTGACAATGAATTCTTAGAATTGACACCAAAAACATGATGAACAAATGAAAAAAAATAGATAACTTGGACTTCACCAAAACTTTTGTGCAAAGGACATTATCAAGATATATTTGGTAAGGGTTTAATATCCAGAATATATAAACAGCTCAACAACAAAAAGAAAAAAAACCCAATTTTTAAAATAGGCAAAGGACTTAAATCGACATTTCTCAAATGAAGATACACAAATGGCTAACAAGCCCATGAAAAGATGTTCACCATCTTGGTCATTAAGAAAACTGAAATGAAAACCACAATAAGGTACCGCTTCACACCCATTAGAATAGCTTTAATTAAAAACAACAACAACAACAAAAAAACTGGAAAATAACAAGTGTTGATGAGAATGTGGAGAAACAGAGACCCCATACATTGCTGGTGAGAAACTGAAACAATGTACCTGCTGTGGAAAACCATGGGGCGTTCTTAAAAAAGGTAACAAAGAATTACCACGTAACCCAGCTATTCAACTCCTAGATATATATCCAGGAGAAATGAAAACTTACGTACACACAGAAAATTGTACATGAATGTTTACAGCATCATTATTCATAACAGCCAAAAAAAGAAATGAAGTACATGCTACAACTTGGATGAACCTCGAAAATATGCTAAGTGAAAGAAGTCAGACATAAAGAATCATTGTATGATTCCTTTCATTTGAAATAGCAAGAATAGGTAAATCCATGGAGACAGAAAGTAAAGCGTACCAGGTGATAGTGGAAGGAGGTAATTGGAAATGATTACCTAACAGATACAGGGTGTTGAAACACCTTTGAAATGAGAAAGCTGGTGACTGCATAATATTGTGAATATATTAAATACCACTGAATTGTACACTTAATATGATTAACTGCATGTTATGTAAATTTCACCTCAATTAAAAAAAAAAAAGATGGCAGTCAAATGTGCCCATGTTCTGACAACATCTAATTTAGAGCAAACTTCTACTTCGTTAGCCCCTCTCTAAAATTACCCAACCAAAGTCCAATCCTATTATAGGTTCTAATACCCTCTTAAAAAGACACCCCAAAATTCACTATACTATGAGGAATCTTTCACTTCAACAAGTAAAAACCATGTTCAACTACAGGTGTTCTTTGCTGGTCTTTTTGGTTGGAAGATGTTGACAAGACTAGCACCTAATTTCTCAACAGAAACAACAGAAGCCAGAACACAAAGGGTTAATAGCCTAATTAAAAGAAAATGATGGCCAACCCAGCATTCTAACCAGGAAAAACTGTCATTCAAAAGTGAAGGTGAGGGCTCCCCTGGTGGCACAGTGGTTGAGAGTCCACCTGCCGATGCAGGGAACACGGGTTCGTGCCCCGGTCCGGGTAAGATCCCACATGCCGCAGAGTGGCTAGGCCCATGAGCCATGGCCGCTGAGCCTGCGTGTCCAGAGCCGCCTGTGCTCCGCAATGGGAGAGGCCACAGCAGTGAGAGGCCCGCGTACGGCAAAAAAAAAAAAAAAAAAAAAAAAAAAAGTGAAGGTGAAATACAGAACATGACCAGAAAACAGAAACTGAGAGGAATTTCTCAGCACAAGTCTATACCAAAGTATACACTAAAGGGTGTTCTTCAAATAAGGGAAATGATTGAAGGTGGAGAACTCAAGATGCAGGCAGAAATAAAAAGCGCTAAAATTGGTAACTTGGGTAAACCTAAAACACTGACATAAGACAATGATGATGTCTCATGGCGATTAAAATATATATGGAGGGGCTTCCCTGGTGGCGCAGTGGTTGGGAGTCCGCCTGCCGATGCAGGGGACACGGGTTTGTGCCCCGGTCCAGGAGGATCCCACATGCTGTGGAGCAGCTGGGCCCGTGAGCCATGGCCGCTGAGCCTGCATGTCCGGAGCCTGTGCTCCGCAACGGGAGAGGCCACAACAGTGAGAGGCCCGCATAACGCAAAAAAAAAAAAAAAAAAAAAAAAAAAAAAAAAATATATATATATATATATATATATATATATATGGAGTTAAAAACAGGTGAGTATTATAGCAAATAAACTGAGAAAAGGGTGAGGGGGGTGATTAATGGAATTAAAATGTTTTAGGTTCCTCACATTGTCTGAAAAGATATAAGGTAAATTAATTAGACTCTTACTGGTCAAGGATGCATGTTGCAATCTCTAGGGCAACAGCTCCCAAAAGTGTGATCTGTGGACCCCTGGGGGTCCCTGAAACCCTATCAGGGGATTCTCAAAATCACAACAGTTTTCATAATATTACTAATAAGACCTTATTTGCCTTTTTCACTCTCATTCTCTCACGGTGTACAACAGAGTTTTCCAGAGTCTATATAACTTGTGCTATCCCAACGGATTAAAGCAGAGCAGGTATGAGAATCCAGCTGTCTTCCATCAAGCTAGACATAAAAGAGATTTGCAAAAATGTAACACTATTCTTCTCACTAAATTTTGTTTTGGAAAGTATATTTTTCAAAAAATTATACTATTTATGTTAACATTTAATAGGATATTCTTGTTCCCCAAAACAAAATTATTTATGTAAATATTTAATAGGATATTCTTGTTCCCCAAAACCAGATTAAAAAAAAGTTTTTTTTAGAGTTTAAATGGATCTTGAGAACACAGAGTTTGAGACTCAGTGACCTAAATAAATGAAAGGATATGACATTCATGGACTGGAAGATTTAATAACATAAAGATGTCAACTCCTTCTCAATTCAATTTTTGTAAAACTGACAATGTGACAGTAAAAATTTATATGGAACTGCAAAGAGCCAAGAAGAACAAGGTAGGAAAACTTGCCTCATTGAACATGAAGACTTGTTATAATGCCATGTTAATTAAAACAGCATAGTTTTGGTGCAAGGGTAGATAAAGTAGACCAATGGAAAAAAATAGAGCCCAGAAACAGATTCATACATATATGGTCACTTGATTTATGACAAAGTTAATACTGCAGAGCAGCTGGGAAACAATCTTTTCAACAAATGATGTTGCATAAAATGTACATCCATAAAAAAAAAGAAAAGGTGACCTCTATATGTCATATAATATCTAGAATAAGTTCTAGGTAGAAGGTAAATCTAAATGCATCATAACAATATACAAAGTAATATACAATAATCAATTCTAGGTAGAAAGTAGAAAGCAAAATAATAAAGCCTCTAGGACAGTGTCTCTAAACCTCAGCACTAATGAAACTTTGGGCTACATTAACTGTTTTGTGCATTGTAGAATACTTAGCATTCTGTGCACTGTAGAATGTCTAGTAGCATCCCTAGCCAACCCACTAGATGCCAGGAGTACTCCATCCACCCAGTTGTGAAAACTAACAATGTCTCTGAACACTGCCAAATGTCCTACCCATGGGGTGGAAGGTGTGGGATGAGGGCAGGGTGAACTGCCTCTAGCTGAGAACCACTAGAGGATAGATAGTAGAAGGTAACATAAGAGAATATCTTCATTCATGTTCTTGGAGCAGAGAAAGACTTCTTAGACAGGACACAAGCAGCATTGACTATAAAGGAAAACAATGATAAATCAGACTACAATAAAATTAAGATCTTCCTTTCATCAAAAGATAACATTAAGAGTGTGAAAGTCAAGACAAAATGGATACATTTTTTTAACATAAGTAACTAACAGAAGATTTGTATCTAGCATATATAAAAACTCCTAAAAACAGAAGGAAAAGAACAGAAACTCCAGTAGGAAAAAAAAGGGCTCATCCATAAAATATGTAACTCCTATAAATCAGTAATATAGAAAGCTAAATAGTAATAATAAAAAAGAGGATATCCAAATGGCCAATAAATTCAAGAAAAAGTACACAATTTCATTTGGAATCACGGAAATGTATCCTTCAGAAGGGCTAAAATTAAAGAGGCTATTAATACCAAGTGCTGGTGAGACTACAGAGCAATAGGAATCCTCATATTCTGTTGATGGGATAGGTACAATGACTCTGAAAACAATTCTTGCATTATCTTCTAAATTTGAACATACATACACCAATGACCCAGTTATTCTACTTCTGGTATATATCCCACATAAATGTTGCACATGTACCCCATGAAACATTTACAGGAATGTTCATGACAGCATTACTCAGTCCAAATGTCAAACAGTAAAAAGATAAATGGTGATAAAATAGTACAAGGGAGCTACAGTTATATTGGTAGCTGATAACATACATGAATCTCCCAAACATGACAGAGACAAAATACTACTATTATATAATTCTATTTTTATAAAAGTCCAAAAATAGGTTTAAAAAAAAGCTATCATCTTTGAAGCCAGGTAGTCGTTACTCCAGGAAATGGGAAAGGGAGAGTGCTTGGGGAAGGAAGCATAGGAGGCTTCTGGTTGCTGGCAGTATTCTATTTCTTGATCTATGGTGGTCATGGAGTGTTTACTTTGTGACGATTCACTCAGCTGTATACTTAGTACAGTTTCCTGTATGTATTATATTTCAATTTTGAAAAAGACATGGGTGGGGAATTCCTGGCGGTCCATTCCCCGGCGGTCCAGTGGTTAGGACCTGGCACTTTCACTGTGGGGGGACCAGGTTCGATACCTGGTCAGGGAATTAAGCTCTGCAAGCCGCGTGGCGCGGCCTGGAAAGAGGAAAAAAAAAACAAAAAACAAACCATGGGGCATTACCTTTTATATGCTGTATATGCAACCCAGAAAACAAAAATTACACAAATACTTTAGCTATTATGGTATTATATATCAGTTGTTTAGAAGTAAAAATCATGTCTGGGGACATCATAACTTTCCACATCTTACACTTCAAGATCCTTTGCCTAATTAAAAAAAACAAATAAAATATATTAAAAATGACTGCCTGAGTTTTTAGTATGTTGCAGGAAGACATAATAAAATATACTTTAAATTTGTTTTCCTACATGTGTCATTTATTTTGATCACCTAAAAAAATCTACTATCTTAGTTTTATATAAGACAAAATAAAATACACGCCTTAGAAAATATTAATATTAAAGGAAAGTTGAAGATGTTTGTTTCTAATATTAAAAATATATTTTTCTAAAATTTAGACACACAGAGGTTTAAGGCAGAATATAAATAATGCCTGGACTAAATAAAGGAGGTTTCTATCAAAAATCTGTATGCTTTCCCTCCCCATCAAACTAAGGCTTGGTTTGTTTTATTTTTTTATTTTTTTAATTTTTTTTTTTGCGTTATGTGGGCCTCTCACTGTTGTGGCCTCTCCCGTTGCGGAGCACAGGCTCCGGACGCACAGGCTCAGCGGCCATGGCTCACGGGCCCAGCCGCTCCGCGGCACGTGGGATCTTCTCAGACCGGGGCACGAACCCATGTCCCCTGCATCGGCAGGCAGACTCTCAACCACTGCATCACCAGGGAAACCCACTTGGTTTGTTTTATATTCCATATGACATTTTAATAAAATGCAGTTTTACAACACCAATTATTATTTTATTTACAAAATAAGAACCAAACATTTATAATATTAAGTTGCTTAATATCAAATAGATGCCCTCTGAATTTAGTCATTTAAGTGGGATGGCATAGTTAACAGCAGACAATCTGATTCTTTTTTTTTTTTTACATCTTTATTGGAGTATAATTGCTTAACAATGGTGTGTTAGTTTCTGCTTTATAACAAAGTGAATCAGTTATACATATACATATGTTCCCATATCCCCTCCCTCTTGCGTCTCCCTCCCACCATCCCTATCCCACCCCTCCAGGCGGTCGCAAAGCACCGAGCTGATCTCCCTGTGCTATGTGGCTGCTTCCCACTAGCTAATCTGATTCATTTTTAAGCCAAGTAGTGCCACCAAGTGGTAGCAAATTCTTTTTCCAAAATACCATGCAGAAGCAATAGAAAAGATTATAATGGAATATAATACTGGAATGGAAAAATCAATCTTAATAAAGTAATAAATTAAAGTAAATAAGACTGTGAAATATCTTGGTATAAAAGTTTTAAAACAAAACAAAATAGGTCAATCTTTTAAGAAAGAAGTTTTATGTATTACTGAGATGGCCTTACAGTTTCAAAGTTAAATTTTTCATAGAAAGTAAGTAACTATGAATATAGTTCTTAGACTTTACTTTTTGCTGCTCTTTTAAAAAAATTTTTATTGGAGTATAGTTGATTTACAATGTTGTGTTAGTTTCAGGTGTATGTTGCTTGTTTTTTAATTCCATATTTTCTTAAAAGACTTAAGTTGCTCTAGAATTAATAAAACACATACAGTAAAAGACCCAAAGCTTTCATAACAATCTGCTACCCTTGTTAAGTGTTGGGAGAGAGTGAGGAGAATCGGAATAGAGAAAAAAAGAAACTTTTGCTTTTTAGTTAATACCTGTATTAGTTTGCTAGCAGTCCTGTAACAAAGAACTACAGACTGGGTGACTTAAGGCTAGAACTCCAAAATTAAGGTTTCAGTAGGACTGATCCCTTCTCAGGGTTGCGAGGAAAGGATCTATTTCAGGTCTCTCCTTGGCTCATACGTAGATCATCTTCCTATTTTGTTTCAAACTGTCTTCCCTCTATACCTGTCTCTGTGTCCAAATTTCCCCTTTTTATAAGGACACCAGTCATAACTGGATAAGGATCCACCCTAAGGACCTAATTTTAACTTGATTACCTCTGTAAAAGACCCTATCTCCAAATAAGGTACTACTCTTAGGTATTGGGGATTAAGACTTCAACATGTGAATTTGGGGTTTGTATAGGGGGTAGGAAATTCAAGCAGCAACACTACTCTTCTGTATTTGTGTATTTTTGATAAGACTATATTTTTATTTAAAAAGAAGATAGAAATAGCTCTTGAAAGTTGTTAAATGATAGAATATTTGTGATACTGTGACTTATAATAAGAAATACGTATTTGGTCTTCCCGTTTCTGGCACAGAGTTCCTAAAATCCTTCATTTCCTAAATCAGGAGAGCTATAAAGGTGTCTTTTGTTATGTTAACGGAGACTTCTGGAAAGCACCTGAGAATGGGGACTGGTTGCCAGAGGAGCCAACTGTGTGATTTTGTACTTTCAGCCCAACTCCCCTGACCTCCAGGTAAGGGAGAGGGGCTGAAGGTTGGATCAATCACCAATGGTGAATGATTTAATCAATCATGCCTATGTGATGCAGCCTCCATAAAAACCCAGAAGGATGAGGTACAGAGAGCTTCTGGGTTGGTGAACATATGGAGGTACTGGGAGAGGGGCTTACCTGAAAACGGCATAGAAGCTCTGAGCCCCTTTCCCACATACTTACCCTATGCATCTTTTCCATCTGGCTGTTCCTGAATTATATCCTATTACAATAAAGTGGTAATCTAGTGAGCAAATGGATTTCCTGAAGGTCTGTGAGCCACTCTAGCAAATTAACTGAACCCAATGAGGGGGTCATGGGAAGCTCTGATTTAGAGCCAGTTGGCCAGAAGAACAGGTAAAAACCTGGACTTGAAACTGGCATCTGAAGTCCAAGGACAGGGTCGTGACAACCTCCTATCTGTAGCCAATTAGTCAGAAGCATAGGTGACAACCTGGGCTTGCAAATGGCATCGGAAGTGTGTGTGTGTGACTGGGCAGAGGGGGAGTGTAGTCTTGTAGGACTAAACCCTTATTGTGGAATCTGATGCTGTCTCTGGGTAGATAGTGTCAGGACTGACTTGAATTGTAGGACACCAACTGGTATCTGGAGAAATGCTTGGTGGTGTGGGGGAACCCCCCTCCCCACTCCACACACTGGAATTAAGTCCAGAACTTTAATAATACTATTTTAATTTCATGAACAATTACCAGCAAAAGAAATTACTAAATTTTAGTATAAAGCTATATATATAAAATATCAAAGTAATAATTGTTATATAGTTCACATCCAAGCCAACTATAATGCACTTAGTCCTAGACCTCATCTCCTAACACTCTCACTCTTCTCACTGTACCTCAGCTACACTGGCCTCCTTGCTCTTCCTTGACCAGGCCCCACATACTCTGTACTTAGTACTCAGTGTTCTCTGCCTGGAATTCTTCCTCCAAATATATGTGATATGTACAGATCAGTTCCTTCAGTGCCAGTTATCTCCTCCTCAGTCCTTCTTAGACCATCCTTAATAACATAGCACTCTCAGTCTCTCTTTATCCCCCCTATCTGGTTTTACTTTTCTTACTAATAGTGAGTACTAATACAGTACTTACTAATACCTGAAAGATGACATAGTTATTTGATTACCTGTTTTCTCTTCCCAGCTACAAAGTAAGCTCTTTGAGGGCAGAGACTTACGTTTTGTTCACTGATACACCCCTGTTACCTAAAACAGTACCTGGAATGACTACTTTTTTGTGTGTACTATCATAAGCAGAAAGAATTTTACAAAATTAATGCATCTGCGCTTTCTAAATGGATCTATTTGTTCCTTTCTAACCAATTCCTCACATATATCAGCAGAGTGATCTTTTCAAGTTCATTACTCCTCTGTGGAACACAACGTTTTCCTCTGTCTCAAGACAGAGGAAACCCCAAATCTTTTAACATAGCTGAAATGGCTTTGCTGGGCCCTGCCTACCTTTCTAGTCTTGTCACACACTTTCCTCCTAACAGTTCTCAGGGATTCAACTACATTGGCCCTCTCAAATTTCCCAACATATTCCTTCTCATCACAGAGCCTCTGCAGATGGAGTTTCTTTGGTCTGGAATCCTCTGCCCTCCTCTCCCCAGCCCTCTATCACATAAATTCAGTTAACCTTAGCTCATAATCTTCCTTCAGATCAAAGCTTAAACATCCCTTACTCTAGGAAGGTTTCCTCAAACACTCTGTCAAGTTCCTTTATCATATGCTTTTGAAGAACTGTTCCTTTCAGAGCACTAATATCTTTCAAATATTCAATTGATATTATCATTGTATCTCCCACTGAACTGAAGTTCCAAGAGGACACGCACCATGTCTTTTGTTATATACACTGTGTTTTTAAGCAACTAGAATGTGACTGAATACTAATGAAGAGATACAGATAAAGCAGACTACCTATAAGTGAATAATAAAGCCTGCAATCAGTCAATTTTGGTAATTAAACAAAGCAAACTTTCTTTTTATTAACTTCAAGTGTCTTATCTAGACATACTGCATGTTTCTGGGTAGCCTTTCCCTAGTCATCATTGTGTGCACAAAAGATAAAAGCTTATTTAATATTTCTACTAATTTCTATTAGTAATTCTACTATTTCTACTACATATGAATAATATAAATTTCTACAACATTAACTGTTCTATCATTCGCTTTCAGGTGCCTAAACAGTAACTATCTCCAGATTGACTTGTATAAATTTTGCATATAGTACAAACATTTACTGTTTATTTATGACAATATCATAATGATAATTAAAATGGGTCAAAATGAATTTTTAAAACAAATTTGTATCATAAATGATATAAAACAAGGCTATAACTCTCTCCCAGATTTACGACTTTTGTTCTAAGTACTTTAATATACCTCTCAGATGACACAGATGCATACCTACTTGCCACAGCAAACTGAAAGTTACATATCTGACTTGATGCCTTACACCTTGTTATTACACTCTAAGAGGATGGTTTAAAATGGTTAGAAAAAAAACAATTCCAAATAATTTCATTTAACTCTTTAATTCAGTTACATAGGAGAACACTTGAAACTTACTGTTAGAGACTGAATTACATCTCCACCCCACCTCCCCTGCAAATCATATATTGAAGCCTTAAGCCCCAGTACCTCAGAATGTAGTCATATTTGGAGACAAGGCCTTTAAAGAGGTAACTAAGTTAAACAGAGGTAACTAGGGTGGGCCCTAATCCAGTCTGGCTGGTGTCTTTATAAAGAGAGATTAGGACATACAGAGAGACATCAAAAATGCATTGCAGGCCTTCCCTGGTAGCGCAGTGGTTGAGTCTGCCTGCCGGTACAGGGGACATGGGTTCGTGCCCCAGTCTGGGAAGATCCCACATGCCGTGGAGTGGCTGTGCCCGTGAGCAATGGCTGCTGAGCCTGCACGTCCGGAGCCTGTGCTCCGCAATGGGAGAGGTCACAACAGTGAGAGGACCGCATACCACAAAAAAAAAAAAAAAAATGCATTGCACACAGAAAAAAAAGGGAACCCTTAAAAAACTGTTTAAGTAACCCATCCTAAGGCAAGAAAAGAGTAACTACAACCAGAAAAAACATCAAAAATTACCTTAAATGTAAATAATCTAAATATATCAGTCAAAAGAAAGAAAATGACAGAGTAGATTCAAAAAACACAACCTTACTATATACAGCTTACAAGAAACTCATTTCAAATTCAGTGACATAAGTAGGCTGAAAATAAAGGAATGGAAAATGATATGCCATGCAAACACTAATATCTGGTAAAACAAACTTCAAAAAAAAGAAAATTACTAGTGATCAACAGGGACATTAAATAATGATAAAATGATCAACCCACCAGGAACACAATGATCCTAAATGCGTTATACCGAACAACAGAACCTCAAAATACACTAAACAAAAACTGATAAAGCTAAAAAGAAACAGAAAAATCCACAATTGCTGTTGGAGACTTTAACACTCTTCTCTCAGCAACCGATACAACCTCTAAAAAGAAAATCAGCAAGAATATAAAAAAAATCTGAAAACAATCAACCAACAGGATCTAACTGAAATACTTAGAACATTCCAACTAGCAACAGGGAAATAGATATTTTATCCAAGTGCCTATGAAACATTTATGAAGATAGACAATACCCTCAGCAATAAAACAAACCTAAACAAATTTAAAAGAATGGTAATCAAACTAGAAACTGGTAATGGAAAAATAAAAGGAAAATCTCTATCAACTGAAAATTAAGCAACATACTTCTAAATAATCCATGGCTCAAAAATTCTCAAAGAAAATTTTAAAAACGAGAACTTAGGGCTTCCCTGGTGGCGCAGTGGTTGAGAGTCCTCCTGCCGATGCAGGGGACATGGGTTCGTGCCCCGGTACGGGAAAATCCCACATACCGCGGCGTGGCTGGGCCCGTGAGCCATGGCCGCTGAGCCTGCGCGTCTGGAGCCTGTGCTCCGCAATGGGAGAGGCCACAAGAGTGAGAGGGCCGTGTACCGCAAAAAAAAAAAAAAAAACGGGAACTTAATGAAAATGAAAATACAACTTATCAAAATATAAGAGATGCAGCTAAAGCAATGCTGACAGGGAAACTTAAATTTATACCATTAAATGTTACATTTGAAAAGAAAAAAAAGAGCAGAATAAATCCAAAGCAAGCAAAATGAAGGAAATAATAAGTATAACAGCAGAAATAAATGAAATTGAAAACAGAAAAATCACTGAAACAAAAAGCTAGTTATATGAAAAAAATCAATAAAATTAATAAATTTCCAGCAAGAATGATAAAGATTAAAAAAATTGTCAATTTAATAATGAAACAGGAGATATCACCATAGACCCTATAAACATTGTAAGGATAATAAGGGCATACTATGAACAACTTACAAACATAACTTTAACAATTTGATTAAATGGCCCAGGGAGAGGAACCAAGATGGTGGGGTAGAAGGAAGTGCTCTCATTCCCTCTTTCAAGAACACCAGAATCACAACTAGCTGCTGGAAAATCATCGACAGGAAGACACTGGAAATCACCAAAAAAGATACCTCACATCCAAAGACAAAGGAGAAGCCACAATGAGACGGCAGGAGGGGCACAATCACAGTAAAATCAAATCCCATAACTGGTGGGTGGGTGACTCACAGACTGGTGAACACTTATACCACAGAAGTCCACCCACTGGAGTGAAGGTTCTGAGCCCCTGGGAGTCCAGCAACGGGAGGAGGAATTCCTAGAGAATCAGACTCTGAAGCCTAGTGGGAACTGATTGCAGGACTTCGACAGGACTGGGGGAAACAGAGACTCCACTCTTGGAGGGCACACACAAAGTACTGTGTGCATCGGGACCCAGGGGAAGGAGCAGTGACCCCGGGGGATACTGAACCAGACCTACCTGCTAGTGTTGGAGGGTCTCCTGCAGAGGCAGGGGGTTGCTCTGTTTCACCGTGGGGACAAGGACACTGGCAGCAGAAGTTCTGGGAAGTACTCCTTGGTGTGAACCCTCCCAGAGTCTGTCATTAGCCCCACCAAACAGCCCAGGTAGGCTCCAGTGTTGGGTTGCCTCACGCCAAACAACAAACAGGGAGGGAACCCAGCCACACCCATTAACAGTCAAGTGGATTAAAGTTTTAACAAGCTCTGCCCACCAGAGCAACAGTCAGCTCTACCCACCACCAGTCCCTCCCATCAAGCCTCTTAGACAGCCTCATCCACCACATGGCAGAGAGCAGAAGCAAGAACTACAATCCTGCAGCCTGTGGAACAAAACCCACATTCACAGAAAGACAGACAAGATGAAAAGGCAGAGGGCTATGTACCAGATGAAGGAACAAGATAAAACCCCAGGAAAACAACTAAGTGAAGTGGAGATAGGCAACATTCCAGAAAAAGAATTCAGAATAATGACAGTGAAGATGATCCAGGGCCTCGGAAAAACAATGGAGGCAAAGGTGGAGAAGAAGCAAGAAATGTTTAACAAAGACCTAGAAGAATTAAAGAACAAACAAACAGAGATGAACAATAAAATAACTGAAATGAAAACTACACTAGAAGGAATCAATAATGGAATAACTGAGGCAGATGAACAGATAAGTGACCTGGAAGACAGAATGGTGTAATTCACTGCTGCGGAAAAGAACAAAGGAAAAAGAATGAAAAGAAATGAAGACAGCCTAAGAGACTTCTGGGACAACATTAAACACAACAACATTCGCATTATAGGGGTCCCAGAAGGAGAAGAGAGAGAGAAAGGACCAGAGAAAATATCTGAAGAGATCATAGTCGAATACTTGCCTATCATGGGGAAAGGAAATAACCACCCAAGTCCAGGAAGCGCAGCGAGTCCCATACAGGATAAACCCAAGGAGAAACATGCCAATACACACAGTAATCAAATTGACAAAAATTAAAGACAAAGAAAAATTATTGAAAGCAGCAAGGGAAAAACGACTAATAACATACAAGGGAACTCCCATAAGGTTAACAGCTGATTTCTCAGCAGAAACTCTACAAGCCAGAAGGGAGTGGCATGATATACTTAAAGTGATGAAAGGGAAGAACCTACAACCAAGATTACTCTACCCAGCAAGGATCTCATTCAGATTCGATGGACAAATTGGAAGCTTTACAGAGAAGCAAAGGCTAAGAGAATTCAGCACCACCAAACCAGCTCTACCACAAATGCTAAAGGAACTTCTCTAAGTGGGAAACACGAGAGAAGAAAAGGATCTACAAAAACAAACCCAAAACAATTAAGAAAATGGTCATAGGAACATACATATCGATAATTACCTTAAACGTGAATGGATTACATACTCCAACCAAAACACACAGGCTTGCTGAATGGATACGAAAACAAGATCCATATATATGCTGTGTACAAGAGACCCACTTCAGACCTAGGGACACATACAGACTGAAAGTGAGGGGATGGAAAAAGGTATTCCATGCAAATGGAAATCAAAAGAAAGCTAGAGTAGCTATATTCATATCAGATAAAATAGACTTTAAAATAAAGAATGTTACAAGAGACAAGGAAGGACACTACATAATGATCAAGGGATCAATCCAAGAAGAAGATATAACAATTATAAATGTATATGCACCCAACATAGGAGCACCTCAATACATAAGGCAACTGCTAAGAGCTATAAAAGAGGAAATCGACAGTAACACAAAAACAGTGGGGACTTTAATACCTCACTTACACCAATGGACAGATCATCCAAAATGACAATAAATAAGGAAACAGAAGCTTTAAATGACACAAAAGACCAGATAGATTTAATTGATATTTATAGGACATTCCATCCAAAAACAGCAGATTACACTTATTCTCAAGTGTGCACGAACATTCTCCAGGACAGATCACACCTGGGATCACAAATCAAGCCTCAGTAAATTTATGAAAATTGAAATCATATCAAGCATCTTTTCTGACCACAACGCTATGAGAACAGAAATGAATTACAGGGAAAGAAACGTAAAAAACACAAACACATGGAGGCTAAACAATACGTTACTAAATAACCAAGAGATCACTGAAGAAATCAGAGGAAATCAAAAAATACCTAGAGACAAATGACAATGAAAACAAAATGATCCAAAACCTATGGAATGCAGCAAAAGCAGTTCTAAGAGGGAAGTTTATAGCTATACAAGCCTACCTCAAGAAACAAGAAAAATCTCAAGTAAACAATCTAACCCTACACCTAAAGGAACTAGAGAAAGAAGAACAAACAAAACCCAATGCTAGCAGAAGGAAAGAAATCATAAAGATCATTGCAGAAAAAAATGAAAAAGAAACAAAGAAAACAATAGCAAAGATCAATAAAACTAAAAGCTGGTTCGTTGAGAAGATAAACAAAATTGATAAACCATTAGCCACATTCATCAAGAAAAAGAGGGAGAGGACTCAAATCAATAAAATTAGAAATGAAAAAGGAGAAGTTACAACAGACACCACAGAAATACAAAGCATCCTAAGAGACTACTACAAGCAACTCTATGCCAATAAAATGGACAACCTGGAAGAAATGAACAAATTCTTAGAAAGGTATAACCTTCCAAGACTGAACCAGGAAGAAACAGAAAGTATGAACAGACCAAATCACAAGTAATGAAATTGAAACTGTGATTTAAAATCTTCCAACAAACAAAAGTCCAGGACCAGATGGCTTCACAAGTGAATTCTATCAAACATTTAGAGAAGAGGTAACACCCAGCTTTCTGAAACTCTTCCAAAAAACTGCAGAGGAAGGAACACTCCCAAACTCATTCTATGAGGCCACCATCACCCTGATACCAAAACCAGACAAAGATACTACAAAAAAAGAAATTTACAGACCAATGTCACTGATGAATAGAGATGCAAAAATCCTCAACAAAATACTAGCAAACAGAATCCAACAACACATTAAAAGGATCATACACCATCATCAAGTGGGATTTATCCCAGGTATGCAAGGATTCTTCAACATACGTAAATCAATCAATGTGATACACCATATTAACAAATTGAAGAATAAAAACCACATGAGCATCTCAACAGATGAAGAAAAAGCTTTCAACAAAATTCAACACCCATGTATGATAAAAACTCTCCAGAAAGTGGGCATAGAGGGAACCTAGCTCAACATAATAAAGGCCATATATGACAAACCCACAGCAAACATCATTCTCAATGGTGAAAAACTGAAAGCATCTCCTCTAAGATCCAGGATGAGAGAAGGATGTCCACTCTCACCACTATTATTCAACATAGTTTTGGAAGTCCTAGCCACAGCAATCAGAGAAGAAAAAGAAATGAAAGGAATACAAATTGGAAAAGAAGAAGTAAAACTGTCACTGTTTGCAGATAACATGATACTATACATAGAGAATCCTAAAAATGCCACCAGAAAACTACTAGAGCTACTCAATGAATTTGGTAAAGTTGCAGGATACAAAATTAATGCAGAGAAATCTCTTGCACTCCTATAAACTAATGATGAAAAATCTGAAAGAGAAATTATGTAAACACTCCCATTTACCACTGTAACAAAAACAATAAAATACCTACAAATAAACCTACCTAGGGAAACAAAAGACCTGCATGCAGAAAACTATAAGACACTGATAAAAGAAATTAAAGATGATAGCAATAGATGAAGAGATATACCATGTTCTTGGATTGGAAGAATCGATATTGTGAAAATGACTACACTACCCAAAGCAATCTACAGATTCAATGCAAGCCCTTTCAAATTACCAATGGCATTTTTTATGGATCTAGAACAAATCATCTCAAAAGCTGTATGGAGACACAAAAGACCCCGAATAGCTCAAGCAGTCTTGAGGGAAAAAAATGGAGCTGGAGGAATCAGACTCCCTGACTTCAGACAATACTACAAAGCTATAGTAATTAAGACAATATTGTACTGGCACAAAAACAGAAACATAGATCAATGGAACAAGATAGAAAGCCCAGAGATAAACTCACATACCTCTGGTCAACTAATCTATGACAAAGGAGGCAAAGATATATAATGGAGAAAAGACAGTCTCTTCAATAAGTGGTGCTGGGAAAACAGGACAGCTACATGTAAAAGAATGAAATTAGAACACTCCCTAACACCATACACAAAAAAAACCTCAAAATGAATTTGAGACCTAAATGTAAGACCGGACATTATAAAACTCTTAGAGGAAAACATAGGAAGAACACTCTTTGACATAAATCACAGCAAGATCTTTTTTGATCCACCTCCTAGACTAATGGAAATAAAAACAAAAATAAACAAACAGGACCTAATGAAACTTCAAAGCTTTTGCACAGCAAAGGAAAAAAAGTAAACAAGGCGAAAAGACAACCCTCAGAATGGGAGAAAATATTTGCAAACAAATCAATGGACAAAGGATTAATCTCCAAAATATATAAACAGCTCATGCAGCTCAATATTAAAAAAGCAAACAACCCAATCAAAAAATGGGCAGAAGACCTAAACAGACATTTCTCCAAAGAAGACATACAGATGGCCAAGAAGCACATGAAAAGCTGCTCAACATCACTAATTTTTAGAGAAATGCAAATAAAAACTACAATGAGGTATCACCTCACACCAGTTAGAATGGGCATCATCAGAAAATCTACAAACAACAAATGCTGGAGAGGGTGTGGAGAAAAGGGAACCCTCTTGCACTGTTGGTGGGAATGTAAATTGATACAGCAACTATGGAGAACAGTATGGAGGTTCCTTGAAAAACTAAAAATATAGTTACCATGTGATCCAGCAATCCCACTACTGGGCATATACCCAGAGAAAACCATAATTCAAAAAGATACATGCACCCCAATGTTCACTGCAGCACTATTTACAATAGCCAGGTCACGGAAGCAACCTAAGTACCCATCGACAGATGAATGGATAAAGAAGTTGTGGTACATATATACAATGGAATATTACTCAGCCATAAAAAGGAACGAAACGGAGTCATTTGTTGAGATGTGGATGGATCTAGAGACTGTCATACAGAGTGAAGTAAGTTAGAAAGAGAAAAACAAATATTGTATATTAACGCATGTATGTGGAACCTAGAAAAATGGTACAGATGAACCAGTTTGCAGGGCAGAAGTTGAGACACCAATGTAGGGAACAAACATATGGACACCAAGGGGGGAAAACCACGGTGGGGTGGGGATGGTGGTGTGCTGAATTGGGCGATTGGGATTGACATGTATACACTGACGTGTATAAAACTGATGACAAATAAGAACCTGCAGTATAAACAAACAAACAAACAAACAAAACAACTAATACTAAACTTTCTTTGGGTTATTTGTATGGAAACATGTTAATATAAATGTTTCAGACATTACATGAAATTTCTAAAAATCTTATATGTTCTGTGTAATGTTATAAGTCATAATTCTAGGTATTACTTTAAAATGTATATCTCAGAAATAACCAAATTTCCTTGTTGATTGCATTATTATGAACTTTCATCAAATTTTTAACCATAGTCATTTTTAAGTCTTTTGTCATTTACAGACAGTTTTGGGTGTACTCTGATGCTTTTGCAAAAATGTTCCTATAGAAGGGTTTCATCCTCAAGGAATTCATGGAAAGGACTCTGACAAGTACAGGTTTCTGGTAACTGACTACTATACTGCTGAACTGAATGAATAAGCATTTTCTGAACTCTAATGGAAAACTGATGAATTCATAAAAGTGCTAACAAAAGATCAAGATGAAAAAAAATTAATTACATGGGATTGAGTGAACTGATGAGGATGATTATAATGTTTTTGACTTTCTGTTTGAATAAAGAAAAATCCCACAAGGACTCTGAGGCAAAAAATATACAAATCAATTTTCACTGCAAAGTAAAGGAGCTGTTACAGTGGAGGCTTAATGGAATGAATGTCAATATTATGACATAGTATGAGTGTGTTTCGTGTTTGGTAATTGCAATCATTGTTGCTTTTGTTGTGGTCAAAAAAAAAAAAAAAGCCCCAATATCTTGAAAAACATAACCAACTACAACTCACTAAATATGAAATTAATTTTTAATACCTCAATCACTCTTAAGGGTATTGAATTTAAATTGTAAAACCCCCAAAAAGAAATCTCTAGGCCAAGACGGTTTCACTGGAGAATTACAAATTGGAAAATTATTTTAAATAACATGAGTATATCAACTGAAAACCCAACACTCATTCATGATAAAAACTTTCAACAAGTGGAATAAAGGGAAACTACTTCAACTTGAAAAAGAGCATCTAAAAACACCTATTGCTAACATTATATTTAATGGTACAAAGACTGAATGCTTTCCTCCTAAAATCTTCTAAAGGCAAGAATGTCCAGGGTCACCACACTAATCCATATATTACTGGAAGTTCTAGCCAGTGCAAAAGGGCAAGAAAAGGAAACAAAAGGCATACACATTGGAAGGAAAAAAATAAAATTGTCCCTATTTGCACATAACACATCAATGCCTACATAAAAAATTCCAAGGAGTCGATGAAAAAAACCTGTGGAACTAAGAAGTGAGAACAGTGAGGTCACAGGATACAAGATAAACACACACAACTCAATTGCAGGGTGTCAGTTAAAATGGCACAGTAAAAGTAATGGCTAATTTTATGTCAGCTCGGCTGGGCCATGGTGCCCAGATATGTGGTTAAACCTCATTCATGAAATTTCAGTGAAGGTGTTTATGTATGAAATTAACATTTAAATTGCTATACTCTGAACAGACTGCCCTCCATAATGTGAGTGGGTCTCACCTAATCAGGTGAAGGCCTGGTTAGAATGAAAAACTGAATTCAACAGCATATGGCCTTCAGACTTGAACTCCAACATCTGCTCTTTCCTGAGCCTTCAGCCTGACAGCCTTCGGACTTGAACTGCAGCATTAGCCCTTCTCTGGGTCTCCAGCCTACCAGCCCACCTTATAGACTTTGGACTTGTCAGCCTCCACATTCACATGAGCTAATTCCTTGAAATAAATATCTTTCCATATATATATATATACACACAATCTATTAGTTCTGTTTCTCTCGAGAACTCTGTAGAATACAGTAAGAAAATTCAACTCTGACGAATACAGTAAGGAAATTCAAGGGCCTGTCCCTTCAAAGAAAGACCAAGAGTCCAAAAAAAAATAATAACAAAAACCCTGAATTGTCAGAAACAGCTTTTACCAAACTCTGGAAAACAGTAAAAGGTTTGAAGCAACAAAGCGAATACTGAATCAAGAAAAAGCAACTTAAAAATGGTAGGAGAGCTTTGTGGCATTTTAACTTAGCCTAGCTCCAACCCCTTGCACAGTACAGCAAAAGTCAAAAAGACATCACTCAGCATTCCTGTTCTAAGGACCTGGTTCCTCAAAGAGCAGAGCAGACCTTGTTCCAAAAGAATGTGTGTGTTTGTTTTAGCCTGTCTGGGGGTTGGATAAAAGACCAAAGAAATGCGTGTCTTTGTTTCATCTAACTCAAATATGTCTCAGAACAGAAAAGCAGCAAAGAAGAGGATATTACAAAGATTGAGAGGAAAAGCTGGGAAGAGAGATATTTCGGGAAAGAAGGGCTGTGAAAAGCTTTTGTATAAAATGGGGAATCCAGAAATCCATGTCAATGCCTAGGGCAGGATACAAGGTCAGAAAAGACCTGCAAAAAACCCCTAAGCTTCCACCTCTAGCTAATCTTTAGGCTCAGTGGGAGCAGGAAATGAAGGCTAATGCACAGTTGTAAATAACCTGGCTAAGAATTGGAGGAGTGACCGAAAATAAAGTCAATTTGCAAGGACTGGAAAAGTTTTATCTTCTTAAATTTTTCTTTGTTTTATTTTCTTCCGCTTTTTTTTTGGCTCCAGGCATTGTAAGGAAATTTCTGTCAGACAAGTAGGTGACCCCAAACTAAAGGAACAGAGACTTCAGAGACAAAAATACAGTTAAAAATTTTTAAGAAAAATCACTGCAAACCAAATTAAGTAACAACAAGAAACCCTGAGAGAAAGGAACCTGATTTCTACAGCTATCATGTTATAATATTTAAAAGGTCCAGTTTTTAAGGAAAATTACAAGGCATGCAAAGAAACAAGAAGGTATGTCCCATTCATAGGAAAACAATCAATAGCAACTGTCCCTGAAGAACAGACATGGGACTTATTGGACAAAGCCTTTAGATTGACAGTTGTAAATATGCTCCAAAAGATAAAAGAAACCATGGTGAAAGAACTAAAGGAAACCAGGAGAACAGTATCTCAACACAGAGAATATCAATAAAGAGAAATAAATCAAACAAAAATTTATAAAAAGGAACTAAATAGAAATTCTAGGGCTGAACAATAATTAAATTGAAAAATTCACTACTGGGCTTCAAAAGTAGATTTGGGCAAGCAGAAGAAACAATTACTGAATGTGAAAATCAGTCAAATGAAATTATGCAGTCTGAGGAGTAGAAAGAATAAAGAGAAATGAACAGAGGTTAAGAGACCTGTGGACACCACCAAGTTTACCAACACATTTATAATGACAGACAAAGAAGTAGAGGAGTGAAGAGGTAGAAAGAATATTTCAAAACTGAATGGCCATAAACATCCAAAACCTGAAAAGGAATGAATCTAATCAAACAAGGAACACAACCAACTCCAAGCAGGATAAATAGAAAGAGATCCAGACTAAGTCCCATTAATATAAAATTGTCAAAATTCAGAGACAAAGAATGAATAATAAAAGCAGCAATGGAGAATCAAGGGATCATAGACAAGAGGTCCTTATTAGATTAAAAGGTATTTTCTCATCAGAAACTATGGAGGCCAGAAAGTACTGACATGATATTTTTAAAGTGCTGAAAGAAAACACCTGTCAACCAAGAATTCTATACCTAGCAAAATTATGCTTCAAAAATGAAAGAGGAATTAAGACAATTCCAGGTAAACAAAAGCTGAGAAACTTCATCATTGGTAGACCTGCCCTATAAGAAATGTTAAAGGGAGTCCTTCAGACTGCAATGAAAGGATACATTATGGCAACTCAAAGTCATAAAAAGAAAGAATAATGAAAGGCAACTCTGCAGGTAAACATAAAAGCCAGTATTAATATATAAAGATGTAACATGGGACAGTAACAAGAGGGCCAATGGGACGGAACAGAAACAGAGCTTTTACACTATTGAAACAAAGTTAGTATTAATTCAAACTAGATTATTATAAGTATATGATGTTAATTGTAACTGTCAAGGTAAATACAAGAAAATAACTGAAAAATACACATAAAAGGAAATGAGAAGTCAAAATGATACACAACAAAAAGATAAACACAAAATAAAGCAGTAATGGATAGAACAACCACATAGATTATCAATAAGGAAATAGAGAACATTATAGACCAGTAGGTCCTAACAGAAATACACAGAATAATCTACTCAAGAACAACATACATATTCTTCTCAAGTGCACATGGAACATGCTCCAGGATAGACCAAATGTTAGGCTATAAAACAAATCATAACAAATTCAAAAAGATGCAAATGACACAAATACCTTTTCTGATGAAATGGAATCAAACTAGAAATCAACAACACAAAGAAAACTGGAAAATCCACAAATCTGTGGAAATTAAACAACACATTCTTAAGTAGCCAATGAGTCAAGAAAAAAGGAAAAGGGGAAATTAAAAAATACCTTAAGACAAATGAAAGCAGTACTAAAAGGTAAGTATACAGATTTAAGTACTTACATTAAAAAAGATCTTAAATCAAAAACCTAACTTTACACCTCTAGAAATTAGAAAAGAAGAACACTAGCAGAAGAAAATTAATAAACATTAGAGCAAAGATAAGTGAAACAGAGAACAGAAAAACAAGGGGAAAAAAAGGACTGACTTTTTGAAGGGATCAGCAAAATTCACAAGTCCTTAGCTAGATTAATAAAGGAATAAAAGAAGACCCAAATAACTAAATAAGAAATGAAAGGGGACTTAAAATACCACAGAAATAAAGAGGATTATAAGAGAATGCCAGAATCAACTGTACACCAAAAAACTGGATAACCAAAAAGAGATGAATTCCTAAAAACAATCAACCTCTCAAAATGGAATCATGAAGCAATAAAAAATTTAAACAGATCCATAACTAGTAAGGAGATTAAAGCAGTAATCAACACCTTCCCAAGATAGAAAAGCCCAGGACAGGATGGCTTCACTGGGAAGTTCTACCAAATGTTTATAGGAGAATTAACACCAATTATCTTGAAACTCTCCCCCAAAATTGAAAAGGAAGCCAGCATTACCCTGATACCTAAGCCAGACAAAGACACAAAAAAACTACAGTTCAATATCCCTGATGAATACTGATGTTAAAATCCTCAACAAAATACTAGCAAACTGACTTCAATAGCATATTAAAAGAATTATTATACAACCAAGTGAGATTTACTCCTGAAACACAAAGATGGTTTAACATGTAAAAATCAATCAATGTAATTGATAAACTAAATTATCAATGTACTATGATGTAATACACTACATTAACAGAATAGACAAAAACATGATCTCGATTGATTCAGAAAAAAACATCAGACAAAACTTGATACCATGTAGAAGGAAACTACCTCAACATAATAAAGTCCATTCCTGAAAAGCATACAGATAATATCATACTAAATGTGAAAGACTGAAAGCTTTTCCTCTAAGATTAGGAACAAGACAAAGCCGTATGCTCTTGCTACTTCTATTCAACATAGTACTGGAAGTCTCAGCAAGAGGTATTAAGCAAGAAGAAATAAAAGACATTCAAATTGGAAAGGAAAACAAAAAATTGTCTCTATTCACAGACAACATGAGCTTATGTAAAAAACCTGAAATATACCACAAAAAAACTTTTAAAACTAATAAGCAAATTCAGCAATGTTATAAGATATAAAATCATCACACAAAAATCAGGTGTGCTTCTATACGCTAACAATGAACAATCTGAAAAAAAAATTAAGAAAACAATCTAATTTATGATAGCATCAAAAAGAGTAAAATACTTAGGAATAAACTTAACCAACGAGATGAAAGACTTGAACAATGAAAACTACAAATACTGCTGAAAGGAATGAAAGAGAACAATAAACTGAAAGATATCCAGTGTTCATGGATTGGGAGACTTATTTAAGATATCCAAATTATCCAAAGCAATCAACAGATTCAATTCGATCACCATCAAATTCCCAGTAGCATTTAATTTTTTGCAGAAGTAGATAAATTCATCCTAAAATTTATATTAAATCTCAAGAGATCCCAAATAGCCAAAGTAATTCTGAAAAAGAAGAACCAAGTTGCAGGTCTCATACTTCCTGATTTCAAAATATATCACAAAGCTGCAGTAAATAAAATATTCTGGTACTGGCATAAAAACAGACAAGTAGACCAAAGGAATAGAAGAGAGAGTCCAGAAATACACCCATATATATGGTCAAATGATCTTCAATAAGGATGCCAAGACCACTCAATGGAGAATGGATAGTATCTTCAACAACTGGTGCTGGGAAAATTGGATAAACACAAACAAAATGATGAAGTTGGACTCATCTCATACCATATATAAAATTAACTCAGAATGGATCAAAGACCTAAATGCAAGACCTAAATCTATAAAACTCCTAGAAGAAAACATAGGGGAAAAGCTTCATGATATTGGACTTGGCAATTATTTCTTGGATATGACACCAAAAGCAGAGAAAACAAAAGCAAAAACAGGCAAATGGAAGTACATCAAACTTAAAAACTTCTGTGCATGAAAGGATACAATCAGTAGAAAAAAAAAGGGCAATCTCCAGAAAGGGAGAAAATACTAGCAAGTTATATATCTGATAAGGAGTTAATATCTAGAATATATAAAGAACTCATATAACTCAATAGCAACAAAAAACAAACAACCCAATTACAAAACTGGACAAAGGACTTGAATAAACATTTCTCCAAACATGATCTACAAATAGCCAACAAACATATGAAGATGCTCAATGTCACTAATTATCAGAGAAATGCAAATCAAAATCATAATGAGGTATCACCTCGTATCTAGTAGGATGGTTCTATCAAAATAACATGTGTTGATGAAGATGTGGACAAAATGGAAACAGTGTGCACTGTTGGCATTATAAAGTGGTGCAAAAACAGTATGGAGGTTCCTCAAAAACTTAAAAATATAACTATCATACGATCCAGCAATCCCACTTCTAGGTATATACCCAGAAGAAATTTTAAAAGTCTTGAAGAGATATTTGTGCACCCATGTTCATAACAGCACTATTCACAGTAGCCGAGACATGGAAGCAACCCAAATGTCAGTTGACAAATGAATGCATAAAGGAAATGTGGTATGTACACCAAAAGGAATATTATATAGCCTTAAAAAGGAAGAAAATGTTGTCACATGCTACAACATGGATGAACGTTAAGGACATTATGCTAAGTGAAATAAGCTAGTCTGAAAAGACAAATATTGGTGATTCCACTTGTAAGAGGTATCTAAAGTAGTCAAATTCATAGAAACAGAAAGAAGAATGTAGTTACCAGAGACTGAAAGGAGGGGAAAAAAAGGGAGTTGTTGTTCAATGGGTATAGAGTTTCAGATTTCCAAGATGAAAAAGTTCTGGATTTGTTTCATAACAATGTGAATACACTTAACACTCTTGAACTGTACACTTAAAAATGGTTAAGGGGCTTCCCTGGTGGCGCAGTGGTTGAGAGTCCGCCTGCCGATGCAGGGGACACGGGTTCATGCCCCGGTCCGGGAAGATCCCACATGCCGTGGAGCGGCTGGGCCCATGAGCCATGGATGCTGAGCCTGCATGTCTAGAGCCTGTGTTCCGCAACGGGGGAGGCCACAACAGTGAGAGGCCCGCGTACCACAAAAAAAAAAAAAAAATGGTTAAGGAGGGCTTCCCTGGTGGCACAGTGGTTGAGAGTCTGCCTGCCGATGCAGGGGACACGGGTTTGTGCCCCAATCTGGGAAGGTCCCACATGCTGCGGAGCGGCTGGGCCCGTGAACCATGGGCGCTGAGCCTGCATGTCCAGAGCCTGTGCTCCGCAACGGGAGAGGCCACAACAGTGAGAGGCCCATGTACCGCCAAAAAAAAAAAAAAAAGGTTAAGATGGTAAATTTTATGTTATATGGGTTTTTTTTTAAACTACAATTTTTAAAAGGGCAGTAATAGAGGAAATAAGGAATAAAAGTTATGATATGTATACAAAAAACAGCAAAATAGCAAAAGTCCTCACTTATCAGTAAGTACTCTAAACAAAACTCACCAATGATAAGGTAGCAACTGGCATGATTTAAAAACATGATCCAGGGCTTCCCTGGTGGTGCAGTGGTTGAGAGTCAGCCTGCCGATGCAGGGGACGTGGGTTCATGCCCCAGCCTGGGAAGATCCCACATGCTGCGGAGTGGCTGGGCCCGTGAGCCATGGCCGCTGAGCCTGCGCGTCCGGAGTCTGTGCTCCGTAACGGGAGAGGCCACAGCAGTGAGAGACCCGCGTACCGCAAAAAAAAAAAAAAAAAAAAAGAAAAACATGATCCAACTATATCTGTTCACAAGATTCACACTTAATGAAATACACAGGATGGAAAGTAAAAGGATGGAAAAAGATATTCCATGAAAATATCAACCAAACAAGAGCCACAGTTGCAATACAGATATCAGACAAAATAGAATTCAAAACAAAAACTGTTACGAAAAACAAAGAAGGACATTATATATTGATGAAAGGGTTAATTCATTATGAAAATCAACAAGTATAAACATATATGTGCCTAACAATCAAGACCTAAAATATATGAAGAAAAACTGACAGAAATGAAAAAAGACAGTTCTACAATAATAGGTGCTGGATACATCAATACCCCAGTTTCATAATTATGGATAGAAAAATCCAACAGAGATCAATAAAGAAATAAATGACTTCAACAACAACATAAGTCAGCTAGACCTGACAGATATATACAAAACATTCCACTCAAAAAGAGCAGAATACATATCTTCTCAAGTGTATGTGGAACACTTTCTAAGACAGACCATATGTTAGTCCATAAAATAAGTCTCCATGTATTAAAAAGAGAGAGCTCATACAAAGTATCTTTTTCGACTACATGGAGTAAAACTGGAAATTACTAATAGAAGGAAACCTAAAAAATTCACAAACATGTGGAAATAAAAAACACCTTCTAAAACAAGCAATGGACCAGAGAAGATCTCATGAGGGAATAAGAAAATACTTTGAGATAAATGAAAATGAAAACACAACATACTGAAACTTATGGGATGCAGCAAAAGCAGTATTCAGGGGAAAATTTATAACTATAAAAGCCTACATTAAAAAAGATACATGTCATATCAATAACCTAACTTTACACATCAAAGAACAACAATAACAAAACTAAACTGCAAACTAGCAAAATGATAGAAATAATAATGATTAGAGTGGAAATAAACAAAATAGAGATTTGAAAAATAACAGAATCAGTGAAACCAAAAATTGGTTCTTTGATCAATAAAACTGAAAAAGCTTTAGCTAGACTGACCAAGAAAAAAAAAAAAAAACTCAAGTTACTAAAATTAGAAATGCAAGAGGGACACTACTACCAACCTTATGGAAGTAAGAGGGGTATAAGAGTATACTACAATCAATTGTATACTAACAAGTTAATAACCTAGGTGAGATGGACAAATGCCTAGAAACACATGAACTACCAAAAATAACTCAAGAAGAAATAAAAAATCTGAAAAGACCTATAATAAGTAAAGAGATTGATTCAGTAATCAAAAATCTCCCTAAAAGAAAAAGCCCAAGACCAGATGGTTTCACTAGTGAACTCTTCCAATCATTTCAAGTGGAATTAATAATCAATCCTTCTCAAATTCTACCAAAAATAGAAGAGGAAACACTTTCTAACAACTATATAAGGCCAGCATTAAACTGATTTCAAAGACATCATGAGAAAAGAAAAGATTCCCTATTAATATGGATGCAAAGATCCTAAACAAAATACTAGCAAAATAAATCTATAACCTACTAAAATGATTATGTATCATGAGCATTTGAGATTTATCCCAGAATTCAATGGTAGTTTAATATAAGAAAATCAACCAATGTAACATACCACATTAACAGACTGAAAAACAGAAACCAATAGAGCATCTCAATAAAAGCAGAAAAAGCATCTGACAAAATTATACACCCTTTCATAACAAAAACACTTAATAAAGTATGAATGTAAGGGAAGTTCCTCAACCTGATAAAGACTATCTATGAAAAACCCACAGCCAACATCACACTTTATAGTGAAAGACTGAAAACTTTCCCACTAAGATCAGGAACAAGACAAGGAAGTCTGTTCTTCCCACTTCTATTCAACATTGTATAACAGGTTGTAGTTAGGGCAAACATGAAAGAAAAAGGAATAAAAGGTATCCAGATTGGAAAGAAATAAACTATCTCTACTTGCAGCCTACATGATCTTATATAAAGAAAACCCTAAATAATACACACAAAAAAAAATAACCTATTAGAGCTAATAAACAAGTTCAGAAAAAATTGCAATATACAACATGAATATAGAAAAATCAGCTGCAATGAAAAATCTGAAAATGAAATTTTTAAATTCCATTTACAATAGCTTCAAAAAGAATAAAATACTTGAGAAAAATTTAAATAAAGAAGCAAATTAATACACAAAAAACTAAACAACACAGTTAAAGGAAATTAAAGAAGACATAAATAGGGGCTTCCCTGGTGGCGCAGTGGTTGAGAGTCTGCCTGCCGATGCAGGGGACACAGGTTCATGCCCCAGTCCGGGAGGATCCCACATGCCGTGGAGCGGCTGGGCCCATGAGCCATGGCCGCTGAGCCTGCGCGTCCGGAGCCTGTGCTCCGCAACGGGAGAGGCCAAAACAGTGAGAGGCCCACATTAAAAAAAAAAAAAAAAAAAAAAGAAGACATAAATAAATGAAAAGACATCCTGTATCCTGTGTTCATGGTCTGGAAGACTTTATATTGTTAAGATGGCAATACTACCACCTAAAAGCCATCTACAGATTCAGTGCAATCCTCATCAATATTCCAACAGTGTTTTTGTCAGAAATAGAAATGCTGATCCTAAAGTTCATATGAATTTCCAGTACAACAATCTTAAAAAAGAAGAACAAAGAGGACTCAATCTCCAAAATCAAATCTTACTACATAGCTACAATAATAAATGTGGTACTGACATAAGGATATACCAATGGAATAGAATTGAAAGTATAGAAATAAACCCATTCATCAATAGCCAACTGATTTTCAATAAGGGCACTAAGACCACCGAATGGGAAAAGTCTTGTCTCTTCAACAAATGATGCTGGGATAACAGGATATCCACATCCAAAGGCATAAAGTTGGACTCCTACCTCATACCATATGCAAAAAATTAATTCAAAATAGATCAAAGACCTAAATATAAGAGCTAAAATTATAAAACTCTTAGAAGAAAGCATAGGAATAAGTCTCCATGACCTTGGATTTCACAATGGATTCCTAGATATGACAAAAGCAACAAAAAACAAAACAATAAATTGGACTTCATCGAAATTGAAAACTTTTGTGCATCAAAGGACATTTAGAAATGAAAAGACACTCTACAGAGTGGGAGAAAATATTTGCAAATTATTTTTCTGATAAGGGTCTAGTCTCCAGAATATAAAAAGAACCCCTACAACTCAACAACAAAAAGATGAACAATCCAATTTCTTAAATGGAAAAAGGACTTAAATAGACATTTCTCCAAAGACAATCTATAAATGGCCAAGAAGCACATGAAAAGATGATCAACCTCATTAGTCATTTAAGAAATGCAAACCAAAACCACCATAAGATACCACTTCATACCCACTAGGATGCCTATAATCCAAAAATTGAAAAATAGTAAGTGTTAGCAAGGATACAGAGTAATAGGAATCTTTGTACATTCCTCGTGGGAATATAAAATGGTGCGGTCGCCATGGAAAAGTGTGGCTGTTCCTCAAGAAGTTAAAACACAGAATTATCACATGACCCATTAATTCCACTTCTACGTATACACAGAAAAGAATTAAAAACAGATATTCAAACAAAGGTACACAAATGTGCACAGCAGCACTATATATAATAGCCTAAAAGTGTAAGCAACCCAAACGCCCATCCACAGACCAGATGAATGGATAAAGAAATTAGCATAGTCATACAATAGAATGTTTCTCAGGCATAAACAGGAATAAAGTACTCATCTGCTACAAAGTGGATGAGCCTAAAAAACATTATGTGAAATAAACATGACACAAAAGGTTACATACTGTATGATCTTATTTACATGAAATATATAGAATAGGGAAAATCACAAAGATAGAAAGCAGATTCAGGGTTGCCAGGGGCTGGGAGGAGGGAGGAATGAATAGTGACTGCTTAATGGGTACAGGATCTCCTCCTTGGGAGTGTCAAAGTATCTTGGAACTACTTAGAGGTCATGGTTGCACAATACTGCAAATTCACTAAAAGGTCACTGAATTTTATACTTTAAAATTAATAATTTATTTTAGGTGAATTTTCCCTCAAAGGAAAAAAAGCAATTGCATTTCTATATACTAACAATAAACATACAGAATCTGAAATTAAAATCACAATACCACTAACGATCAATCCAAATAAAATGAAACACTCAGGTACAAACTTAACAAAACATGTAAAATATCTGTATGTTGAAATTACAAATGCTGATGAAAGAAATCAACCTAAATAAATGGAAGATAGATTGAAGACTCAATATAGTAAAGATTTCAATTTCATTCTTCCCAAATCAATCTATAGGTTTAATGCAAATCCTATCAAATCCCAGGAAAGATTGTGGTAGATACATGTAAGCTTATTTTAAACTTTATATGAAAAGATACAGGCCTTAGAATAGCTCAAACAATCTGTAAGAATAAAGTGGGATGAATCATTCTACCCTAAATTAAGGCCTACTATACAGCTACAGTAGTCAAAACAGCATGGTATTGGATAGACATATAGATCAAAGGAACAGAACTGAGAACCCAGAAATAGATCTACACCAATATGCCCAACTGATTTTCGACAAAGATCCAAAAACAGGTCAACAGAGGAAAGGTAGCCTTTTGCAACAAAATGGTGCTAGAGCAATTAGATGCTCATAGGCAAAGAAACAAAAACCTTGAATTAAGTCTTACAACTTGTAAAAAATTAATTCAGAATGGATCACTATGAACTTGGATGTAAAATGCAAGTCTATAAAACTTTTAGAAAACAAAACAAAACAAAAAACATCTTCGGGATCCAGGGTAAAGAGTTCTTGACACCAAACGCACAATTCAAAAAGAAGAAATTGATGGGCCTGTCAAAATTTTAAATTTCTACTCTGCAAAAGACCGTGTTAAGAAGACAACACAAGCTACAGAACAGGAGAAAGCATTTACAAGCCCCGTATCTGACAAAGGACTAGTGGGTAGAGTATATAACTCTCAAGACTCAATATAAAAAAAACAAAAAAAACCAATTAGAAAATGGGTGAAAGACACAAACGGATATTTTGCCTAAGAGAGTATAAAAATGGAAATGAGCACAGGAAATGATGTTGAGCATCATTAGCCATTAGGGAAATGCAAATTAAAAGCACACTGAGGGCTTCCCTGGTGGCGCAGTGGTTGAGAGTCCACCTGCCGATGCAGGGGACACAGGTTCATGCCCCGGTCTGGGAAGATCCCACATGCCTCGGAGTGGCTGGGCCCGTGAGCCATGGCCGCTGAACCTGTGCGTCCGGAGCCTGTGCTCCACAACGGGAGAGGCCACAACAGTGAGAGGCCCGCGTACCGTAAAAAAAAAAAAAAAAAAAAAAGCACACTGAGATATCACTACGCACCTTTCAAAACGGCTAAAAAAAGTGACATCTACCACCTAATGTTGGCAAAGATGTGGAGAAACTGGATCATTTATACACCGCTGGAAAACAATTTGGCCATTTCTGATAAAACTAAACATGCAACTAGCATGCAACCCAGCAATTGCACTCTTGGGCATTTATTCTACAGAAATGAAAACTGATGTTTACACACAAACCTATACACAAATGTTCATATTAGCTTTATTCATAATATCCCCAAACTGGAATTGACCCAGACATCCTTCAATAGGTGAATAAACTGTGGTACACTGACACTGTGGAATACTACTCAGAATAAAAAGGAATGAACGAATCAACATACACAGTAGCTTGTATGAATCTTGAGGGAATTGTGCCGATTGAAAAAAGCCAATACCAAAAGATTATATACTGTATGATTCCATTTGTACAACATTCTTGGAATGACAAAATTATAAAAATTGCAAACAGATTACTAGTTACAAGGGATTAGGGGACCAGGCAAAGGGAAGCAAGTTGGCTATAAAAAGGCATCCCTCCAGGTTCTTGTGAGGGAAGTGTTCCATAACTTGACTATATCAAAGTCAGTATCCTGGGTATGATATTGTATTGCGGTTTTTGCAAGATGTTACCATTAGGTAAAGGGTACAGGGATCTCTGTATTATTTCTTTTAACTGTATGTGAAACTACAATTACATCAAAATTAAACTGCCCTCTTCAAAAATGCCAAGATCATTAAAGAGAAATAAAAGATGATATAAAGGACATTACTGAAACAACTGGTAAAGTTTTAACATGAGCTATGGATTAGATAGGACAATAATACTGCACCAATGGTACATTTCCTGACAGAGTCCTTATTTTTAAGAAATAGATACTGAACTATTCACAGATAAATGGACATGATGTCTGCAAATTAGTCTCGAATAGTTCAGGAGAAAAATGACAACAAATAAATATGTGTATAGATACAGATAAGGAAAACACAAATAAAGCAAATGTCGCAAAATGTTAACTGGTGAATCTGGTATGAGTACAGAGGAGCCCTTTATACTATATAGTAACTTTTCTAAGTGTGAAAGTCTATCAACATTAATTTTTTTTAATTATCAATGAAAAAAGTTTAAAAAAAATAAAATTACCAATGAGAGTAGTTGGGTAACAATACCGTATTATTGCTCCAAAATAATACCTTCTCCTGAGGGTGAAGGAGAAATGGGTGAGAGTCTAAATGAGATAAGACTACATATTTGATTATAGCTTTTTATACATGGTTTCTTTTCTTCATAGAAAAATTATTCCACAGCTCTTACGAGAGGCAGTATAAAAAGCCTTTAAGAGCACAAACTCTGAAGCTAGACTACCCGATTCAATTCTCAGCCCTTCCACTGCTAAGTCAATTAAGCTCATTGTATCCCAGTTTCTTTACCTGAAAACTAAGGATTGAGTTGATATTTTATAAAGTACTTATAACAATGCCTGGCATATAGTAAGCACTATATAATGTTAAATAAAAGAAATCTGGGCTTATCATGGTTTTGGTTTTAATCAATCAGATTTTAAAAATCTGCTTGTTTGTCAACTGTGGAGACAGGTAAACACTATATAAACTTTTGTTTATGAAATAAATCTAAGGTTATCATAGTTTAAGTATTAATCAGTCAGTCAAAAAATATAAGAGCCTATCACCTACCAAGGGTACTGTAGGAGATGTTATTATTTAGTATCTTATTTATTATCTTCTCATGCTTTTAAGTCATTGAATCAATAGGTTGTTCAGTTTACAATCATCACAGATACACAGAGAAAGTAACTTCCTAGGGACTATGTCCTCAAGACAGAGCCAAGATTTAAGTTGAACTTTCTTGGATGAGTTAAATTTCAAGGGTACAGATGAACTGAGGATGAGAGTGGTGATATGAGTAACTGTGAAAGTGTCAGGATTTTCCAAGAACAATGCTAATCAATTAGGCTACAGCAAAATGTTTATTTAAGAAAATAGTAGGAGATGAAACATTAAAGTTGACTGGAACATGAATTTGAAAGCTCTTGAATGTAAGATCTAAAAATTTAAATTTATCCTTAAGGAGTTGTTAAATGTTTTTTTTTGAGCAAATAATGTAATTAGGGTAACTTCCTAAAAAACTGAATCAAATGATCTTACAGAAATAAAATGAAGTGAGCAAAGACATATCATTCACAGATGAATACAATAGAGAGGATAAACAAAACAGCAATGGGAATGGAAAGGAAAGATACACATTACACTGACAAGGTAAAGGCAAAAAGACCTAGTAACTGACCAAATCTTTAAGACAGAAAGTAAGCAATGTAAAATATTCAGAGGGATTTTGGTCTCAATGACAAGAGAATGGGGCACTAGCAAGAACAGGTTTTGAGAGTAAAGGTGACTAATTCAGTTTAAATATGGTGATGTTAGAATACACAAATGAAAGTATCCAAACTGATTGTGATTTTAGTAGAAGACATGTTTCAATAATGTCATTAAAAATATTTCTGATTAAGGCTTCCCTGGTGGCGCAGTGGTTAAGAATCCACCTGCCAATGCAAGGGACACGGGTTCGAGCCCTGGTCCAGGAAGATCCCACATGCCGCGGAGCAACTAAAGCCCATGCGCCACAGTTACTGAGCCTGCACTCTAGAACCCGCGAGCCACAACTACTGAGCCTGGGTGCCACAACTACTGAAGCCTGCAGGCCTAGAGCCCGTGCTCCACAACAAGAGAAGCCACCGCAGTGAGAAGTCCACGTACTGCAACGAAGAGTGGCCCCTGCTCACCACAACTAGAGAAAGCCCATGCACGGCAACGAAGACCCAACACAGCCAAAAATAAATAAATAAAATAAATAAATTTATTGAAAAAAATATTTCTGATTAGAAAGTGAAATATGTTTGTTGGAATGGAAGGAAGGCAGTATAAATATGAATGGTTACAGGGTAATTTAAGGGGGGAAATATTACTCAAGTAAAAGAATAACCTTTTAAGTTGGAAGAACTAACTTGTCTGCCACGCCTGTCATTTGACTAAAAATAAAATTTGATTAGATATTAAATGTTATATGTAAACATTGACTGATTATTCAGCAAATGTTAATTGAGTTCCTCTGTGCCAAGAACAGCTCTAGATGGTGAGTATACAATGGTGAACGAAGTAGGCAAAGTCCTACTGTCACATGTACCTTTTTTCCTAATGATTTGCTGAATCACAATTAACCTAAAGACTTCATGACCAGGACTTCCCTGGTGGTCCACTGGTAAAGAATCCGCCTACCAATGCAGGAAACACAGGTTTGATCCCTGGTCAGGGAACTAAGATCCCACATGCCGTGGGGCAACTAAGCCCGCACACCACAACTACTGAGCTCGTGTGCCTCAAGGAGAGAGCCTGCGTGCCACAAACTACAGAGCCCACGCACTCTGGAGCCCGCATACCACAACTAGAGAGAGAAAACCCGCATACCACAACTAGAGAGAAGCCTGCGCACCACAACGAAGAGCCCATGTGCGCTGCAATGACAGATCCCGCATGCCTCAACGAAGCTGCTGCGTGCCACAACTAAGACCAGACGCAGCCAAAAGAAAGAAAGAAAGAAAATAAATAAATATTTAAAAAAAAAAGACTTCATGACCATTTTAACCTAAACTTTGTTACACAGGCAGGAAAATATCTAAATTATCAAATATCAGAGTTCATATTTAGCTAATATGTATTAGACACTATTAATGGAAATCCAAGATTTAACACATTTAATATATCCTTAGGCTATTCAAGTATCTTTGGTAAAACTATTGCCATCAATAGTATGATTAATTGTTCATTCAAAGTATTAAATCTTGTTTAATTAAGAGTAAGCAGAGACTAGAATCTAATAAAAACAGCAGCTCATAAATTTACATGGAGCAACTCATTTTCAACAATCTTTAGGTCAACTGAATAGCTCATATATAAAGATGCTTTGTAATATCTTACAGAGAAATATCAAAACAAAAAATAAATTTGTGAGATATTATGAAGATTTAATGCTGATGACTCTCAGATCTCTTTAAGTTACAGGTCTCTTGCATCTAACTGCCACCTGACATTTCCACTCAGATGTCTTGAGCTACTTCAAGCTCAATATAGCTAAAATTTAGCTCTTGTTCTCTATAAACCTGCTTCTTCTCCACCGTTCCTATCTGTGAATATCGCACTACTGCCAGGCCAGAAACATGGATATCATCCTCAACTCCTTCCTTACTCTCCTACCACCAATTCCTTTACAATTCATCACCAAAGCTGATCTATTTTCTTGTTTAAATCTCTCTCAAATCCAACTACAGCTTTTCCATTACAACCACTCTAAAGTCAGGCCAGCAGCATCCCCCTACAAACGGGTCATCCTGATTCCAATCTAGCTTCTCCACTAATTTGTTCTCCATTTTAATTCTCCACATTTCTAAAACCCTGATCTGATTACATCACGTCCTCACACTTAAACTCCTTGAATGGCGTCTCATTACTCTGTTAATCCAACTTCCTTAAAGTGACTTATAAGACCCTCAATAAAATAGCTCAAGCCTTACTCTGTCTTATCTCTTGACACTAGCCACTCCTCTCAGCCTCACTGCATGTAGAACACTACACTCAAGACATATTTCTTTCAGTTCCACCAATCTTCCCTTTCTCTTACCTCTCATCCTTTCCACGTGCCACTTCCTCTACTAACAGCAGTCTTTCCCCAACTTTTTATTTAGACAAATCACCAAAAGTTCCTCCAAGTTTTAGTTTAAGTGTCACTTCTTCTGGGAGGCCTTTCCATATTTCCATTTAGTCATTCAATAAATCTTTATCATTTAATAAACATACTGTCCTAAGTGCTTATATATCAATAAATAAAACAGACATGGTATTTGTAATCCAGGACACAGACTATCACAACATTAATCACATTTGATTGTAATTACATATTTAGTCATGTTTCCTCCTCAGACTAGTGACTAGTACCAAGTATGAGCTACAACCAATTTAACTATAGCAACCAGTTCATAAAACACTGAATGAATCAACAAAACATTAAACAAATATTTACCATCACGTGACAGGCCCACAGTCCTCAGCCTAGCTAGAAGACTCTAAAAGGTTTCAAATGCCTGCTTTAATGGTCATCTCAAAAGAACAGTAGATCAGAGGTCAGAAGACAGGTTCTAATTCCATCTTTGCAACTATCTACCTGACCTCAAGCCAGTTCTTTTTCTTTTCTTATTATGAACCTCATACCCTTAAATGTAATATTATAATATTTAAATTAATGATCAGTATGGAGCCTTTTACAGTATAATTTATTTCTTGGTGGGTTCAAAATCAGACTTGGTTAAAAAAAGTTTGAAAAAGCCAAACAAGGAAGTAGTTCAAGCAATGAATTCCTAGGCTGTAGTAAATTTTAAACTTGAGTACACTTAAGAAAATATCAGTAACTCTGACAATATGGACATCCAGTTAAATGAAACTGTTTTACAAAATAATTTCTGGAAACTAAAATAAGAGCTTCAGTTTATACCCCCTCTGTCCATATTTTCCCAAGGTCATCCTACAATCAAAATTCTATTCTTTCCTTCAGGGTACAATTCAAATATCACCTCTTCTATAAAGCCTTTCTCATTATCTTCCTTCAAAATTCCCTCCTTAGTCCCACTATACTCCCCTATACATACCAGTCAGTATTCTGTTCATGACTTATAATTAATTATATAGAACTGAGATTCTAATTACCAATGCATACTTAACATATAGCATAGTGCCTAGAACGTTAGGTTTCAATAAAGGCTTACTGAATGCCTTGTTTTATTTAGCACCTTTATTTACAGTTTAGACCTACTATAGAAGACTAAACTACAGCAATTCCAAAATTGTTTGGTCTGACAGGACAGTTTTATGGTTTACTGTTTACATATTTGAATGACGTTTGCCACATTTTTTTTTTTTTTTACTGCTGAAGGCAGCAAAAAAATAATGACAAACAAGGAAAGTTTTCAAATGCTTGAGTTCCAACAGACAACAGATTTTGGCAGCATGCTATTAATCTAGACTTAATTTACCTAATACTTAGTAATGGCTTTTATTTTCTTTCAACAGACTATGCTAACATTAGTTTGTAGCAAACTATAAAGAAATTCATCATAAGAAAATATTTATCCTAAATAAATAGCTTTATGAAGGGAACAAAGAAGACAAAGAATCTGGTTATTCAATATTAAGTAACTGAAGGTAGTACATAAAACATGAAGGTATGTTAATTGATGGATTTAACAATAAAAAAAATCTTTTGCAAATTATATGTTCTCAATGGATTAAGCTATGATGATGGTGATACTTCAAGCCTTTGAGAATCTCACAAAGAAATGCACAGTCAAATAAATACCACTTTTCAACGATCAGACTGGCAAAGATTAAAACACTGGTTAATATTTAGCAGGGTCTGGGAAAACAAATATTCTCAAAAACTGCTAATAGAATATTAAGTGGTACAATCTCATTTGCAGTATATATATCAGAAATTAAAGTGTACACATCCATTGACCATTTGTAGTAATCCATTGCTACAAGTTATCCTATAGACATTCTCACACAATCACAATGATATAGTTAAGAATATTTACTGCAGCACTGCTCTAGCAGCAAAAAAAACCCTGAGATTTACCCAAGTATTTATTAAGAAGGAAACAGTTATATTACATGTAATGCATATATGAAAAAAAATGTCCAAGACATATTGGAAAACAGTGAAAAAACAAGGCAGAATACATACCAGCCATTTTGGATAACTTATGGGGAGTACAGGGCTGAGCGAGAGAGGAGAGTTTTACTTCTTATTTTAAGTATTTCTGTACTGTCTGCTTATACATATAAGCATATGTGGCTTTTATATAAAAAGATAAAGCTTAGAAAATACTAAATGTTGCTTGGCAATATATTTGGAAAAAGTTGAATGTACATTGTGCAATCTTATCTAGAATTAGAAACAAACTATTTCATTAATTTAAAAGTTTTCTTTTTCACAGTACAACAAAGGGAAGCACATCTACAGTACTACTAAAGAATGGAAGCACGAAAAGGTTAATTTGGAAATTAATGAAATTAAGCTAATATAAGACATTCATAAAGAACTTTAAATCCCTGGATTCAGGGATTCTGCAAAATAAAAAAGCTTAGCAGCATCTGACTGTGTTAAATATTGAAGTACAAAATGAAGAGGAAGTGTCTGAAAGCGAGGTATACCTGTCAGCCTCTGAGAAGAAAAACTAGTCTAAAATCTCTTAGAGACACATAAGTCAAGCAATCTCAAGGGTAAACTTCTCTCAATAATCAAATTTTATCAACAAGAGAACTAAACACACTTTACATCCAGGATGAGATAAAAGAAATAACCAAGGTTCTACATTTGATAAGAATCTGTGTCTTAAGAAAAATCCTTGCAGGGAGGCAGAAGGAACAGCATGAGACGGGGTCAATGCCCAACTCTGTGTTCAAGCTTTATGGTAGAAGCTGCAGGGAGGGAAAGTAACAAATTGATCCCAGTGGGGAAGAACCTCTCCTTGCTTTGGACTTGCTAGAAGGCAATAAAGCTTCAGGCATAAAAACCGCCCAGGTGACTATGATAGCCAACCCAACTAGCCCAATTCCAAACCTCAAAGAAGAAAACTAGCACAAAATGCTTTAAAAATTTTTTTAAGTTTCATTTCTTAAGAAAGCATATTGTTTATATAAATTATAGATCTATAATGATAAAACATAATCTTTAAAAATACTTCTCAGCAAATAGCAAGCTTCCTAAGCTATAGGAATCAAAAATGTTACCATTCCAGACTATGATTCAATTTTTTCCTCCACTCCAACAGTTTTTTACCCCCAGGAAAATGAGGAAAAGTTTTCTTCACTTCTTAAAGATGTGACCAGTCTTCTTAATCTTCTACTTGTATTAGTCTAACACATCTTTTAAAATCTTTAAATGAAAGAAGTAACTAGTAGGAACTCACAAAGAGAATACTTCTAGTAGTAAATACTCCAATTTCCATAGCATGGATTAATGCCTTTATTTGGAAAGAGTAATCAAAATCAACGACACTCAATCTTCCTTAAGGTCTGGACTAAGAATATTATTAGCCATTTTATTCCAACTGGACTGAAAGAAGACTAGGAGGATATTTTATTTCTCTTTCCAAAATGCCTATAATGCTACTTTTGGATTGCCTTCATTGGCTCCTTCCTATAGTCCAACAGCAACTGAAGTGCCAATGCTCTCATCCCATTCCAGCCAGTACTCTGAACCCCTAGTGTTAGAGAGAGAATTTTGTTAGCTGTTCTATGTTTAACAAATCACTAAGTATACACTGGCACTGTGCTACTAAGATAAATAAGACATGGATGGTATCTACCTTCAAAGAGCTCACAGTCTAGTAAGGAAAACAGACTACTGCAGTATGGCCAGGTCTGGCTCAAAGGACAAGATGATGCTTGACATGGACTATTTCAGGAGATTAGCTGACAACCAGGAGAAAATATATTAGCAGTTGGGGAGGCAAGGGGGTCGGAAAGAGTGACAACATATACACAGAACTAAAACTAACACTATGAACATCATATTTGGTTTATTCAGCTAATTCTAGGCATTCTGGAATAGCTGCAGTGAGATCATTATATACCATGTTATGAGTTTACATTTTATTGTGCAGGTGATGGGGGACAATGAAGGAGACAACTAGATGAAGGAAAGCAGTGTAGAAAGTTGGCAAGTGAGGTCAGAGACATGGAGAATACAATAAACAAAATTATAGAGAAAATACATAAAAATTTTTATTATGTTCATACAATGGAATATTACTCACCAATAAAAAATAATAAACTATTGGTACTCATAACAACATGGAGGAAACTCAGAAACATTATGTTGAATGAAAAAAGCCAGATACAAAAGAGTACATATTATATAACTCTATGTACATAAAGTTCAAGAACAGGTAAAACTAAGCTATGCTGACAGAATTCAGAAAGATGCTTACCTTGGGGGAAAGCCTATTGGATTGGAAAGGAAAGAGCACGAGGAACTTTCTGGGACAATGACAGTGTTCTACATCTTAAATTACATGGTGGTTATACATGTGAACATATACATAAAAACTCATTCAGCTCTATACTTTAAATTTTGCACATTTTACCATACATAACTTAATAAAAGTGTAAATTATACCTTAACCAAAAAAGAAAAGTGATATATAATTGTGCTGGAATAAAATCAGAATAAGTTAAACCAGTGTCACCCCATGAGCAATATCTAACTTGTAAGAAATCAGAACAAACATTCTAATAGACACCATATTCAATTAGCAAACAAAAATCACTAGAAGACTTTAAGTACAAAAATCTACCTTCTTCTCCCCTTCAGAAAGATATATAGGCAAGTGTTCCTTATAATGCTGTGAAAATAAAGTTTCTAAAGAAAAAGAAATAGCTCACTATTAACCAAAAAATAAAAATTTTCTAGACAGCAGTACCTGCCTTATAGGAGGTACCATAAAGATTAATAAGGCATGAGAAGCACTTAATACAATAAGTATTCTCCACACTACCACTACTATTATTACTACATAATACCAATAAAATGGAAACTTTCCTTCAGATTATGCCTAAACCACTAATTGAGAATACACTATTTAACTGAACATTACTCAACTACAGCACTTCTCATCCTAGGCTTTTTTTTTTTTTTTTAACCATTGAGATCAGCAAGTTCTTGACAGCTGAAACATCTAGTTAGATTTAGAAAGACCCAAGTTAACTGCAATGTAATCAAAGTATTCTTTTTTAATCTGGTTATATCCTGAAGCCATGTTCACTTACCAACAGATAGTAAATGCACCTTTTTAACATTTCAAAAACTTATATTATTAAAAAAGCAATCTGTCACATATCAGACCAAAAGTACATGATCACAATGCAATTTTCTGAAGTCAACAGTCTTAAAAAATGAAAATAAATCAGAATGCTAAGTTAGAAAAGTCATTCAGTAGAGATACAAAAAATAGTAAAACAATCATTTATAACTCTGAACATTATATTAACATAAAGAAGTCATAATTTGGCAAATTTAAACAACTGTAGAAGTGCTTTCTTTGTTCATGGAAATAAGAAAGTAAAATTCACAAAAGCAAAGACTACTCAAGTACTATAACCCACTAAGAAGGGAACACTGAAGCAACCTAGCAAATCTCTTACTGAACTGGTTTCCCAGTGGCTAAACCAAACATCAACTTGATTTCTGAACGTGTTTAATAGTCACTGGAAACTGCATACTTTAGTTTCACAATTTGACAGCTATATTTTCACTTCCATCAAATCAACTGGACCAAGAGCATCAAAAAGTTGGTTCTTTGTATTTCAAAATTTAATTTAAAAACTCATTGATTTTGGATTTGGAGGCACGCTTTTTAAACAGAAATTTTTTGTATTATTCCTACTTTGATATGTAATATTTAACAAAGTTGTCTTCTACTTACCTTGATTTTGTCTTATTAACATCTCGTTGCAAGAACAATCTCATTCGAAATTAAATCAAACCTGAAAGAATACATGTAAAGGCAATCATTTAGTTTTTTTCTTCAGGTATGAATAAATACATCTATGATACACTAATCTTTTTAAATTAAAAACTATAAATTGAATTATTACAGTAACCTTCAGGAAACTATTGCTAAGTACCATTTTTTGAGGAACAATCATCTATTCAAATGAGAAACAAACTTTTTAGTTCTCTCGTTTTCATTAATATTAATAGTATGGCAATAGCATAATTAAAATTATTACTTGTTAATAAAATACACACTTCTATCTATATCAATGTTTATCTAATATTATTACATACATACCAAAAAATACACCAAGAATTGAAGAAAAAAAAAACGTGAGATGGCATAAAAGTGTATGTTAATAGCCATAATAATGGCTAACACTGATTACTTACTAAATGCCAGTGAAGATTATTCTAGAGAATAGTGTATATTGATACTCTCCTGCTTCCTCAATTTAGCCTTCAATCTAGTATAAGGTGACCTCCACCCCAACACTCCACTGAAAATTTACTTGTCAAAAATCTACCCACCCCTAATTTTATCACACTTCACAAATGATGAAACTCAATATATCTTACCCTGAACTCTACACATCACCTTTCCCCCACTCCTAAAACCAGCTCGTTACTCTTCTGAATTTTTATTCTCAAAAAATGGCACCACCATATCTACTACTATTCTCACCTAGATTACTGTAACTGTTCTATTTCTAGACTCACTATCCTCTCAAATGCATCCTTCCCAAAACTATGTAAGTAATCATTTTGCAATGGCTACCCCGAAGACATCACATCTATGCCTCAAGGCCTTCAAAAGTACTCATCAATGACCTAAGCCTCATCTATTTATCCCCAATCTTTACTTTCCCCTTCACTGCACGTTTCTACTATACTAAACCCCTTCAACTCCCAGAAGAGCCCATATGCACTCTCAGCTTTCCTGCCTTTTCACGTGGTGAACTATACCTACTTTCTATCTCTCCTTAACCTTGCTAACACCTTTCTACTAGTTTTTTGATATTAGCTCAGTCACCCTGGCAGATCCTTCTTTAACTTCTTCAACTATGTAAAGCTGTGTTTCTCAATTGTTATAGCAACTAGTGATAGCTCTATATCAATTCTGTTTACCTGTGTGTTTTCTGAGCTACAATGTGGACACACTGATGAAAAGAATTCATTTATCTCACTTCAGCACTTTCATTGGATAGCACATAATAAAAGCCTAACAATGTAGGCAGAATGAAAGATTAGAAATTTTGTATTGTATCCCCAAATGTACACAGGGATACAGAAGATAAAGTAAAGTTCAGGCTAATGAGTTTATCCACATTTTCAAGGACTAGAGAAAAAATTCATATCACTTCTGGATCCCAGTAACATTACTTTATAAAATGACTACATCTAAGTAAAATACAACTGACAAAAATTAGCCCAGTGCAACCTTTTATTGAGTAAATGAATTAATTTCACTGATTATCAGTACCAAGATTTGGTACTAAATGTTTGTATCTCTACAGAAAACAAAGTTTGTGGACAATAAATCCTAATTTAAGTGTTGGCATTAAGCAGAAAAACTTTGGAGAGGATAGGGAATATGGTTTTAATACTAATAATGTCAATAATCTAGAAAAGTGGTTCTCAAACTTCAGGGTGCATTGGAATGACCCAGAGGGCTTGTTATGCAGAGATGGCTAGGCCCTACCCTCAGAGTTCCTGATTTGGCAGGTCTAAGACTGCAGCCTGATCATTTGTATTTCTAAGTTCCTAAAGTGATGCTGATGCTGACACTTCTGGGACCACGCACTGAGAACACAGGCCTAGAATTTTTTGCATAATGTCTAGAAGAGATGAGAATATTCTGCCACCCGCTGCCACCAGCCTTTACCCACCCAGAACTAGATACTGAGACCTATTACAAAGTATAAATCAAAGTGGGAACATCAGAAGTCTACTATGAGTTGCTCAGTATGATAGGCTAAAAAATGGTCCTACAAAAGATATCCACATCCTACTCCCTCGAACCTGTAAATTTTACTTTATATGGCAAAAGAAAAAAAAGTGTCTTTACAGATGTGATTAAGTGAAAGATTTTGAGATGGAGAGATTATCCTGGATCATTTGGATGGGCCCTAAATACAATCACATGTATCCTTATAAAGAAGGAGACATGCAGACTATACACAGCGAAGGTAAAGACAGAGCAGAAAGAGATTTGAAAACACTGGCCTTGAAGACTGCAGCCAAGGCCAGGAATGCCAGCAGCTACCAGAATTGAGACAAGGCGAGGAACAGATTCTCCTATAGAGTCTGGAGAGAGATCATCACTGCTGACACCTTGATTCCTGCCCAGTGATACTGACTTCAGACTTCTGGCTTCCAGAACTGTGATAGAATTAAGTTTCTATTATTTTAAGCAACCTAGTTTTTGATAATTTGTGAGAGCAGCCTAGGAAACTAATATGTTGATGATGATGGCAGGTTCTCTGGGAGATAAATTAGAAGCACTACATAAAAGATGTTATGGACTGAACTATGTCCCCATAAAATTCCAATGTTGAAGCTCTAACTTAGTAGTAGTAGTAGATATCTCCTATTTGGAGATAGGGCCTGTAAGGAGGTAATTAAGGTTAAAGGTTAAATAGGTTAAATTAAATTAAGGTTAAATAAGGTCATAAGGGTAGGGCCCTAATCCAATATGACTGGTATCCTTATAAGAAGAGACAGAGACACCAGGGATGCAGGCTCAGAGGAAAGGCCGTGAGAAAACAGCCATCTGCAAGGAGACAGGAATCAGTGGAAACCAAACCTAACTCTCAAATCTTGGACTTCTAGCATCCAGACCTGTGAGACAATAAATTTCTGTTGTTTAAGCCACCTCGTCTGTGTTTTTTTATTATAGCAGCCCTAGCCGACTAATACAAAAGGATATACATGTCTGCACAACAAAGTGAATGTACTTAATGCCGCTGAGCTATATACTTCAAAATGTTTAAAATGTTAAATTTCATTATATGTACATTTATCACAATAAATAAAACAAAGCATACACAAATACTACATACAATAACTAACTTTGACTTTAGCTGTTTAATTTTTTTATCTTGTTCTGCTCACAGTTATATTTCAAAGTCTGGGGGGAAACCCCACTTTTAATTGTATCTGTTCCCCAAAGAGACAAACCAGGCCATTTTAAACACTATATTTTTTTAAAAGGTGGATTTTATAAGGAAGTTTGATAGAAAGTTCCTTTTAAATCCATACCTTAAAAGTATAATATAATTAGGATATTCTTTAGGTGAATACTGGAAGGGGGATACAGAAAAGAGAAAACACTTAAAGTAACTGATATAGCTGGTTTTACCTCAAAAGGTATACTTTAAGAGAAAACTGCAAACTAAAATCTCAAATATATCCTCCCCAAAACCCATAATCCCAGTCTAATCATGAGAAAAACATCAGACAAATTCCAGTAGAGGAAAATCCTACAATATGCCTAACCAATCCTCCTCAATCTGTCAAGGTCATCAAAAACAAAGCCTTAAAGAGCCTAAAGAGAAATGACAACTAAATGTAATGCAGTATCCTGGATGGGATCCTGGAAGAGAAAAAGAACATCAGCTAAAAACTAAGGAAATATGAATAAACTATGTTCTTTAGTTAATAACAATGTAACAATATTGGTTTATTAACTGTAACAATTGTACCAGACTAAAGTAAGTTGTTAATGATAGAGAAAACAAAGTGTGCATGGGGGAAGAAGGACAGTGTGAGAAGTCTTTGTACTATTCTTTTCAAATTTCCTATAAATCTAAAATTTCTAAAAAGTAATATTGGGACTTCCCTGGTGGCACAGTGGTTAAGAATCCGCCTGCCAGTGCAGGGGACGCAGGTTCGAGCCCTGGTCTGGGAAGATCCCACATGCTGCAGATTAACTAAGCCCATGTGCCACAACTACTGAAGCCCACACACCTAGAGCCCATGCTCCACAACAAGAGAAGTCAATGCAATGAGAAGTCTGTGCACTGCAATGAAGAGTAGCCCCTGCTCGATGCAACTAGAGAAAGCCCATGCACAACAACAAAGACCCAATGCAGCCAAAAATAAATAAATAAACAAATAAATTTATTTTAAAAAATAAATAAAAAGTAATGTCTTCATTTTTCAAGTATTTTAAGTATTTTGAAAAGGCATGAACATATTTTGGAAAATTAAACACTGACAAATTAGAAAAGGCTTCAGAATTAAACCCTGAAGTAAAAATAACCCATCAAAAATATGTATAAGGTAGGCCACAAAACAAGTCTTACCAAATTTAAGACTGAAATCATGCAAACTATCTTCTCTCACCACAATGAAATGAAACTAGAAATCAAAAGCAAAAGGAAAACAGGAAGATCCACAAATACAAGAACTAAACTAACTCTTAAACAACCAATGGGTCAAAGAAGAAATCTCAAGGGAATTTAGACAACATTAGGAGACAAATAAATATGAAAACACAACATACCAAAACTAAGGGGATTCAGTGACAGCAGTACTAAGAGGGAAGTTTATATGCTTACGTTAAAAAAAGAAGATCTTAAATCATCAACTTAACTTTATACTTAAATAAGAACAAGCTAAACCAAAAGTTAGCAAAAGGAAGGAAATAATAAAGAATAAAGCAGAGATAAAATAAAGAACAGAAATAGGGGGGAAAAATCAACAAAACCAAGAGTTTGTTTTTTAAAAGATCAACAAAATTGACAAATTCTTAGCTAGACTAAGAAAATAAGAGAGAAGATTCAAATAAAATTACAAGTGAAAGAGGGGACATTATAACAAATGCCAAAAGGATTATAAAACATTACTATGAACAATTAGCTGCCAACAAATTGGACAACCTAGAGGAAACAGATAAATTCCTAGAAACACATGACCATGATGACTGAATCATGAAGCACTAAAATATCTGATCGGACCTGTAACTAGGTAAGGAGATTGAAGCAGTAATCAAAACCCTCTCAGTGAAAAAAAGAAGAACCAGATGACTCCACTGGATAATTCTACCAAACATTTAAAGAAGAATTCTCCTCAAACTCTTCTAAAGAACTGAAGATAAAAGAACATGCACAAACTCATTCTCATTCAGGGTAATGAGGTCAGCATTACCCTGATACCAAAGCCAAAGACACAACAAGAAAAGAAAACTACAGACAAATATCCCTGATGAATATCAGCAAATATCCTCAACAAAATACCAGCAAACTGAATTCATTAGCACATCAAAAGAATGATACTCACCATGATCAAACTGGATTTATTCCTGGAATGCAAGGATGGTTCAACAAATAAAAATCAATTGATGGAATACATCATATTAACAGAAGGAAGGATAGAAACCACATGACCACCTCAATTGATGCAGAAAAAGCATTTGACAAAACTCAATACCATTTTATGATAGGAACATGCAATAAACTAGAAATAGAAAGAAACCACTTCGACATAGTAAAAGCCACATGAGAAAAGCCCACAGTTAACATCATACCCTACAGTAAAAGACTGAAAGTTTTCTCTCTAAGAGCAAAAAGAAAGTAAAGATGCCCACAATTGCTACTTCTACTCAACACAATACTGGAAGTACAAACCAGAGCAATTAGACAGGAAGACAAAATAAAAAGCACACAAATTGGAAAAGTAGAAGTAAAATTACCTGTTTGCTGATGACATGCTCTTATACATAGAAAGTCCTAAAGATTCTTTAAAAAATGTTAAAACTTCTTTTAAAAATGTTAAAACTAATAAATGGTTTCAGCAAAACTGCAGGATACAAAACCAATACACAAATATCAGTTGTGCTTCTACATATTAACAATGAACAATATGAAAAACAAAAGTATGAAAACAATCCCATTTATAATAGTGCTGGGAAAACTGGATCAAAACATGCAAAAGAATGAAGTTGGATCTTTACCTAATACAACATTAAAAAATTAACTCAAAATAGATCAAAGACATAAACATGAGAGCTAAAACCCTGAAAAAAAGGCAAAAAGCTTCATGAGATTGAGTTTGGGATATGACACCAAAAGCAAAGACAACAAAAGCAAAAATAGACAAAGTGGACTACCACAAACTTAAAAACTCCTCTTCTTCAAAGGAATCAATAGATAGAGTGAACAGGTAATCTACAGAATGGTAGAAAATTTTTACAAATCATATATCTGATAAGGGGTTAAATATCCAAAATATGTAAGTAGCATTTACAATTCAACAACAAAAAAAACCCCAAAACAACCTGATTAAAAAATGGGCAAAATATCTGAATAGACAAATATCAAAAAAATATACAAATGTTCAAAGAGTATATAAAGAGATGTTCAACACTGCTAATCATAAGAAAAATACAAATCAAAACCACAATGAGATATCGTTTCACATCTCAGTAGAATGGCCACTACTGAAAGAAAAGAAAATAATAAGCTTTAGAAAGGATACAGAGAATTGGAACTCTTGTGCAGTGTAGGTGGGAATGTAAAATGGTGTAACAATTACAGAAAACAGTATGGCAGTTCCTCAAAAAATTTAAAACAGAATTAGCATATGATCCAGTAATCTTAGTTCTGGGTATATATCAAAATAATTCAAAGTAGGATCTCAAAGAGATTATTTACATACCCATATTCCTTGTAGCATTATTCAAGAGGTGGAAACAAACTGAATGTTCAACAACAGATAAATGGATAAAGGAAATTCAGTATATACATACAATGGATTATGTAGTCTTTAAAAACGAAGAAAATCCTGTTACATGCTACATCATGGATGAACTTGAGGACATTATGCTAAGTGAAATAAGCCAATTACAAAATAACAAATATTGTATGATTCCACTTGTATGAATTATCTAACATAGTCAAGATAACAGAAAAAAAGGTAGAAAGGTAGGTGCCAAGGGTTAAGGATGGGAAAGGGGGGGATAAAATTAGTGTTTAATGGTAGAGTTTCAGTTTCACAAACTAAAAAGTTCTAGAGATCTGGCTGTACAGTACAAATGTTCTTAACACTACTGAACTGTACAACTAAAAATGGTTAAGATTGTAAATTTAATGTTGTGTATTTTATAACTTAAAAAAACAAAGAAATATCAAGAAAAAAATACATACAAGGGCCAAGATGGAATAGCAAGGATTGAGGTTGCCCTCCACCTGTAAAGCCTAAGCAACCAAAAAATATATATGAAAGTTTTCAGGTATTAGGCAGTCAGTGATGGTGAACCCTAAAAGAAGAGAAACAAACGCGGTGAGCCTTCCAACATTCCCAACTTACCACCTGAAGAAAATACAGCCCCCCAGGGAAGAGCTACCCAGGTAGAATATGATGGTCTCCCTGAACTGAGGAGACTCAGCTGGAAGTCCAACGAAGCCATGACAGCTAGAGACTGCAGGACAGAATACTGGAGAGGACAACTACATAGAGCTAAAACACCCTTAAGTATTCAGTTGCATAACAATTCGAACAAGCCTATGTGGAAACTACCCAAGGTGAAGGAAAGAGTCACTCAAAAGGATGAGAGGGATTATTGCCCTAGTCTCACACAAAGTCAGAAATGCCTGTTCCCTTTAGAAAGAGTATAAAACCTCTTAAGTCAGGCAGCACTAACTATAGCAACCCTAGATTAAATGCTTTTGACAGACAGACCCAAAAGGGGAATGTAGCTGAAGAGGGAAGAATTACAAAGTGGCAAGAGGAAACTTTTGGGGTGATAAATATATTCATTACCCTGTTTTGTGGTGATGACTTCCTGAGTGTATATATATGTATCTCAAAACTTATCATACTGTACACTTTAAATATGTGTATTTCACTGCATGTCAATTATATCCCAATAAATCTTTTTTTAAAACTTCAATTACAACAAAACAAACAACCCAATTATAAAATGGGCAGAAGATTTGAAGCAGCACTTCACCAAGATACATGAATGACAAGTAAGTACATGAAAACATGCTCAGTATCATCTGTCAATAGGGAAATGCAAATTAAATCCACAACAAGTTATCACTACACAACTACAAGAATGGCTAAAGTTAGTAAGGGTGACCATACCAAGTGTTGGTGAACATGTGAAGGAACTGAAACTCTAACTCACACATACAGGAAGATAAAATGGTACAATCACTTTGTAAAAACAGTTTCAACGTGTCTTTTTTTTGTTTTTAGTTTTTTTTTTAAGTCTTTATTGAATTTGTTACAATATTGCTTCTGTTTTATGTTTTGTTTTTTTGGCCACGAGGCATGTGGGACCTTAGCTTCCTGACCAGAGATCGAACCCACACCCCCTGAATTGGAAGGAGAAGTCTTAACCACTGGACCGCCAAGGAAGTCCCAGTTTCACCATTTCTTAAAATGTCAAACATACACCTACTCCTAGGTATTCACCCAAAGAAACGTTCACACAAAGGCTTACATACAAATAATCATCTTCATTTGTAATAGCCAAAGGCTGAGGGAAAAAATGTCCAGCAACACACTAATCCTTAAATTATATCTGTAAAATGGAATAAGTAGAATTTAACTAATGACACATGCAACACAGATGAATCTGAAAATAATCATTCTGAGTGAAAAAAAAATGCAGACAAAAAGATTTCACACTGCATAGCTTCATCTACATAAAATTCTAGAAAACTCAAACTACTCCATAAATGACAGAAAGCAGATCAGTCATTGTCTGGGCATTAGGGGAGGAGCAATAAATAGGAAAGGATTACAAAGGGACACAAGGAAACCTTTGAGGATAAAGGATATGTGATTTATTATATGTCAAAGGTACTTCAATAAATCTATTTAAAATATCACAATATGCGAAGAATAAGCAGGGAAAAAATGAAGTCAAATCTCAAATTAAGAAGGTTAGAATGATAATAATAAACACAAAAAACCTGTCATTTATAAGTAAAAGAATAAAGATACAAATTAATCATCTATTAACACCTACAACTCAGACAACTGGCACTACAATTACCCTATATTTGGTAACTCAGTACATGAACAATGCTTCCAAAATCTCATCAGACACATCCCATGAAACAAGTAAAACAAGTCATCTGGACTACTGGACAGATCAATGTATTTAATTTACACTTGTCACAACTTCTATACTTAAACTCAATTCCTACTGAAATATAATGGGGCTTGACCTAGAACAAAATAACATCAAAAATTAATTCTACAACATGAGTCAAAAAGTCTGTCTGCAAAAATAACCCCAATTCTGTACCATCCCATTACTCATGCAATTGGCAATAAGGCTTTGCAGTTTCTCCTACCAAGAGGCAGAATCTTTCCCCAGTCCTTTTAATTCTGGGCTTGACCTTATAAGGAAGATCAATAGAATGTAACAAATGTCACAGTTTGCCAGTTCTGAGCTAGACTTCAAGAGACCATGTATGCCTCTGCTCTCTTGGAATCCTGCCACTACCATGAGAACAAGCCCACTCTAATCTGCTAGAGGACAAGAGTACAGCCCAGATGTCCCACCCCAGGCCATCCTAGAGAAGCCAGCCAAGAGCAGCAGAATCACCCTCCTGAGCTGCTTCTGAATGCAGACTTAAATGAGCCCTGCCAAGACTAGAAATACTGCTTGACTCATAGACTTGTTCTAATAATAAATGTTTGTTTTAAACCAAGTTTTAGAGTAATTTATTACACAGCAATAGCTAACTGATATAGCAACTCTATCTTAAAGATACCATATTATTCTTATCCCTAGAAAGAGTTATTTTAGATTAACAATTGATCTAGGTCTCTTAACTTTTGAAGGCAAGGGAAAAGGAGACATAAAAATCTCTTTTGGGCTTCCCTGGTGGCGCAGTGGTTGGCACAGGTTCGTGCCCCGGTCCGGGAAGATCCCACATGCCGCGGAGTGGCTGGGCCCGTGAGCCATGGCCGCTGAGCCTGTGCATCCGGAGCCTGTGCCTCGCCATGGGAAAGGCCACAACAGTGAAAGGCCCGCGTACCACACACACACAAAAAAATCTCTTTTATTATTTTACTAACAGTGACTCTAGAAAACATGTCACAGTTTGTCAATCTCAGAGGTATATAAACTGAGCAAAATCATTTTAACAAGTAATGTTATCAGTCAACTACAATCTTTCATGAAATTTTGTTGCTAGATAGTTTTACTGAATTCAAGAATACAATGAAACCTTTCAGGATATGCCATAAATCTATATAAACTGTTGCAGAGCAATCTGCTACCTTGCCTAACATTCTTTTTCCTATTTATGCTAATGGTATTTTCCTTTAAGGAAACACTCTTACTCAACTATTAAAGTTGCACCAATCTTAGGCCCACCCCTGGATCAAGGGATGAACAAGTGATATCCAGGCTGATCAGAGTACCTTGTTCTCCTAGCCATCATAATTTTATTATGGATGGGGATGTAGTCCAGAATGGGAAATCTGGAATCCTTCTCATGATGTTTGCAAGGACTACTGGGAAAGGTATACTCTTCAGTGGAAATAACAGCTATGACAATGATGTAGATCATAGCAGACAGTGGCCATCTTTGCCACCTCATGGAGATTAACATATTTAGGAATAAAGTCACCACAGAAAAAAATCAAAGCCGAGACAGAGACATTATCCTAATGCTATCATTTGCACTCACTGATTCAAACATGTCAATTCAGGGCTTCCCTGGTGGCGCAGTGGTTGAGAGTCCACCTGCCGATGCAGGGGACGCGGGTTTGTGCCCCGGTCGGGGAGGATCCCACATGCCACGGAGCAGCTGGGCCCGTGAGCCATGGCCGCTGAGCCTGCGCGGCCGGAGCCTGTGCTCCACAACGGGAGAGGCCACAGCAGTGAGAGGCCCGCATACCGCAAAAAAAAAAAAAAAAAAAAAAAGTCAATTCAAATAACTGCAATAATAGCAGAAGAGGTAATATTTATCAACCCACCCACTGAGACCTACTAGAAAAACTGAGCAAGATATTAAAAACCATCAATTTGATGGCATCAAAAAGTTAACACAACAGTGAAGAATGACCAGGCCAAGATCCAAGAAAAGATGGAGACCTACAGATAGAAACCCAGCACCTAAGGATGCTTTTACCTTTGGGTTATTTGCCAATCCACCTGATGCAGTTGAGAAACTGATCATTATTTCTGACACTGTTGTAGACCTAGGGGGATCAAATGGAGATTGCAAGGTTCAGAACTGGTGAGTACCATACTAAATGTTACCCAGTATTTGAGGTGAGACCCTAAAGGATTAAACTGTAGTGAGCCAGAAGTAAAAAAAAAGTTCTTACATGCACTGCAGCCCCACCTGAACACATCTAGGTAGCCAAATAAAAATCTCAATCCTTAAAATTTAATTAAGGTAAACCCAGAATGCTGGAGACCTCAGGTGTGGCACGAACAAACAAAAATTATCTCTGGAGAAAGACAACATCACCAAAGGGCTCAGAACTGAGGCATGGAAAAGCAGTTGTAAATTTAAATGGAGAAAGCATGGCAGTGAGACAACCAAAAAAGGAATATAACAAAAATTTTCAGGGTAAACTTTGCCCAAATCACTGGATGACTGATAAACTATGTATGCACAGAGGAAAACTGAAGGAGTTGAGGGGGAAAAGCTGACAGAGGCCAGAGAGAAAGCTACACTTGAAAAACAGAGCTTTACTATGAGTTTGATGCTTTTTCATCAGGGTACATTCAACTGTGTACAGTTTAGGCAGCAAGAAGCTGAAGCCCTACAAGGTTGAAGTGTCAGAGGACAGAATCCAAGCCCAGCAGAACAGCTAGGAATTAGTGGAATCTCTAGAAACATGTAAACCACAATGAAGCTTCAAAATCTGACTATAAACTTCACACAAGAATGCTCAGAAGAACATTAAAAGAGTCCAGTCACTAAAATATATTCATAATGTCCAGTTTTCAAGCAAAAACTAAATGATATGCAAAGAAACAGGAAACAGTGATCCATACTCAGGAAAAAAAGGGTGTCAAGAGACATAATTCTGAGTACCCTGAATATAGGAGTTAGCATATAAAGAATTCCAAGCAACTATGTTAAAGTATGTTATGAGAATTAAAAGAAAATACATTCAAAGAGTTGACAGAAACTATAAGAAAGAAAAAGCTGATAAATAAAATAAATGATATAAAAATTCACCCGAAGGAGGTGATTAGAGATGGCAGAAGAAAGAACTCATGAGCTTGAAGATAGGGCAATAAAACTGTCCAATCCAAAAAACAGAACGTAAAATGACTGAAGAAAAATTAAGAGTCTCAGAGACCAGTAGGACAATATCAGGCAGTCCAAAATAGATGACACCCAACTCAACACATACGTACAACAAGATGTAACGGAATGAGAGAAGAGTAAAAAAGGTACAAAATAATTTTTGCTGAAGAAATAATGGGAAAAAAATCTCAAATGTGGTAGAAAACATTAACTTATAGATACAAAAATCTCAACAAACCCAAGCAGGATACACACAAAGAACCATTTCTACATATACATCATAGTCAAGCTACTAAAGGCCAACGAGAAAACCTTGAGTGCAGCCAGAGAAAAGTGGCTGGTTATATATGGGAAATGACAATACAAGTAATGGTTGACATATCACCAGACAAAAGTGGATACTGGAACATCTTCTGTATCCAGTGATACTATTCTTCAAAAATGAAAAAGAGATATTTTCAAATAAACAAAAAGATACTTGTGGCTAGCAGACAAAACCAACAGTTAAAAAAATAAGACGGGGGAAGGGGAGAAGTAATAAAAATAGTTAATCCAAAAGATGACAAGAAAAGTGAGAAAAAGAATACAACAGTCCTAATAAATAGAAAGCACATAACAAGATCATTCAGTTAAGTCCCAATAACCAGTAATACTATGAAATCTAAATAAACTTTATGTTATAAGTAAAAGACTAAGAGTGTTAGATGGGACTGAAAGTAAAACAACAATGATATGGTGTATACATGAAATACTTCTAAAACATAAAGGCACAGAAAAATTTAAAATAAATGGTTGGGGGGAGAAAATGAACCACACAAACACTAACAATAAGAAGACTTGTGTAGCTATGTTATTATCAATAAAGGTAGATTTCAAAGCAAAAAAGCATTACCAAAGATAAAAAGAATCAATAATGATAAACCGTTCAACTCATCAGAAACATGAAACCATTCTAAATTTGTGTGCCCCTAGTAATATGGATTCCAATATGTAAACCAAAAATCAACAGCAACACAAGAAAGACAAATCCATAATAGCAGTAGAAGATTTTAACATACCTCCCTAATTGAACAAGCATGCAGAAGTTAAGCTGGTGAGGATGCAGAAGTTTTGAACAACATGATTAACAAAACTGACTTAACACAGCGGTCCTCAACCTTTTTGGCACCAGGGACCAGTTTCGTGGAAGACAATTTTCCACGGACCAGGGGCGGGCATGGCGGTGGGTGGGGGGAGGAAGGGTTCAGGTGGTAATGTGAGCCATGGGGAGCCGCAGACGAAGCTTCCCTCACTCGCCGGCCACTCACCTCCTGCTGGGCAGCCTGGTTCCTAACAGGCTGTGGACCAGTACTGGTCTGCAGCCTGGGGATTGGGGACCCCTGACTTAACAGACACATGTAAATACTGCACCTAAAAACTGCAGAATACACATTCTATTTCAAATACACAAAATATTTACAAAACCTGCTCAATAAACATAATAAAAGGTATTCAATCACACTTGCAATCATGGAAATGGAAAATAAAACCACTATGAGACAGCACTACACACCCTGTAGTATGGCTAAAATTAAAGATTAACAGTATAAAGTGTTGGAGAAGATGAAGTGCAAAAGGAACTCTGTTGATGACTATAAATTGTTACAAACACTTTGGGAAAAAAATGTTGAATATCTTCTGAAATTAAACATAAATACACTCTAAAACCAAGCTATTAAACTCTTAGGTATTTACTAAATATACACATGTGCATGTGTGTACTAGGAGACACGTACAAGTTAATGCATAACATTATTTACAGAAGCCTAAAAATGGAAATAACTCAAATTTCCATCAAAAATAGAATGAATAAACCATGGACTATTCACATACTGTATAGCAATGGAAGTGAATGAATTACAGTTATATGCAACAATAGAACTAAAGCTCATAAACAAAGCTGGAAAAGCCAGGACCCATTTACATAATTTCATTAACAGAAAAAAATTCAAAACTGTGTTTTTTAATAGTAAAAAGAAAAAGCAAAAAAGTTAGTACCAGAAAACGTAGGATGGTAATACCCTAACAGAGAAGAGGTTTGGGAAGAAGCAGAGTGGAGGATCTGGTAATGTTTTAATTTTTGACAGGGGGTGACTAAGCAGGTATGTACTTTTGAATACTTAAGTTGGACATTTTTTCCATGCATTATTCTGAGCATTTTTTCCACAGTAAAAAATGTCTCAAAACTAAAAACACAGACATTTAAGGCTTTGAATTTTTCCATAAATAAGGCACTAGCATTATCCTACAGTATTTTGTTTTTATTTTAATCAAAGCTATACAGATATATATTTTAAAAATCAAATAAAGCATGTTATGAAAAACAGCAGTGAAGTCCCCCCCCACCAATTTCTAAACAATACAGTTATATCTTGATTTTTCATTTTGCATCTGATTATTTCCAGTGTAAGAAAACGACTTATCCTCTTATATCCCTCTGTAACCTCCCCAAATTATTCCATAGCCCTACAGGAAGATGGCTAATGGATTTTTTGATAAAAGTGCAAAAGCAATTCAATGGAGAAAAAAAGTATTTTCAACAAACTATGCTAGAGCAACTGGATGTATGTGGAGAGAAAAAACAAAACAAAACACTGACTTAAATCTGACATTCTATACCAATGTTAATTCAAAGTGGATTATAGGTATACATGAAAAATGTAATATTATTAATCTTGTAGAAGATAGAAAAAAATCATCAAGCTCTAAAGACAGAAAAGTGTTCTTAGAAATAACAAATGCATGTTCCTTAGAAGAAAAAATGTGATAAACCAGACTTGATCAAAATGAAAATTTTCTACTCTATGAGAGATCCTGTGAAGAGGATTAAAAAGCAAGGGACAAATTTGGAGAAAATGTGTGCAAACTACATGCCTGACAAAAGACTCATAACTAAAATATGAAAGAACTTTGGGGACTTCCCTGGTGGTCCAGTGGTTAAGAACCTGCCTTTCCAATGAAGGGGACATGGGTTTGACCCGTGGTTGGGGAACTAAGATCCCACATGCCGCAGGGCAACTAAGCCTGCGCGTCGCAACTACTGAGCATGTGGGCCACAACTAGAGAGGCTGCGTGCCACAACTACTGAGCCTGTGTGCCACAAATGGAGAGAAGCCCGCACACTGCAACAAGGAGCCCACATGCTGCAGCAGAGGATCCCACATGCTGCAACAAGGATCCCGCATACCGCAACTAAGACCTGACGCAGCCAAAAATAAATAAATATTTTTTAAAAATGACTAGTGTGTTAAAATAAAATTATATATATAAAAGAATTTTGAAAACTCAATGGTAAGACACCAGCAAAAATACCAAAATAAGGAGATTCAAAAATCGTCTCCATAAAACCAACAAGAACACTGACAAAAACAGAGTCAACGTTTTCCAAAATCTAGAAATTAACCAAAGACTTGCAGCAATCTGGGGAGAGTTTATTCAAGAAAGATGGCTGAATCTTGATGAGACCAGCAAACTTTGTGGCATTTATTTTGCCCTATTCCCATCCTCCCACCCTAGTGCCACAGTAGACTTGAAAGCCAACAGTCCACAGGCCTGGTGAAAACCAGCAGCCTGGCAGTTACCTGAGGGGGGCAGAAGAGGGTGAGAGCTCCTTCACTACTGCATTCTCAGAGGACTGTCATTATTTGACATATCTGATGGTTTCCTGGAAGACACCACTCCCAAAGCTATCTTAAATTTGACCTAAGAGGGCACTCAGTGCAAAAAAAGCCTTTCCCCAAGGGCATTTGTCAAAAACGACTGGAAAAAATTGTATCATGTTACAGCTGACTGAGGCAGTGGGTAACAGATAAGACCAACAACAGACTAAGCAAAAAGCTTAAAAAGAAAAATTGGGGCTTAGAAAAGTTCCAATATATTCCTGAGAATCTAGATGGTCAAATGTGTGCCCAGAGCTGCACACATGCTCTAGGTTGTACATATGCTCAGGAATGGCCTGAGAAGGCGCTAAGTGCTCACCTCTGGCTAACCTGGAAGTTCTGCACAAATAGGAAACAAAGGGTAAGGCAAAGTTACAAATTTACCGGCTGAGTGCTGAAGGTGTGCCCCAGCACACATACACACACACAGAGCCTCTCAACAAATACTGGGAGACTTACTGGTCCCAGGCATTTAAGGAAATCACTGTCCAATTATTGGCTGACCACTAAGCTAACTGAGTAGAGAGACTTCAGTGGCCACACATAGCAAAGAATACATATTTTACAGAATTAGTTCTGAAAAATCACTAAACAAACTAACAACAACAAACAGTAACAACAACAAATGCTGGGGAGGGGAGAATATCTAATCATCAGAGCTGCCACACTATTTAAAATGCAGTTTGTTTTCAACAAAAAAATGACAAGACAATAAAAAAAAAAGTATGGCTCATACACACATTAAAAGAAAAAAAGGCAGTCAAAAGAAACTGTCTCTGAAGAAACTCAGACATTGGACTTAGTGAACAAAGTTATAAATCAGCTTTAATATGTTCTAAGACCTAAAGGAAATCCATGTCAAAAGAACTAAAGGAAAGTATGGATGTCTCACAAGCAGAAAATATCAACACAAGAAGATTTTTGAGGTGATAGAAAAATTCTGCATCTTTATAGGGATGTAGGATATAAATGTATATACACTTGTTAAAAATATACAGATAGAGTTTGTGCATGTAAATGTGTGTAAATTTAACTTTAAAAAGTCAAATTCTGGGGCTTCCCTGGTGGCGCAGTGGTTGAGAGTCCGCCTGCCGATGCAGGGGACACGGGTTCGTGCCCCGGTCCGGGAAGATCCCACATGCCGCGGAGCGGCTGGGCCCGTGAGCCATGGCCGCTGAGCCTGTGCGTCCAGAGCCTGTGCTCCGCAGCGGGAGAGGCCACAACAGTGAGAGGCCCGCGTACCGCAAAAAAAAAAAAAAAAAAAAAAAAAAAGTCAAATTCAGGTCTGTAGAAAATAAAATGTGTATAGTTCTTGAAATTGGTTTAAAAAAAGAGATAGAAATCATGAAGAAGGACAAAATTGAAATTCTGAAGCTGAAAAGTACAAGAATGAAAATGAAAAATTCACTACAAGGTTTTAGTAGCAGATTTGAGCAGACAGAAGAAAGAATCAGTGAATATGAAGATATATCAATTGAGATTATCCACTCTGAGGAAGAGAAAGTAAAGGAAAAAACAAAACAGTGTGCCTAATATTCCTGAAGGACATAATTAAGAACACCAATACAGAATGGGAGTCCCAGAAGAGAGGAGAAAGAGGGGAAGAAGTAATATCTGAATAAATAATAGCTGAAATTACTCCATATTTAATGAAAAACATTAATCTTAATACCCCAAAAGCTCAAGGAATCACAAGTAGGACAAACTCAAAGAGATTCACACCTAGATACTTCATAATCAATCTCTCAAAAAACAAGGAGAGAATCCTGAACAAGCAACTTGTCATATAGAAATCCTCAATAAAATTAACAGCTAATTTCATGAAAGCCAGAAGACAGTGGGAAGACATATTCAAAGTACTGAAAAAAATAAGACTGTCAACCAATAATTCTGTAACTACTTTCCCAAAATGAAAGAGAAATTAAGACATTCAACAGATAAACAAAAAATGAGACAACTGCCTGCTAGCAGACCTGCTGTACAAGAAATAATAAAGGGTGTCCTTCAGGTTGAAATCAAAGGACAGTAGTCAGTAACTTGAGTATGCCTGAAGAATTAAAGGGCATGTAAAGGTAACCTGATAAGTAAACATAAAAGACACTGTAATTTAAAAATTTGTGACTCTTTTTTTCTCCTATTGGATTTAAAAGACATAGAAAGACAATCTGCATGACAATAATAGCACAAAGGAAGACAATAATAGAGGAATAAAGGAACAACAACAGAAAAAAATCTTAAGACATATAGGAAACAAATAGCAAAAGGGAAGACATAAAATCTACCTTATCAGTAATTACATTAAATGCAAATTAATTGGGCATTCCAGTCAAAAAGCAGAGATTTGGCAGAATGGGTAAAAGAACACAATCCAACTATATGCTGCTTACAAGAGACATACTTCAGATTCAAAGACACTTTAGATTCAAGTAAATTTAAAGTGAAAGGATAGAAAAAGATGTACAATGCAAACAATAACCAAAAGACAGCTAGAGTGGCTATATTCTTATCAGATATAAGACATTAAGAAAAAAATCATTACTAGAAACAAAGAAGGACATTTTATAATAAAAGGGTCAATTCATTAAAAATTATGGATGAACTATAAACATATATATCCCTAACAAGACCTCAAAATATATGAAGCAGAAACTTATAGAATTGAAAGGAGAAACAGACAACAGACAAAAACAAAAATAGTTGGAGACTTATATGCCTCACTTTCAATAACGGATAAACCAGACAGAAGACCAACAAGAAAATAAAAGACTTGAACACTATAAACTAACTAGACCTAACAGATAGCTACAGAATACTCAAGGAGAGCAAAACACACTTTCTTCTCAAGTGCACATGGAACATTCTCCAATATAGACCATACATTAAGCCATAAAACAAGTCTCAACACATTTAAAAGAAATCAAATCATATGAAGTATGTTCTCCAACCATAATGGAATGAAACTCGACATTCGTAACAGAAGAAAATTTGGAAAAGTAACAAATATGTGGAAATTAAGCAACAAACTCCTAAATATTCATTAGATCAAAGAAGAAATCACATGAGAAATTATAAAATATGTTGAGATGAAAACAAAAACACAACACACTAAAACTGGTGGGATGAAGTGGAAGCAGTGTTTAAAGGGAAATTTATAGCTATATATGCCTACTTTAAAAGATATCAGGGCTTCCCTTGTGGCGCAGTGGTTGAGAGTCTGCCTGCCAATGCAGGGGACACGGGTTCATGCCCCGGTCCAGAAAGATCCCACATGCCGCGGAGCGGCTGGGCCCGTGAGCCATGGCTGCTGAGCCTGCGCGTCCGGAGCCTGTGCTCCGCAACGGGAGAGGCCACAACAGTGAGAGGCCTGCGTACCGCAAAAAAAAAGATATCAAATCAATAACCTAACCATCCAGCCTAAGGAAGCAGAAAAAGAGCAAATTAAACCCAAAGCAGACAGAAGGAAAGAAATAATAAAGATTACAGCAGAAACGAAACAGAAATTTTTTTAAAAATAAAGAAAAATCAATGAAACCAAAAATTGGTTCTTTGAAAATATCAACAAAATTGACAAACCTTCAGCTAGGTACTGACCAAAAAAAAAGACAAATTACAAGCACACCTTGTTTTATTGAGCTTTGCAGTTACTGTGTTTTAACAAACTGAAGGTTTGTGTGACCCTGCATCAAGCAAGTCTATCAGCACCATTTTTTTAATAGTATTTACTCACTTCGTGTCTGTGTGTCACATTTTGGTAATTCTTACAACATTTCAAACTTTTTCATCATTATTACATTTGTTATGGTGATCAGTGATCAGTCATCTTTGATGTTACTATTGTAACTGTTTGGGGGCACCACAAACCATGCTCACATAAGATGGTGAACTTAATAAATATTGTGTGTTCTGACAGCTCCACTGACTGATTGTTCTCCCACCTCTCTCCCTCTTCTCAGGTCTCCCTATTCCCTAAGACACAACAATATTGAAATTAGGCCAATTAATAACCCTACAGTGGCCTCTAAGTGTTCAAGTGAGAGGGAGAGTAAATCGATGTGGCAAGCTTCACCACTGTCTTATTTTAAGAGTTGTCACAGTCACCCCAACCTTCAGCATCCACCACCCTCATAAGTCAGCAGTCGTCAACACTGAGGCAAGACCCTCCGCAGCAAAAAGATTACAACTTGATGAAGGCTCAGATGATGGTATTTTTTAATAATGGAGTTTTTTTTAACTGAAGTATGGACACTGTTTTTAAGACATAATGTTGTTGCACACTTAATGGACTTCAGAATAGTGTAAACATAACTTTTATATGCGCTGGGAAAGCAAAAAGTTCATGTGACTCACTTTATTGCGGTGGTCTGGAACCAAACCTAAAATATCTCAAGGTGTATTACAATCATGAATGAAAAAGGTTTTAATGCTTCCTTTATAATAGGAAATAAAAAATTATAAGGGAAGCATACAACTGAATGGCAACGAATTAAGAAACCTAGAAGAAATGGACAAACTCCTAGGAAAAAAACCAAACTACCAGAACTGATTCAAGAAGACATAGGAGGGCTTCCCTGGTGGCGCAGTGGTTGAGAGTCCGGCTGCCGATGCAGGGGACACGGGTTCGTGCCCCGGTCCAGGAGGATCCCACATGCCGCGGAGCGGTTGGGCCCGTGAGCAATGGCCGCTGAGCCTGTGCGTCTGGAGCCTGTGCTCCGCAACGGGAGAGGCCACGACAGTGAGAGGCCCGCGTACCGCAAAAAAAAAAAAAAAAAAGACAGGAAATCTTGAATAGATCGATAACAAGAGATTGAGTAAGTAATGAAAAAACTCCCCACAAGGAAAGCCAGGACCAGATGGCTTCTCTTAAACCAAACGTTTAAAGAATTGACACCAATCCTTCTCAAACACACGAAAATAAAACTACAGATAAATATCCCTTATGAATAAAGTCACAAAAATCCTTTCTATATCTTGTGTGTGTATTTTCAGACGACATACCATCTAGATCCCTTTGTCCTCCTCAGGAACTGATTATTCTTCAGACGTGCTGCACAGCCACATTCCTTGCATCTCCCTGAACAATCATCATTTTCTCCTGTACTAAATCCTGTTTCCTGGATCCCTCCTTTTTTTTTATTTATCCAATCATTCTGATAGAGCCCATGTACTCTAGTAACTTCCTGAGATACAGTATATTCGAAGTAAATATTCTAACAACCTCATGTTTCATATTTTTAGCCTACTCCCACATTTGACAGCTTGGGAAGGTTCAGAATTAGTAGTTTGGAAATAACTTTCCTTCAGGATTCTGAGGCATTATTTCATTACTGATTGAAATAATATTAATAATATTAATATTATTAATATTAATAATAATCCAATGTTACTGATTCCTAATCTTTTATATGCTCCATAACCAAAAGCTTTTAGGATCTTCCCTTTATTTCTGGTGTCTGTAATTCCATCATGATGTACATTTATATGGTTCTTTTTTTTTTCCAGTCACCATGCTGTGCATGCTACGAGTCCTTTTCATGTGGAAACTCAAGATTTTTGTTCAATTATTTTAAAATAATTGCTTCCATCCATTTCCTCCCATTCTGTAATTCTGATTTTTCACATGTTGAACTTGCCAAGAGTGATCCTCTAATTTTATCTTCTCCTACTTTACATCTCTTTTGTCTTACTTTGTGGAAGACATTCTCAATTTTATCTTCTAACCTTCAACTAGAAATTTAACATCCTAAATTTCTAACTCTTCTATTAAGTATTCCATATTCTAAACGTCTAAGAAAGAGCTTGTCTTTTTTTTTTTCTGAGGACTGCTTTTTTATAGCATCCTTTCTTATTTCAAAGATACAATTATCCCTTTACTTGCAAAGATATCAGTAACTTTTTAAAGTTTTCTTTTAAAACTTAAATAGAAAGTTTTAAAACTTAATAGAAAGTTTCTGTTTCCTTCTTCTCTTTCTTATTGTGGTTATCCTAAAATGTTTAATGATCCTTAATCTCATATTTTAAAATGAAACACCTAAAAGTTGTCTAGTTGATGAACCTAGAGATTATCATACTAAGTGAAGTAAGTCAGAGAAGGACAAATACCATATGACGTCACTTATATGGGGAGAATCTAAAATATGATACAAATGAACTTATTTACAAAATAGAAACAGTCCCATAAACACAGAAAACAAACTTAAAGGTTGCAGCTGGGGGCAGGGGAGGGATAGACTGGGAGTTTGGGATTGGCAGAGGCAGGCTGCTATGTATGAAATGGATAAACAACAGGGTCTTACTGCGTAGCATGGGGAACTATATCCAGTATCTGTGATAAACTATAATGGAAAAGAATCTTCTTTTAAAAAGTTGCCTTGGGCTTCCCTGGTGGCGCAGTGGTTGAGAGTCCGCCTGCCGATGCAGGGGACACGGGTTCGTGCCCCGGTCCAGGAGGATCCCACATGCCGCGGAGCGGTTGGGCCCGTGAGCCATGGCCGCTGAGCCTGCGCGTCCGGAGCCTGTGCTCCGCAATGGGAGAGGCCACAACAGTGAGAGGCCCACATACCACCAAAAAAAAAATAAATAAATAAAAAAATAAAAAGTTGCCTTGAAGTACTATGTTAATGGGTAGGTGTCAGTGTGAGATGATCAGCCTGATGATTTCCCTAGTGGATCCTTATCTATTATTATCTGTTGGTCTTTTTTCCTGATAATCAGTTTGCTACAGCAGGATGAATCTTCCAATCTCACATCTGGGGGTAGAAGCCTGATACCTAGTATTCTCAGAACTAGGAGGAGAAAAGAGACTGTGGATGATTCCCAGTTCAACATGTAAATTTCTATTCAATTCTCTGTTTTTGAGTATGACAGACACCCTTAACGTGAGCTTGTCTACTGTTCAAGAACAGAGATTTTCCCTTTGAATATCAGAAAAGAAACTTGCATAAAGTTTCTTGGCACCGTGAGTGTTGTTAACTTGTTATTAACTCTTAGACAATTCTTTCAAGGTACCTGCAGCCACTAAATTCCTGAAGTACCCCAGGGTTCAACAGCATAATTGTAGACCATTCTAGACCTTCCCACTGAAAGTAGAAAGTTGAGTTTTCTTAGAGCTACGAAGTTGTTGCTTTCCAGCTTCCAAAGTTTTACTTCTGTGATCAAATTTCCAGTTTTCTTTGTCCTTGACAGCCTATGATTAAAAAAAAAATTACTATAATTCTAGTAGGGGTTTGATATCAAAGTAAATGGTTATTTAATCCACCATGTTTAAAAAGATATTCATCTCAACAGTTTTGATGTGTCATGTCTTCACTGTTGTTCCTTTTTAAATAGTATGAAATTTAGGCTCAAGTTCCAGTAGGATACAGAGTTTTAATTGTCCAAGTAGTTACAATCATTTTGGCTTTAATATCTAGCTTTTCTATACTGTAGTCAAAAAATATTGACCTATATAATTTCTCTTATTAAAATTTCAAATTCTCAAGCCCAAGACATTTAAAAAATTTTTTTAATTCACATAAATTGGAAAAAAAATGTATTTCTTTATTGGGAACAAAGTTTGACATACACCTATTAAATAAAGCATATTGTTATTCAAATCTTTATAGCCTTTTTGTTTACTTGATCTATTAAAATCTGAGAGTTAAAGTCTCCTGAAAAGACTGATGTTACCAATTTCTCTAAAGAAACTCTACTTCATATGTTTCAGTGCTCTGAGTTCACACAAAAGCTCAAGCCTAATATTGCTTAGTGGCCCTAATTTTTTATTAATTAAAAAATTCCTTTTTCTCAAAGGTTTTGGTCTAGAAAAGTTTTAGACTTTGCTTGATATGAATGAAACTTGCAAGTTTTAGTATCATTTTTGCCATTTCTTTATTTCAAACATTTGTTATTTTTAGATAAAACTTTTATAAAACCACATATCAAGAATTTTTAATTCAATTTGTAAAGGGGAGGAGAGTGGGAAAGAAATCAATTCCAATTAATTTAAGAAAAAGCTGTTAGAAGGGTACTGGGTAATCAAATTTGACAGGAAAGTTGGTGAATAAGGCTTGGAAAATGAGATAAACCAGGAGACAACTAGGTGAGCAACGTCACACCAAAGGACACCTACTTAGGAAGACATTTGTATCACTGTTAATGGCAATGCCACCATTAAGACATTCAGTTTCATTGCATAAGACTTTTGTTTCCATCACAGCCACTGATGGTTACCTCTATCTCCTCCTTTACTGTATGAGCTGTTTCAGTGGGATCAATATACATGGAATAGTCAATTTGGTTTCCTAGTTTCCAACCCGTTTAAACTGCTGCCTCTCCTTATTTATGCAGTGATTTTTCATGGCTTTTCAGCGTGCAGAGACCCACGGCAGCGAACACAGGTGAGGACAGGTCTATTTCCAGTAAGTTTGCAGCCATAAAAAAGTATAAATAGGGAACTATTTAAAAAAGAGGTTAGGGCAGGGCTTTCAAGCAAGCTTCCTATTCCCAAACCACCAGTTCATCCAATAATCGAGGAACAGTAGATTGTTCTGCTGTCATCTATTCTCACCCACTCTATCTACATAGAAACCCCAAATTTCAGAGAGGTGGATGAAATCTTTTTCCCACCAATGGTAGGGGACAACCTATTCTCTTTTGCTTTAGCTGATTTGCCTCCACAGGTAACTTGGATGGAGTCAAATGTGCCTTCCTATTTTACCATGGTGCCAGAAACGGCACTAACTTCTTTACTAACCAAAGTTAAGTCTATACTAACTGTGAGAGTGGTTAAAACATAAACTTGTTATAAGACTAACATACTGTCTTAAAACTCCAAGACTCTATTAACTCCTAAACTCTGTTCTATTTACTAACTCTAAAAAAGGCAGAAAGGGCAGAAAAAAACTTTTAAAATTATATTACTTTTATAATTTTTTCATATTTTCTAATTCCATTTTAAGAATAATGGTATTCATTGTAAGACAACAGTATACGTTCACTTTAAGAACTCTTAAAAACTCCAGTAAAGACAAACATATTACATCTTAAATATCCCAGAGGGAACTACATTTTAGGGATCCCCCTCATAAAAGCAGTGTGTTCTCAACTGTCCCCAGTTTTTAAAACAATACCTATTTTTTAAAAATTTAAACACTGGTAGTCCAGGTATTAATTTTTGTTATCTTTTGTTTTCATACCACTCCCATACCAATTAGAATATCTCTTAAACCATGGCTTAAATGTACTATTATAACTCCAAACACAGCAATACAATTACAAGCTCTTCTTACTATTCATCTCAAATAGTTTTTTAGTTGAAAGTACGAGCAATTCAGAAAATACCACTATAGCATAACTTTCTTGGGTTTTACTTAGTTTTCAAATCAAAGGTTTTTTAAAAAGCTCGTAAGTTTTTTTATAGGATAAGGCAAATGTACAATAATACCGATTGAGGTATTAATAACTTACTGTCTTAATATATATATCTTAATAACTTAATATCAATCGGTATTAATAACTTACTTGCAAACTGTGTCTCCAAGTAAGTTTATTTTCAATACCAGAGATAATAAAATGGTTCCATTCTTATTTTAATTTTGCACTACAAACTTAGGAGCCACATTTTCCGCCAGTTTTATTTTAAAACTACCCGTTCTTATTCCTAATATACCCTCCCCACCATTCACCAAGATGATAACCTCTAACTGACCTTACTCACTTCAATCACTTCTCTAATCATGTTATATCTGGCTGCTGATCTTTCTCATTTTCCCTCATGTATTTCTGTTCAATGGCCTTTAGTAGAATTACTTATTTCTAATCCAAACTTTTTTAGATTCCTCCAGCTCAGGCCACAACCTTATAAGCTTTATTTTTCATTACATTCATTTAAAATAGATGCTACTTCAAACAAGGAAAATGCTTGTATTCCACAAGATCCATCTCTGTGCTTTTTAACATACCCTCCCCCTAGCTGATACTCCCTACCTTCTCCACTAATCTTTACATCATAACACTTCTTCAAAATCTAGATGAAAAAGTATTTTTCCCAAGAATCTTCTCGTCTTACTGTATACTGTTCGCATGATTTTGTGTCAGTCCAGTAATTCAAATATTTCATTATTAAGCACTCTTTAAGTTGTATCTTAGATAATGACCTCTTTGGAGCAGGAACCACATCATTTGCTCTATGTATCTGCAGTCTTACCCTAGTGTGGTACTAAATGAATTGTGTATAATAATTAACCCAGTTAAAACAAGTGAAGGTTGGGAGAAATACAACCACGGAAACAAGGTTTTCCTGAATACAAAAAAATTAAATCTCCCAAACCCAAATTCAAATATAACATTCATTTTTTCAAAGCAACACAAAAACATAGAACATACTCTTAAATATTTTTTTTTCTACACACAGAAGTCAGGTCTTAAAGCTATAATAACATGCTAATTGTTTTGTTTGTAATATTCTAACTCTAGCCCAAAAAAGCTATTATATAAAATCTTAATATTTTATAGATAATAAACAAGCTTTTTCAATGTCTAATCTAATCAATTTTACTTTGGCCTTCTATACTTCACAAATACAAAACCTACATAATAAAAGTTCACAGATGAGGTTTTATTTCTTCAAGACAACAATTAAAATTTTTGGAGCAAGAGTATATTAAGCAAACTTGGTACAAATTCCAAAAAACAAAACTTCATATAAATACTTTCATTCATAAGCTCAAAAACATTCACAATTCAAACATTAATTAGAAAGTATTTTTATGTCCACTTCTGCACAATTTACAAAACATATTCCTCAAAACTTGGCATACTGGAATGTGATGATACATATTTTCATTGTTATGTACTTTTAACAACTTTATTATAAGTGATACATATTTCAGAAAAAAATCTTTCTTCCAAAAGCACCAATTGTTACACTACAATAAGGCTTCCAGTGCTCAATATTTATGAAAAACAATGCTGTAACCATTAATCCCATTTGGAAAAAAATGACTCAAGCACTACAAGAAAAAAATCATGATCAATAATTCCATTGCAGATCCATTTACAAAGTGTCCTTCATGGATTTTAACCATTCAAACTTTTGTGCAACTGTCCTTACGGTAGCATTCTCATTCTTTACACATAAATGGCAAAATCTTTCTGGTTGAGAGTGGATACTTACCTGTAAACAAAAGTGCACCAATTTATTCTTCCCCCTACAATCACAATCAGAAATACTCAAATACCTTATTAAGTAATCTGAAATGCCTGAAAGCTAACTTACATAATGCCTAGAAGCTACTAATAAGGAGCTTCCAAAAAGCAGCTATATAAGGAGGCAATCCAAGATCTCTTCTACCTACTTCTTGGCTATATGCCTAGAAAATACTGTAATGAAAGCAAGCCAGACAACTATGGTATCTACGGAAGCAATTCAAACCCCTGCATTCTAAACAAATTTTCTGGTCATTAAAACTAACCTCTAAAAAGTTACTATTAATGAAATCTAAGAAATATCTCTCTGATGTTGGTATATATCACACTGGAAAAAAACAGCAGGGCCACAGTACCAACTACTTATCATCTGATTTACCTCCAAATTCATCCAACAATGCCAATGATAGAAAAGAAAGACAGATTCAGGCGTCAACTCTCACTACCCTTGGAAAGGGCAAATATGCCATAAGCAAGTTCAAAAATAAGCCAAACCTATTTAAGATGATGGAGATCAGAATATGCTTACTTCTTTGAGAAAGAATTAATAAGAAGGGGCACAAGGCACCTTTTTCAGTGAAGAAAATGTTACGTATCTTGCTCTGGGTTGAAGTTACCTGGGTATATTTATTTGTGGCATTTTACTGAGTTGTACTCATATAAACGTTGTGCACTTCAATATATGTAAATTATATATAAATAAAACATTTAAAAACAAGTCACCAATAATGGTAAAATCTAAAAAGCTTTTCTCAATTCTCATCCTTTTTCATCATTCTCCATATTTCTAATCACAGAACACCAATATTCCCTAAACGCAACTCTTTCCCCTTATAAGACCCACAAGGCTTTGTTAATATTCTGCCAGCATTTTTCTTATTCTGCCTCATATTAATTCACTTAAATGTTAATTCAATATTCATCAAGTGCTCATGTGCAAGACATGGATTAGGCACCCTCCAACATCTATCCAACACACACACACAGACACAGACACACACACACACACACACGTAGAAACCAAATTCCCTAAGCTGGATTCAAGCCACTCTATTATCTGGTTTCTAATAATGTCTCCTATTTTAATTCCTATCACTTCTTTCTGGGAATGTTCTTCCCCAGCATACTCTTTTCTCAACTATCCTTTAAGACTCAGTTCAATTTCTACTTTATCCTTTCTCCATACTTGTATAGAACTTACTGTCTATATCTGCACTGTCCAACCCGTGATTAATGAGCACTTGAAGTCTGGCTAGTCTGAACTGAGTTATGCTTTAAGTATGTAACACACACTGGATTTTGAAGACTTGGTGTGAAAAAAATGAATGGCAAGTATCTCAATGTGTACATGTTGAAATGACAATATTTTGGATATACCAGGTTAAATAAAATGAATTTAATATTAATTTTACTTATTTCTTTTTATTGTTTAATGTGGCTATGAAAATATTTAAATCACACTGTGGCTCAACATATTTCTACTCGGCAGTGCTGACCTATATAATCGATTTATAAATGTCCCACAAATTATCTTTTAATATATGGCCTCCACCCAATACGAGTGTAAGAAATTCAATATTAAGCTTTTCTCTTTTTATATATTAAAGATTACATTAAGAATTATTAATAATAACTAGACAGTTGATTTAAGTACCTATTTAATATCAACTTTAAAGATTTTTAACAAGGAAGCTTAAGACATTTCAAAGCGTAAAAATATTTTAAAAGTTGTCTTCATATGGCTATAAACTGAAAATGTCACCTACATTTTACATATATCCATTTTGAGTTAAATGTCTCACCAGAAAGGATAGATAGTAGTATTAAACTCGTAGAATTTCTAATCCCAAAGAGTATTAGTTCTAATTAATACTTTTATTATTAAAATATGAGTATTTTAATACTCTAAAATATTAGAGTATTTTTTCTAATTATTTTTCAACTTAGTCACTGAGTAAAGAAATAAGCAGCTTCTATTTTGACCAATATCACTGTATCAATGTCCAGCAGCCAAGACAAAGAACCTTTATATGGTGGTATGAATAAACAATGTGGGCAATAAGACACCACTTGAAATAAGGGTATGCAGAAAAACACTTCTATAATGTTACGTTTCATAAGGAGGAGACAAAACTTACAACTGTATAAGGTAAAAATGTAGATATACAGAAAGAAAGGCTAGGAAGGCAGAACAGAAAGGTCTCATCTGTAGAATCAAGATATGCCTAGGTTGAAACTTGGCTGCTCTACTATTTACTATCTACGTGACCCAAGTCTGAGTTTGTTTTCCTGCATATGAAATGGGAATATATATATATATCACAGCATAATTATAAGGAATACATAGTAGATGCTTAATTAATGTCAGTCTCATCTCCCTTTCCTTTAATACTAATGATTATATAATGGTGACAAGATTATCAGTGACTTCCCCCCACTTCCTTTTCCAAACCACTGAAAATATTTTTTCAACAATTATTAAACTTCTAATATTTCATACTCACACCCCCTCCTATGTGAACTTAAAAGTACTTTTACTAACTGCCTTTTACAGTTTCTTTTAAAGTTTCAAATGTGTGTTTGTGGTGGAGAAGGTAGGTGGTACAAGAAAAACTTAAAGTGGGAAATAACTTTAAGACTATACCAGCACAGATATATACAAAACAAAGAGAAGTGTAGAGAGGAAAACAGCAAAAGGAAATGCTGTTTGAGGAAATTCCCCTGACTCACACTAGGTAATGAAAAGATAACATTCTTCTCCTCAATCTAGCTTCTGCTGAAGCCACTCCTCACTCTCATCTGGGGTTTCTGTGTACTTTATATACAAATACACATAGCCACTCACCCGCTTCTCTCTACTAATGGTCACCACCATCCTCATGGTCAAAAATTTAAAGGGGAGTGAAGAAATTGAGGATGTTGTAACAAAGCAAACCAACCCACTGGTTGGGAAAGCCCTTCACTCAAATGCACTCACTCCCAAATGCATTATTATCATCATCATCATTAGCTGACAGCCATAAAAGAGAATGTGTTCCCGAAATATTGACCCTGGTTATAGCTTTAGCTGCTAGAACTGGAGATGCCACACTTTGATGACTGTCTCTTACTTCCTTTGTAGATATGGGCCTCAAAATGGAACATTAGAAAAAGCATACAACTTCAGATCACTCACAGGTGAAAATTTCACGTTACTGTAGGAAACACAATTAAACAATGATGATAATAATAATAACTATTATTCTAACAGCTAACATTTACTCAGCATTCATTACATATCAGAAAGCTAAGGACTTTACTACATGAATTATGTAATATAAACCTAAACCTCTATGAAGATTTCTTATTGTTAAATCTACTTGCCTAGTGCTCACACAGCTAGATCTTAACCCCACCAGTTTTACTTCAAGGCTTACACTTTTTAAACCTTATCCTCCCATCCTGCACAAACTATTCAACAATAATTAGGAACCATCCCCCTCCCCAGTAATTGGTGTTTTGAAAATACTAGTTATGTTTGACATCTTCCTCAAGAAACTGATGAAAAGATATTATGCTTTCAAGTAAAAGGATAAATACTCTGGAAGAAAGGATAAAAATGTTCATCTTTCATAAATATTAGATAAATAACTGATATAATACAGGTAAATATGGTTTGTAAACTGTACTTTAACCCCAACACTTTATTAGGTGCTTTTTAATTTGGAATTATCCTTTTGACTCACAACATATTTAGTTTCCTGACTTTGTACAAAGTCTTTTAAAAGCTGTATTTCCCCACAGATACAGAGAACAAACGGGGTGGTTGCCAGAATGGGGAGCGGCATGGGCAAAATAGGTGAAGGGAATTAAGAGGTACAGACTTCCAATTTTAAAATAAGTAAGTCATGGGGAGGTAATATAATATACAGCATAAGAAATATGGTCAATAATATTATAATAACTTTGTATGGGGTCTGATGGTTACTAGACTTATCCTGGTGATCATTCCATTTGTATTTAAATGTTGATCACTAAGTTGTACACCTGAAACTAAAATAATATTGTACATCAACTATATTTCAATTAAACAAAATAAAGCTGTATTTTCAATTTCAATGAATGATATACATACTAAAAAGCTTAATACCTAAAACATTGTGTTTATCACTCTAACCAACTTCACTTCTATCACAGTTTAGACTAACAGAATCATATTTGAAGGAACAAATCACTCATCCACACTTTAAACAAAGCTACCTACAGAATCACAGTTCCAAGAATCCCAAATGAAATGGGAAGGCTACAGCTTACAGACAGAAGAGTTAGGGCAAACGTTAGTAGAGGGAGAGTACAAGGGAAATCTCTTAGAAACGCTAATCTTAATACAGTCTCGCTTTCCCTCATCCAAGAGAAGTATGCACAGCTGTTGCTGCTACCCTAGCATTTTTCTCCTCTTTCTCCTCTTGAAATCCTCGACTTTTCTCCTCCTGGAAAGTTTATCTCACAGGACTGCTAACATCTCTCAGTAGTCAAAGGATCTTTTATCTTGAATTTAAAGGAACAAAAATATACTAACTCCTCCTAATCACATAAGAGTTCCCAGTAAATTCAGAGAGGATAGTAACTTCACAGTTCAGCTTCAGCAGATCTAAGAAAAAATTAAACAGTACAGCAACTGAGGCCCTAGAGAGAAGAATACACCTTTTTCATGGAGACTCCAGCTATCTGAAGAAAGACCACGAATTGAACTTGGTGTTCTACTTTCTAGGTCTCAAGTGATCTTTATGTTTGGTGTTTTATTTTGTTTTGTTTTGTTTTGTTTTAAGAGGGGAAAGAAGAGAAATACTTTAGCCAACCAGCAGGGTGAGCTAGTGCAAGAATCAGTTTGATTATTCTGTTTTCTCAAAATTCAATGATATAAATGGGTTGCACTATTAAAAGCAGCTATTCCCTCCTAATAAACCTGAATTAAAAGACACAACTTCTAAACCTGCTTCAGTCAGTGCTACACAATTCTGTTCAATATTTACAGATTCTCCATCTACAAAGCAGACATTCTCTATACCAGATGGATTAATAACAGATAAATGTAAAAAAATTAGAGCTTATTTGAATATCTATCCAAAATATTATAGTATCCATCCTTTATTCTCATGTTTTATTTTACAGACTATCAATTAAAAATTTTTTTAAACATTAAAAAAGAACTGCTAAAACTAGTGTTCTTTAAAAATTAGGGCTGGATAATTCAACATTCCAATTTCTGCATTCGTTGCAAGCTATAGTTGCCTTAATATATGCCAGAAAAAGCAGTCATGAGAAAAGCATTCCCACAAGAGTAAGATCCCCTGCTTTCCTTTAGAATCACATTCTGAGAAGAGTCTAAATAAGTAACCCTAAACACTAGTAATATATTTGGGGTGAGAGAAAGATGAACCTGATCTTTTCTAACAACCAATTTCTTTAAATTTTTTAAATTGCAGGTAACCCCACCACTTCAAGTAACTGTCCTTGAGTTTTTCTTCTCTCCTCCTGTTACCCAATACAGTCTCAATTTAACTACAACAAACTTCTCCTTCTTTTATAACTTGAATGACAAATTAAGCCTGCAAAAAGTTTAAGGTCTGCAGGTGACAGACTCACTTCATAATTATTGATACAGAGAATCCGGGAGTAATCTTAATTATCCCAAAACCAAAGTATAATTAAATCCACTCACATAGTGTTGAAAATTAAGAAATATATCAACTTTCCTAGAAAAATCAATAATTTAAGTGCACCTTAAAAGACCCATAAAAACTTTAAAACCTAAAGACAATTTACCTGTTTTTTTTAAACGTGATATCTAAAGAAGTTAAAGATAACTGTGGGATCCCATCCTAAATGATTTTACTACTTGTTGAATTTCCTAACAGATGTTACAGATTTACTACTCAGCAGTAGTACTAGTTAGTCTTAACAAGTTGTTTTTAACAGTAGGCAAAGTGGTATGTCCATTTTTCCAACTAAAACACTATTACAAAATGAAATGCACTAGCATCACTATTTCAAGCCTCTATCTCATTTCTTATCTCATAACTAGTAGAAATGGCAATTACTTCAAACTTTCCAAGAAGTTTATCAAGCTACCTGTTTTGTTTTGTTTTTCAAATCTCTGAGTCGATTGTTTTGGAAGCCTCAGAATTCAAAAGCAACCTTGCTTTGAAATTATCTGAAATGTCTGTACTTTGTAACTGATTTTGTTTCACTTTGGAAGTCACTTTAAAAACTAAGTTACCATATCAAGTTAAATAAAAGCTTTATTGTCACATAATTTCTCATTAATATAATAGTATCTGAATAACAAGTACTCTCAAGCATACTACCTTGTTTTGTTTTATAACCATTATTAGTTGCATATAGTCACCTCCTTATCCCACCAATGTGACCAATGAAAAGACCAATGGGGTATAAGTTGAGAGACAATTTTCCATCATGCCATTAACTTAATCATCTCTGGCCCTCAATATATTGAAAAAGAGAGAGTAATACTAGTTGTTCTCTAAGATTCCTTCTACACTAAAACTATATGATTCAATAATAATTTTGCTGATATTAATATATCTCCTATTCGTTAATACAAGAGTGTTCTCTATTAGAAGGAGAAAACCTAAAAGGGGGGAAACATAAATCTGGGAAGAAACAAGGAAAATCAAAGTTTTAAGTAATGCTGAAAAGTTCGAATTCGATTTGAACAGAGATCTAAAGCTAGTTATATAAATGTGCTTAAACATCCCTTCAATCAAGTAATTTAATTTGTTAATGTGACCTAGCCAAAACATTAGTTGTTTCCAAATTTCGTACTTCAAATATTACAAATATATACCAAGTATGATGTAGATGTAAGTGCAGTGTAAGTTTAAACTGTTAGAAATTCTAAAACTTACACCACCATGATTTTAACAGCAATATACCTATCACTGCATTAATACTAGTCAAGCCTTCGTGTTTCACCTATTAAAATGTCTAAACTAAACTGTAACTTCTTTATAATTTTTTCTTACAAAAACCTATCGCTGTAATATTGCTGCCATCTAGTTCCCTGGATACTTACACATATGACTGAAGGCAAACAGCAGGTTTCCTTTCTTTGAGCAATTTGAGTTGTCTATTTTTTGAAATGTTCTTTTTCTTGTGGGACCAAAACTATGTAACTAAACTACTGCAGAGAGGCAATATATTATTAAGGCAAATCTAATCTATCATCCAGATGCAACAAGCCTGGCATTAGTTAGGACTGGCCAGAATAGATGATGGTGTTTTGGTTATTTCTGTTGAAGTTATTAACTTGTATACAAAACAGGACCATCATTCGGGCTCTCAACTGTGTTTCTCTCCTCGTTGAGTACTTCTTAATGACCACACAAAATATGAAGTCTAAACATAAAAGTTTTATAACAACTAAATTTATGTCAATATTACTTAAAACAGTTCAAGAAAAGTTTTCCACTAATGTTGCTAAACCATGGATGGATCCCAACACGAGAGTCGTCTGTGGAAGTCTCGTAACAAGAAACCGTTAGTTCCACCACCTAAGTTTCCAATCACTGAGAAGGGTCTGGGACAACTCATCTTCAGGTTCACGGGAGGAGTGGAGCACACCTGCTTTCCTCTGGCAGAGATTAAGCTCCCAGGGACACAAAGGCCAGGGAATCAGACCTGGAGAAGCAAAAAGCTTTAGCTGGACACCCACCAAGCCCCTGGCAACCCAAACACTTTGAGCGATTTACCTCTTGCTGTTACTTCCCAGGCACCTATCGGCATAAGATCTTGCAAAACAGGGGGAGGGGAGGGCTCTGCGGTCCTGGTCCCACGTTAGGGGAGGGGTGTGTACAGTTAACGCCAGAGCCTACGCTTCTGGCCGAGGCAGAGCAGCCCCAAAGAGAGGGGTTGGTGGCTGCTCTCGGACCGCCCCGTTACTCAGTGCATTGCAATGGCGACCGCAAGGCTCCCCAAGCCGCCTGATCTCGGCCCCTTCCCCCTACTGCTCACTGGCTGCTCAGCTTCATGTGACTAAACAAAACCCCCAAGTCTAGTGCCCAGCTCAGCCCCTTTGTGTCCGCTACCGGATCCTCCGACGCCGCCGTGGAAAAGTCCCCCCCTCCCCACCTCCGCCGAGTCCCGCCCCGCGGCGGCGGCCGCCGCTCACCTCAGGCACCGCCGCCCCCCGCGGCCGCCGCGGCCGCCGCCTCCCCGAACCCGGGTCCCGGGCTCCTTGTGTAGCACCAACTCCGCCTCCTCGGCCGCCGCCGCCATCTTAGCCTGTGCGGCAAAATGCGTCCTTTTGGATGGTTGGGACCCAGCCTAGGGCGTAGCTCCCCGGGCCCAAGCGCCGAAGGCCGGGTCCCCCAAGTTCCTCCGCCACCCTCAGTCCCGCCGCCGCCACAACCCAGAGGCCCGAAACCCACACGGGTCCCGGCGAATCCGACCAAATAACCCCTGAAACTCACAGTTTGGTGCCGTGTGCGTCAAACCGGGGCGACGTTGGGAGCGCGCGGCGTCCCCGCGTCACACGCCGCTCTGTACGCTACTCGGCTCCAACGGCCCCCCTCCGCTCCCCGCTTTTCGCCTTCGGCCCCGGTTCCCACGGCGCAGGCGCGCTGCTTTCCCGCCTCTTACCGAGCTGCGGGCCGCGGGGGCGGCCAGCGAGGAGCTCTCAGGCGGCTTCGCGCTGGTGGAGCGTCTGGGCCAATTACACCAACGGGTGCAGCAGAAACAGTGCACCACTGTTCTCGGGTGCCAGAAACCCAACAAGGTCACCTCCCCCAGCGCTGACCTAATCACTCTCAAGGAGGTTCCCGCCCCAAAGTAGGCACGCTCCAAATATGGTGGTGCCCAAACTCTGCAAGACCCACTTAGGCAAGCCTAGGCCCTTTAAGGTGGAACAGACCCATATTTGATTTCCACAATCACGAGAGGGCCACAGTCCCTTTTCTTCCTACTGTTGAGGAAAACAGCTAAAGGACTCGAGATTGCTGGTCACAACTGTAGAGTAATGGCAGAAGAAGGTTTCTGGATCTTAAGGGGACCAATTGTTGGGAGATGCTTGATGGACAAGCAGAGCATCAAGTGTAGCATCTCAGTTAACGGAAAAGCCTACCCTAAAAGGTGCCCTGGGTTCGGTCCAATTTGATTCTGTGAACATACTTTCTCCCTGCATTACTGAATGTGTTGTGGGTCTCCGAATTAAAGTTATATAAGAAGTACCCGGTATGCTGGTTACCCTTCAAAGAATTAGTAGGTCCCGAGAGAGTTCTAGAAAACTTTTTAAACAAGTATCCACCTCAGAGTCTGAGGACAGTTTCACAGACCACACTTTGAGAAACATTGATTAGGAGCTATTCTCGTTGCTTTTGAACTGAGCAAACATAAAAGTTGCTAACATGTCTGACATGAATCAGAATTTCCTGAGGAATCTACTAGTCCTGCCTTAATAAGTTCTTTGGCTGTTCTGAATCTCTGGGTTCTCAAAAAAAAAAAAAAAAGTTTTCATTAGTTAGTTTAGCAGCTATCGTAAAACTCTGCTTTTCCAAACCCTCAAGATGATTTTGGCATTCAGAGGAATACACTGTAATTGCACGTATTTGACAAGAATGAGAAACATTCCCTTTACTATAGGATGGTGACTTCATCCTCATTATCAGCAAACATAGATTCCAAACAACAGGTATTTATACTTGCTGAATTAGTTAATAATAATAGCTAACACTTTTGAGTGCTTACTATTTACCAAGCATTGTTCTAACTCATTCAATTTCATTAAAACCTAAAACCTAATGAGGCAAAGAGAGGTGTGGTAATCTTCTCAACGTCACACAGCTCTTTGGACTCTTTCAAAATACAAAATTTTCTTCTTCATTTACACAAATGGGTAAACAATCAAATGTATATAAATTTTCAGCCAATTTTGGGGGGTTGTCTTTTGGGTTATTTCATCTGTAGAATCCATTAAAATTGGACATTCTCAGTTTGCTATTGGACTTACAATAAATAAAATTATAATGTACTATGTAAATTCTTATAACATATCACTACAAAAGCAGTTACCAACAAAAGCAAAAACTCTGTTGTGAGTGTACACCACTGACTGACTGATGTGCATCAGATCGCACCACCAGCAAATAGAACTCAACCATGATCAGGAACTTGTCTCACTAATGAAATTGTTTGTTTATACAAGAATTAAGCAACTAAACTGTAATACTATAGAAATAGTAGTATAAGTAATGGTAATAATTGTAATAGTAAAAGTAGTAATGGTTGATGAAATTCTTTATAAACAAAATAGATGTCAAAAAACCTTCTATGAGTGGGAGAAACCTTGAAAAGGGCAGAAATCTTGAATAAGGTAATGCAAAAAAAAAAATGCAGGCAACTAGAAAAATCCAAAGACACATTATGTGGCTCAAAGCCAAAATATTTAAAGACATTAAAAGGAAAATGTAGTTGAGAATGAAAATCAAGATGTGGAAAACAGTTTGACCCCTGGAAAAAATTCACAAAGCACATCTACTCACTGTAATAAAAGAATGCTCCGACCTGGGGAAGAATCTTTGAAAACAAAAAGGAAAGAAAGGAAAAGCCAGACTGGCTATTGTTAAAGTGTAAAAACTTGACATTATTAGCACAGTATATGAATCTATTAGTTTTTCCAGTGAATGGGATTACCCAATAAAAGATACAAAGTAAGCTGTGGTCTCAAATGACCTAATCAAAAAGAAAATGCAATTTCATGTTGGATAAAAATGGTTAATTCTCCACATTCCAATACTTCTGAATTGCAGGCAAAAAGAAGAAAAAGAAACATTGATTAATCTACTATCCTAGTTACAGCAGAAATTAACACAACATTGTAAATCAACTATACTTCAATTAAAATAAAAATATACTATCCTAGTAATAAAGTCAAGTCCAAGTTTGGATTTATCTTAGGGCCTCACCCCAAGAGGACCCACCTCTGAGTACCAAAATTGTTAAGACAGACTCTTTGTGGAATTTCAAATATTATGATGTGTGTTAATTAGGGTGGAGGTCAGAGGATGTTTGGCATAGAGAGAGGTGAAGAGAGTAAACAGAGATCAAGCCTTATATTTATTTTTGTCTCACAGTAACCCCAGCACAGAGACTTTTACATGTAAAGTATGCAGTAAATAATTTTGTTCAATTCAACCAACATTCACCAATTGCCTATACCATGCAAGGCACTGTACTAGGCACTGTCAGCGAATAAAAAAGGAATAAGACAGTTCCTTGCACATATTCAATAAATATTAGTTGAGTAGATTAGGAGCTTTTATAGTCCAATAAAAGAACTAGACAAAAGGATATAATCAACTCTCAATTTACCAGGGAATGGGGGAGATGAGGAAATAGATAATTACGATTTCAAAATCATTGAAACAAAATTTCATAAAACATGATACAAAATAAGTTTCGTATACACATATTTAGTAAAAATTATATCCAATATTTAGGAACACATTTACTACTCTAACTCTTCAGCATATCAGAAGTAGACCATGAGTGTGGACTTGTTCACAGAACATATGTAAAGAAAGAAAATGGTGGGCTAGGGAAACAGATAAAAAAAAATATTTAAGGAATGAGTAGAGCAGGCCAAGAAAATAAAAAAATGGAGGGACAGAGGGATATGAGGAGATTTAGGCAAGAGTGCAGCCTCACAGAAGCCAAGGAAGTATTGGTAACAGCTTAACTACTATGACAAATAACTTCAAATATCAATGGATTAACACAGTAAAATTTCACTTCTCATTCACATCACACTCCACTGAAGTTAGTGGGAAGGGGTGGGGGGAAGCCTCAAAGCAGTTACTCAAGTACCTAGGGTCCTTCTGTCATCTGGCTTTGCCATCCCCTAAGGTCTTAGTGTCTTCTACTGGATCCCCTGGAAAGAGAGACAACACACATGGAGAATCGTGAGTGCAGTAAACTGAAGTGGACAAGCACAGAAGTGGCACACATCACTTCTCACTTTCTATTAGTCAGCATCTAGTCACGTGGCTCCACTTAACTGCAGGCAAAGGCTGGGAAATGTAGTTGGGCCGTAGGCCCTGGAGGAAAAGGAAATGGGACTGGTGAGCACAAAGCAGGGTCTCTGCACATCCTGAGTAAATGCAGAAGAGAGGTTATATAAGTAAGCGGAGTGCACTGGGTGTGCAAGATCATTGGTGACCTTGGCAAGAGCAAGGTCAGAGGAGTGGCTCAGCCCACTGCAGTGAGTTCAGGAAAAAATGAAAAGAAGGGGAAATAGCAACAGTCTGAGCAACCGTGGAAACCTGACAAGATCAACTGACTAGACTTACAAGGCTGAGAGACTAATCTCACACTATAGGTAGGTGCCACTGCCTAAGGATTCTTGGCAACTAACTAGCCAGCCTTCTCCTGGTTAGAAGAAAGCCCTCTCTAGGCCTTCATCAAACTTTCACCCACATTAAACTTGAGAAATGTCTTTATTGTTTATTTTTTCTAGAGTGAAAGATTCCAGATGTTCCAGAATATTTGCTTGAGATCCATCCAAGGAAAAAAGGCATCTGTAATTTCAGCCATCCCATGTGTTTTACTAAAGAAAATGAACATAAAATAGTAAGCCAAAGTATTGCATTATATGTATTGATTTCCTTTGTAATCAATAACTGGGAGATATAAGAGATGTAATTGTACAAATGTGTTCCTTTAGCCACATGGCAATAATTAGAAATTGAACTTTGATATTTCTAGTTTAATTGTAAATGAAATTAAATGTCTTCAAAATGAACATTAAAATCTCTATCATGTATCATTTACTTAAATTTTCTAAATATGTTGTAAGAAGGGAAAGAATGGTGGTTTCAAGTTGTAAAAAATAGATTTAGGAAACATTTAGTTCAAAGTAGAAATACAGGTCTAAAAATATAACACGATAGTATCTTTATTTTTCTTATCCATTTCTCTTTTTATTGCAAGGCATTAAAATCTCTCTTACAAATTCTCATTCAGATTCGTTCCTGAGTGCCATACTTCACCCTCAACATAGAATGGCTGTGGTCTCCAGGCATACCTGAAAGATGCCCTGAGATGTAGAGCCATCCTCTCTTCTAATATTCATGTGGTACCTACAATATTCCAAGCACTATACTGGGCCCTGTGGAAGATGTGAATATAAATAGAACACAGTCAGCTCTCAAATATTTTATGGTCGAATAGATCAAAAGTCATATGCTCAAAGTGCTATTTGTATTTTAAAGTTGACAAAGAAAGAGGTCAGTTTATTGTTCAACTAGTGCCTCACGTGGTGATAATGCTGTGGAGTCATTTCCTCTAGAGTTTAGCTCTTAGCTTTGCAGGTTGAGAATCAGACTAGAATTGATCAAGCTCGGATGCATGAAACATATAAAAGACTAATGTATAAATCACATGGTGATATATTAATTTACAGTAAAAGTTGTGACTGCCAAGCATAATGGAATACTCAGGCAGATTGGTCAACATATTCTTTCCCCTGTAGAGAAGGGTTCCAGGAACACCAATTACTTGTTCAATGAGCATGGAATTATATGAAAATGATCTTAACAGATGGTGTTATGAAACTTTGATAGCAAACTGTACTCTGCCATGAAGATGTACCTGTCAAGGGAACTTGAACCATTAGTTTGCTCTCACAGGGAAATAACTGGTATTTTCCTTAAAGATATATAGCAATATATTAGAAGCACAAAAATATGAAGCATTTTATCATCTATATTTCATCAATTCTGTAACACTTTTTAAAAAATTATTGTAACATCTCTGAAATTGAGGTGTGTTTTAAAAATTATAGTTTGTAACTGGCATTTTTTTCTTGCTGAGGGGTACATGTAATAATGGCACACATTTCAATGAGTGATATCTTAGAATAACTGCCTGACACTTTTAGAAATTCCCCTAACTCTGTTTTGGTAAATCGACTTTCACAAACTTAGTTGTTGCCCCAGTATATCATAGCTCACAGTCTAAGTTCAAAAACTATGTCAAAGTTTAATCTCCTCAGTTCATACGCTGATCAGGCTGAAGTTCCCAAGAGATACAGAACATTGGAGGATAGTTCATACACAAGTGCATTCTTTCCTCCTAAAGTAACCCGGAAGTAACCTTCACTGGGCTTGTCACCACTTTTTACTGCAGGACCCTTAAAACCCCTGCAAAATTCCTTGAAAGAGTCTCATGTATACTCAGAAACAGGTCCTACCAGCTACCTCATTACTCCTCTGATATGACAAAGTATCTTCAGCAGCTACTGGTGAGCCTTCTGCTGGAAATGACTGCCTTCCACATGGCACCACCATTTTTTGCCAGGCACCTCCATAGTCATAGCTGATAATGTGCATCTGGAATACACATTGGTTGGTACTAAGGCAGTACTGAGGGCCCTAGTCTAAGCTTTTATTTTTATGGACTACTTTTTAAATATTTACCTGTTGTATGTCAGGCCCTTTACTAGTCACTGCAGAGACTGTAGTGAAAAATCCATGGTCACTATGTACAGTTGTGGAGTTTGTGCTCTGCACAAAGACTCTCAGCCAAGTAGGTATGCAGAGGCTAAAATCCAGACTGTTTTCTACTCACCAAATCATGCCCCTTAGTGCAGGGCTAAATTTTTCTTTAGGAAAGGATGCCATTTTCTTCCCACAAAGTGCCTTTTCTTGTGAAGCAGTTCTTGTATTTGTGGGCCTGCATCAGCCTATGTCTAATTCTTCTGCACAGAGTATCACCTTTTTCAATCTCTCTGCCCAGAGAGGGTCTTTCTGCAATTCCTCCTTCCTACTTCACACAAAGGGCATTTATAGGCTACTGGGTCCTAAATATTAAGTCCCTGCCCTCAAGGAGCTTACAGTCTAATGGAGGGAGATAAAGAAAGAAAAAGACCATTGTTATATGTGTGATAAGTGTTAGATAGGAGTAAGTATGAGGAGGGCCTTGGAAACACAGAGGAGGAGGACCTAAGTTAGTCTGGGGGACCCAGGAAGGCTTCCTGGAGAAGACTTTCTCTGCCTAGGTCCGTCTTCCTACTCCATCTGGGCTACATTCTTCAAGTTTCAGTTAAGTATCCCTCAGAGAGGCTTTCCCCTGCCCCCTTACCTCACACCCACATCTAGTACACGTGTTTTCCCTTTGTTATACTGGTCTTAGGTGTGTAGTAAAACCCACTACAACTGAACAAATTGGGCCCAAAAATTCAGTTTCATAAATTACAAGGTCATATTAGGAGGTTTACGAAATGACTGGAGTAAGCCTACATAGTTTGCTTGCTAGAGTTCCAGGGGTCTGACTGTGTAATCAGAATCTATCCTGGTCTCCTGGTTAGAGTTTGGAGCAATCTGCTGGTACTTGACTGTTCCAGCTTAAACGTGCTGGGAATGATTCTAGGTCCTATGACTAGCTGGGAATTCCAGGATCATACCACAAATTCCAGTTAGGTGGTATCCATTTCATCTGCCTTTTTTTTTAATTTTATTTTTTTATTGGAGTATAATTGATTTACAATGGTGTGTTAGTTTCTGCTTTATAACAAAGTGAATCAGTTATACATATACATATGTCCCCATATCTCTTCCCTCTTGCGTCTCCCTCCCTCCCACCCTCCCTATGCCACCCCTCCAGGCGGTCTGCCTAATCCAAGAAGATTGGGTTGGGAGAATAATGCAGAATTATTCTGGGAATGCAGAATCCCACTTCTTCCATTTCACCTTGCCTCTCTCCATCCCAAGTCAAGAACTGTAGCCCACTGCATTGGAAAATGGGAACCAGGCAGAGGACAGGATTAATGGCTGGAATCATTATAGTTGGTTTAGCATTATCAGGAATACGATTTTCCTATATGTTGTTTTCTACATCATTGTAGATTTGGCTTTAACTATAATTACTTGCTTAATGTCCACCTCCTCCCCTAGACTATATAGAACATGAGGGTGTTTTAGATGTTCATATTATATTCCTTACTCATAATACAGTTCTTAAGTCATATTAGTTGCTTAATAAATATTTATTGAACTGAATTGATGTTATATCTAAACTGGGATCTAAAAACTTATAAAAGCTAGCTGGGGGGAAGGAATTGAAGGAAAGTATCCTATGCAGAGGGAGCAACATGAAAAAAGCCTAAGAAGGGCAAGCATGTGTGGCATGTTTGGAGAATTGTAAGTAATTCATATGGCAAGCATATAGCACACGAGTGGAGAGTGGGGAGTAGTAAGTATTGAAAATGGAAGGGGAAGCAGTAGTTGGATCTCAAAGGACAAGAACTTGGAGTTTATCCTAAAGACAATGGGAAATCATTGATGGATTTTTTCAAAAGAAATTATATTATCAGATTTGCATTTTAGAAAGATCTACAGTGTGAGAAATTTACTGAAGGGAGTAAAACTGGATGCAGAGAGAGACTGGAATGTTTTGAGGATAGACCCTGATGCCTGCATAAGCACAACATATGTTAAAGAAAACTGCCCTGCTCTCAGCCCGCATGAAGAGGTGGTCCTTAGCAGCCCTGCTTTGTACTTTGCAAGCCTCCTCCCACTAACACTCAGCTGCAGCTGACTGGATCATGGATGGGAACCTGATCCAAAGAAGACCAATTTGTAGGCTGGCAAGTGGTCTATGACATAACTGTCATGGAAAATAGTACTCAAGACACTGTGGCATTATAATAGACAAATAGATCAATGGAAGAGAATAGAGGGTCCAAGATATAGACTCACAAATGCAAGGTCAATTAATTTTTGGCCAAGCTGAAAAGGTAATTCAGTGGAGAAAGTGTAGTCTTTTCAACAAATGATACTGGAAAAATTGATTATCCATATGGAAAAAATCAAACTTTGATCCATATATAAAAATTAACTCAAGGTGAATCATAGAAATAATATAAAATATAATCTGAAAACCTTTTAGGAGAAGAACTTTGTGAGCTAATGTTGGGCAAAGTTTTCTGGAATATGACACCAAAATCATGATTCATGAAAGAAAAAGTTGATAAAATGGACTTCATCAAAGTTAAAAATTTTTTCACTCTTCAAAAGACTCTGTTAAGGGCCTCCCTGGTGGCGCAGTGGTTGAGAGTCCGCCTGCCGATGCAGGGGATACGGGTTCGTGCCCCGGTCTGGGAGGATCCCATATGCCGCGGAGCGGCTGGGCCCGTGAGCCATGGCCGCTGGGCCTGCGCATCCGGAGCCTGTGCTCCGCAACGGGAGAGGCCACAACAGTGAGAGGCCCGCATACCGCAAAAAGAAAAAAAAAAAAAAAAGACTCTGTTAAGAGAATGAAAAGACAATCCACAGATGGGAGAAATTACCTGAAAATCATGTAATTGATAAAGAACTTATATCCATCCATATAAAGAATTCTCAAAACTCAATAATTAAACAAATAACCTGGTGAAAACTGGGCAAAATAATTGACAAGTACTTCACCAAAGAAGATATACTGATGTCAAATAAGCACAGAAAAATGCTCATTAACCATCAGGGAAATGCAAATTAAAACCACAGTAAGCTATCACTACACACCTGTGAGAATGGCTAAAATTAGCAAGACTGACCACGCCAAGCATTCAGCAGGTTGTATAGAAACTGGAACTCAATTACACTGTTTGTGGAAATGTAAAATGGTACAACAACCTTGGAAAAAAACTCGGCGATTTCTTTAAAATGTTAAAAAATATGATTTATCCCTTTTGCTTCTGGGTATTTACCCAAGATAAAAGAAATATACATCTACACAAAGACTTGTACAAGAACGTTCATAGCAGCTTTATTTATAACAGCCTAAAACTGGAAACACTCCAAATGCCCATCAGTAGATGAATATATAAGGCCAGTCCCCAAAAGGAATACTTACTGTATGATTCTCTTTATATGAAACTCTAGAAAATGCAAATTAACCTACAGTGCCCCCCCCAAAAAAAACAGATCATTGGTTGCCTATTGTGGAGTAGGAAGAAGAGACAGCAGTGGGGGTAAGGGATTACAGAGGGGCACAAAGATATGTTTGAGGGTGAAGGTATGTTCATTATCTTGATTGTAATGGTATCATCTGAGGTATAGCTATATGTAAAAATTCATCAAACTGTACACTTTAAATATACACAGTTTGTTTCAATGAAAGACTTTCAATAAAGAGCTTCAATAAAACTCTTTTAAAATTTTTTAAGAGTGATAATGGAAAGAGTGAGCTCCTTGAAGGGGTAGAATAGTAGGGTACTAAGATTAGACTTGGACAAGGACAGGTAACACTTCTATTTGACATGTTTCTACACAGGGTGTCAGGCAGATGAGATTATTTCTTTTGCGTAGGTGCTGTCCGTTTTCTCCATAAAATTGGCAGCAGTCTTTCTTTCTGCACAAAGTGATCTGAAGGAGGTAGGCAGAAGGCTGGTGGGTAGTGGAGCAACTTTGAAACAGTTGCTGCAGAGAGTGGGTCAGCCCCAACCCTTTGCATTTGGGCAGCATTGGGGTTTCTCTTGATATTGGAAACCAAGAATCCATAGTGACACCACTTCCGTATCATTATGTAATTTTCTCTAGCACAAGTCAGCAGTACGAATGAAGGGAGGGTCAGTCCTCTCACTTCTTTGAACACGTCTTATCTTCGAGAAGCTTCTTTAATCTTTTGAGCACTCAGATTTCTATGGCATCTACTTCACCATTTTGCCAGACATGTCGAGATTTTTTTTCATTTATTCATTCATCCATCCAATAAATATCTATTGAGCCCCTTTGACTCAGGTGTCAGGTGCTAATGGCACTGAATACACAGTAGTCTAAATATATATGGTCCCTGCTTTCAGACTTCCATGCCTAAATAAGCAACTTGCTCTTCCAGGCTCCACCCTGATCCATTGCAGACATCAGGGCACCAGACACTTCCCAAGTATAGGTTACCCCTGGGACTCATACAGATCACTTGGCCTTCCATCATCAAGGTGGCTCCATTGCATGTTCTATTTTCATACTGGACCCTTGTCATATTCCTCCTTTCGAGTGTGTATTGTGAGCTGGGAAAAGTATGTGGCCAACATTGAATTCCTAAGATCTATAACTAGGGACCCAAGGGCAAAAGGAAATGAGCACAGCCGTCTAGTACACTGTCAGTGAGAACTTAGGTAATTTTTTCCCTTAAAATTCAATAAACCTTCACAATGACCTTCCATAAAAGATGAAGGCTAAACTGCTTGTCCCACTCAGTTTGGATAACAGATTATTAAGAAATCTTTACATATTAAATAATGTGGCACTACTACATCAAATGGAAGTAACATTATTTCTTTATCCTTTTAAAGAGAACTACCAGATGAAAAAAGTTAAATACACACAAGTGTGTATTTATATATATGGAATGTTGAGTTTGGAATCACATTATTTTTGCTTTAAGAGAAGATAGAAAAGTACGAGTTTTTTTTCTACCTTCCTAAGTCTGTTTTGAATAATGTAAGAAATTCCATATGAGATTACAATTTTGGGCCAGAAGCCAGCGTACAGTGTCATGTAGCTGACTGTCAATATTCAGTCTGTGAGGACACCACCAGAAGAGACAGCTAAACAGTAATAAAGGGGGGAAATGGGGTATAAAAAAGATATATGCATGTTCTTTCCTCTACTGTGGTTGTGATCCAAAAATTTAAAATAAAAAATATGCACAAATGCATAAGGGATGTTTCTTTTAGTGAAAAGGGGAAAAACAGATCCCTGAGGGTTGGGAATAGAAATTGATGAGTTTGGCAGTGGGCTTTGGAAAAGAGCAGTGATAGCCAACCTGACTAATAAGAAAAAAATGTTGCAAAGAAGCACTAGTACCAAAAAAGCAACAATTTTTGAATTGTGCAGAAAAACAAAATGGTCTTGTAATAGCCCCCGAGGGAAGCTTTCTGTGACAAAGAAATTTTCCTAAGTAACAAAATGGAAAAAGGGGACTCTGCCTGCAAGTTCCCTTAAGAGATAAAGTATTAATCTCTCTATCTCTATGGGTAAGAATGGATTTTTTTTTATAGGGAAAGTGATCATGTGCAAGATATTTTCCTAAATCACAGGTCAATGCATTTTATTTTCCATGTAGCCATCCATGGTAAGAAATCTGGCTGGAGATTCCAGGATGATCACTATTCATAATCAAGTATAAAGGTTACATCTAGCCAACTATTAATATTTTGCCTGTAAGCTTGTTGCCAGAAGAAATTGCTGAAATGAGCACCAAAAATAAGAGAAGATCCATGAATTTATTGTAATTTGATCAAGCCCCCTCCCCCCAATGAAAAAGATTTGTTTTGGAATTCATAATTTCCCCCAGCTTTTTGGAGCCTTAACTGTTGAGATAGGAAATTCTTAGATTGTGTGTATTTTTATTTAGATAAATAATCAGAGAATACTTATATAAATAACTTTAAGTCATTCTTAAGACAGATTACTTTTGTGAATTATCTATAGTGACTTGTGAAGAATTTCCCCTCCTCCCAAAGACAACTTACTCTTCTCACCTCACTCATTCCTTTTGTGTCTAGAAGGATTGACCAACAGAGCATTCATGCAAACCTTCATGAAAACGGTTTTTCTCAGTTGAGCTTTTGATAGGTACTTGGCATCCATGCGTTTATGATTTTACTCTCTGTAAAGTGCCCGAGCATAGCATGTCTATCTTGCTGTGATAGTCAGCCAGTTTTGGGGCTGCACCACCATCAGACTGATTCAATCAAGTTTTATCTATCATGTTCCTACTGGATGCTGGGAATCACACTTCTTCATGACACTGGGCATGATTCTATGAACAAGATTAACAAGGTCCCTGTCCTCATAAACCTCACATACCAGAATGTTGACTACAGTCCAAAACTAGGAAACCACTCTGGGTACTTCCAGCCAAGGATTCTTAGGTATTCCCATGAATCAGTGGGATAAGAACTGTAAGGAAGGGAAAAACAGAATTAGGGTATTGATCCCAAGAGAGACCTCCTGCTTAGGAAGCCAGAGTTTAATCAAGCAGGCAGCCTTAGGTGAGGGAATGAAGGAAAAACGTATTGTTTTGAAGGTAGGGAGGGCAACTCAGTGGGGACTCGGAGTAAAGCATTCTTGGAGCAAGAGCAGGCTATTGCTTATGTGCTATGATTTGAGATGAATTGGGAAAACTGCCAGTTCAAAAATGTCTCTTCCACAGATGTCTGTAAAATGTGAATGTTTACTTCTCTTGGGAGAGATGGCAGTTAAAAGAATGGACTTTGGAATCAGGCAGACTTGTTTGTGAATTGCAGCTCTGCAACTTAATAACTATGTGACTTTGGAGAAGTTACTTTTCTCTCTTAGCCTCAGTTTCCTCATCTACGAAATGGGGATAATTATGCACCCTCACAAGGTTTTTATAAGGCTTAAAAGAGTTATTATAAATCAAGCACTAGCACAGATGCCCAGAAATAGTAAATATTCAATAAATGATAGATATTCTTAATATTATTTATACCTATTGATTCACTCATTCATTCATTCAACTAACATTCATTGAACTCCCACCGTGTGTCAGGTATTGTGCTGGTCATGATGAAACAGGGAAGATAATCATGGAAGCAACTGACTAGTAAATTGTGAAAGGTGCCCTAAGAGACAGTAATAGAAAAAAAAAAGTAAAAGAAAAAAACTCCATTTTTTTTTCTTTTTCCAAAAGCAGAAAAAGGAAGGAGAACATTCCTGGAAGATAGAACAAAAAAGGCTCAGTGGCCTTCCCTGGTGGTGCAGTGGTTGAGAGTCCACCTGCCGATGCAGGGGACATGGGTTCGTGCCCCGGTCCGGGAAGATCCCACATGCAGCGAAGTGGCTAGGCTCGTGAGCCATGGCCGCTGAGTCTGCGCGTCCGGAGCCTGTGCTCCGCAACGGGAGAGGCCACAACAGTGAGAGGCCCGCATACCGCAAAAAAAAAAAAAAAAAAAAAAAAGGCTCAGTGTGTGAAAATGTTTTAGATCCATTTCTTCCTAGAAACTGAGATGTAGATGGTAGAAATTGGACCATTGATATAAGAGGTTACTTTATCCTAAAAACACTGTGTTCCTTTGACTTCTGTGACGCTGCACTCTCCTGGTTTTTCCGCATTGTCTCTGGTAGGTCCATCTCAGTCTCCTTTGTGGGGTCTTTCTCCTTTACCATTGTATGTTGGAGTTACTCAAGATTGTCTGAGATGCTTTTCTTACTCCATATGCTCTCCTTAAGCATCTCACTCATTATCAATAATCTTAGGGGGGTTTAAGTTACTATCTAAATGATAACTCCCCAATTTTTATATCCATCAGATCTCTCTTACAAACTCCTCCTATTTCCAGCTGACTCATACTTGCAGTTATTTAGTGAATGTCTTCACTCGGTTGTCTTAAGAACACCTCAAAATTAGAATGTCCCGAACTAGCTTGACTCCTTTCCAAAACCCCTTCCAGTGTATCCTCTCAAGTGCCGTCCAAGTTAAAAACCTGGCAGTCATTCCTGACTCCACCTCCGTCATCACGTCATCAAATCTCTTCCTTCTACCTCTTAGATGTGGATGTCTCACATCTGTTTGTTTCACGGTGTTCATTGCCACCACCATAGTCCACCTTGACTTTCATATTGTCTCCTCACATTTAGTCTACTGCTTTCCCACCTAATCCAGTGTCCACACAGCAGCCAGAAAATGCAAATCCATCCAGGTCACTACCTTATTTAAAACCCTTCAAAGCCTTCCCACTGCCCTTAGGAAAAATTCCAAACTCTTTACCAAGCTGTCTGCTTATCACTCTCCTATTTCCAGTCATTCTAAAACTTTCTTTCCCCAGGACAACTCTATCCAGGCTATTGCTTACCTCATACGTTTTCCCACTTGTTCCCTGTGCCTGGAATGCTTTGCTCTCCTTCTTTTCACCTAACTATACTTAGTCATTCTTAAGGTCTCACTTAGAAGTCACTTCCTCATTGAAACCTTCACAACCCCTCACTCTGGGCCCAAAAGCCATGGATAAGGGGGAAAGAAGAAGGGATGGGAAGAAAAAAATATGACCAAATTTGCATTGTGAAAATCACTGTGGATGATGTGTGGAGAACAGATAGGAAATAGGAGAGAATGGTTGTTTCCAGTAGTTGAAATGGTAAGAAGGCTATTGCAGAGGTCTTGTTGAGAGATGATGTTAGCTTGGATCAGGGAGGTGGTAATAGAAATGGAGAGAAGGTAATGTTGTCAGAGATATTTTGGACATAAAATCAATAGGCTTTGATATTACATCGTATTAGGAGAGTGATGCCTCCCTACTCCTCTGGTTTTCATGAAGAGGCATTTTCCTTAAAATTTCCTGGCTTTTTGCCTCATCTCATACTCTTTTCACATAATGGATGAGTTTGGGAGAGTGGGCTTGTAAGATTCAGCCCTTCCTCTCTTCTCTTTAAGACTGGCCCGCCTACAGGGAACATGTGCTCTGGGGTCTGCAGAGGGGTCAAGTTTTTTGATAAAGAGCCTGTCCTTGTAAGTAGAGGGCTCTGATGGTCTGGTGCTGTCAGGGACAGCATAGGTAAATCCTTCTAAAGCTGGGGTTCGGAGTTATGAAGCTCATTTTTGCCACACACCTGCATCACATTATTCAACCTGGCCTTCATCAGTAGGAAAGCTGACACATTGATCTGTATTTTCCTCACTCTTAATTTACTTGCTAATTTATTCGGAGCTCAGATGGGGGTTGGAGGAGGGAGGAGACAATGAACAGTGATGACTTCTAGATTTCCAGCTTATACAACTGCATGGATTATGGTGTCATTCTCTTGCCTCCTTCCTTTTTCTTTTTTTCAAATGGGGCAGTCAGAACTCACAAATTCAGAATTTGGGACATGTTGAGTTTGAGATAACTTTAAGATGTGCTGTGGCAATGTCAAGTTGGCAATTGTATATACAGATCTGGGGCTCAAGGATGCAGCTTGGGCTGGAGATAGAAATTTGGGAGCTATCAGCAAGTAGAGCACCATCATGGGTTAGGATGAACTCAACTGGGGCGGTATTATAGAGAAGGGAAGGAGGTTAGACCTGAGCTTCAATGAGCTACAATGTTAAATAGCCAGTTTGAGGAGGATGCGTCTGAGAATGTAGGTCAGTTTGCTGATACTAGAACAGATCCAGAGGTCAGAGAGGAAGGGTTTAGAAGATGAGCAATGAGGGAGGGGCTGAATGAGGGGCAAGAGAATACATAACATTATGAGGAAAATGGTACATAAAAGATACAAGGCCAAGGGTGGGCTTATACTTTGGGCATTGACAAATGAACACAGGATTCTGATTTAATCTCACATCTTGTAATAATTTAATCATTATTATTATTATTTTTTTAAATATTTATTTCTTTATTTTTGGCTGTGTTGGGTCTTCGCTTCTGCGCGAGGGCTTTCTCTAGTTGCGGCAAGCGGGGGCCACTCCTCATCGCGGTGCGCGGGCCTCTCACTATTGCGGCCTCTCGTTGCGGAGTGCAGGCTCCAGATGCACAGGCTCAGCAGTTGTGACTCACGGGCCCAGTTGCTCTGCGGCATGTGGGATCCTCCCGGACCAGGGCTCGAACCCGAGTCCCCTGCATTGGCAGGCAGATTCTCAACCACTGCACCACCAGGGAAGCCCCAATAATTTAATTATTTATAATTATTTGTATAATGCTGGTTTTGCCTCCAGATAGTGACCTTATTTTTTTTAATTGAAGTATATTTGATATGCAATATTATATAAGTTACAGGTGTAAAATATAGTGGTTCATAATTTTTCAAGGTTATATTCCACTTAGGTTATTATAAAATATTGGTTATATTTCCTATGTTGTACAATATATCCTTATAGCTTATCTTATACATGATAGTTTGTACCTCTTAATCCCCTACCCCTATATTGCCCCTCCCCCCTTCTTTCTCTAGTAACCACTAGTTTGTTCTCCATGTCTATGAATCTGTTTCTTTTCTGTTATATGCACTTGTTTGTTGTATTTTTTAGATTCCACATGTAAGTGCAGTGTCATACAGTGTTTGTCTTTTCTCTGTCTGACTTATTTCACTTAGCTTAATACCCTCCAAGTCCTTCCATGTTATTGCAAACGGCAAAATTTCATTTTTTTAATGGCTGAGTAGTATTCCATTATATATATAATGCATCATCTTTATCCATTCATCTTTTGATGGACACATAGGTTGCTTCCATCCAGATACAGAGACTTTGAAAGGCTGTCACTTCTTGGTCACTGCTGAATCCTCAGCCGTATCCATCAACACAATTCCTGAAACGAAATATGGACTCAAGATCCTTTGACTTCCTACTTCTATGTTAACGGTTAAATGGACCAGAGAAAGAGAAGCCTAATAGCATTTCTTAGGTTAAGCTCTAACTACTGTCACAAAGAGAGAGGAGTGGTAGTGAGAAGAAATATATATTTGTTACTCACTTCATTCCATACTAACAAAATGTGTTTTCTTACCCATTATTATTAGCCAGAGCTCCTCCCTTTTAGTGTTATAATTTGTTGATTGCATGGAACTCCTCATCAAATCATTTTTAAAAATGTTCAGACTTCCCAAAATACATCTGGCTTACAAAATTATAATTTCGACTATGTTAAAATTTGCATTTAAAAAGTCTGGAAGGAAATGTGATAATATGTTCATAGAAGTATGAGAGTGATTTTTACCCTTTAGATCTAATTTCTAAATAGTGTAGATATTTTATTTGTTAGTATTTTAAAGAAGTTTTTATATTTTGTGGATATTAATCTTCTGTTGATTGTATATTGTAAATATTTTCTCACAATTTGTTACTTCTTTTAACTGTTTGTGCTTTTTTTCTTTTTTTTTTTTGCGGTACGCGGGCCTCTCACTGTTGTGGCCTCTCCCGTTGCGGAGCACAGGCTCCGGACGCACAGGCTCAGCAGCCATGGCTCACGAGCCCAGCCACTCCGCGGCATGGGGGATCCTCCCGGACAGGGGCACACACCCATGTCCCCTGCATTGGCAGGCGGACTCTCAACCACTGCGCCACCAGGGAAGCCCTGTGCTTTACTTTTAACCGCTTTGTGGAGGTATAATTTGCATACCACAACATTTACCTATGCTAAATATACAATTGAATGGGTTTTAAAATTTTTATATAGTTTCACAAACATCAGTACAATCAAGTTTTAGAACACTTTTCTCACTAGAAAAAGTTCCATTTGTATCAACTTCCTCTCCCACTCTCAGCCCCAGAAAATTGCAAATCTACTTTCTACAGTTTTGCCCTCTCTAAATTTTCATAAAAATGGCATCTTACAATAAATAATCTTTTGTCTATGGCTTATTTCAATTGGTACGATATTTGTGATATTCATCTATGTTGTTAAATATATAGTTTGTTCCTTTTTATTGCTGAGTTTTTTAATTTATCTATTGTATGGATATACCATAGTTTGTTTATATATTACATTTGATGTTGTAATGTATATATTACATTACAAGTTGATGGACAGTTGGGTTATTCTCAGTTTTGGGCTATTATAAAAAGAATTTTGTGTGGGCATATATATTCATTTATTTGGGGTAGATACATAGGAGTGGATTTTCTGGTTTATATGGTAACTTTATATACACTGCTAAATTGTTCCAAAGTGGCTGTAACAATGTGTGAGGGTTCCAGTTTTTTCAAATCCAATACAACACTTTGTATTTTCAGTCTTCTATTTCAGCCATTCTAATGAGTGTGTAGCAGTACATCATTGTGATATTAATTTGCACTTATCTAATGACTAATGGTGCTGGGCATCTTTTCATGTGCTTATTTAATCTGTACATCTTCCTGAGTGAAGTGACTATTCAAATCTTTTGCCAATGTATTGTGTTGAGTTGTCTTAGTTGTTGAGTTGTTAGAATTCTTTATGTATTCTGGATACAACTCCTATATGAAATATATGCCTTGAAATAATTTCTCTCAGTCTATGGTTTGTCTTTTTATTTTTTAAATGGTGTCCTGAGAAGAGCAAAATTTTAAAATTTTGATAAAGTGAAATTTATCAATTTAAAAATTTTATTATTTGTGCTTTTTGTGTCACACCTAGGAAATTATCGCTTACCCAAGGTTACAAATTTTTTTCCCATGTTTTGTTCTAAAAGTTCCATAGCTTTAGCTCTTACATTTAGGTCTATTATATATTATAGACTGATATATTTTGAGCTAATTTTTTGTGTATGAGTGAGGTAAAGACCAAGTTTTTTTTTGTTTGCATAAAGATGTCCAATTATACTAGTACCATTATTTGAAAAAAAAAATTATTTCCGGCTGATTTAGGTCAGCACTTTTGTAAAAAAATCAGTTAATCTTAGGTCTAATTCTGGACTTTCTATTTTGTTTCATTGATCTGTATGTCTATCCTTCTGCCAAAACCTGATTGTTTTGATTAATATAGCTTTATAGTATCACCTGAAATAAGGTGTGAAAGTCCTCCAGCATGTTTTTTCTTTTTCAAAATTGTTTTGGCTATTCTAGTTTCTTTGCAATTTCACATAAATTTTAGGATCAGCTTCAATTTCTACTAAAAAAAAGAGCCTCCTGAGATTTTGTTAAGTATTGCATGGAATCTACAGATCAGTTTGGAAAGAATTGCCATCTCAACAATATTTACTCTTCCAAATCTTGAACATCATATAGCTCTCCATCTGTTTAGGTATTTGTGGGCATTATTTTTATTATCAGAAAAAAATCAACAACACTTTTGAAAATAGTTTATTTTTTATCAGTACCATATAATCTTAAAGGAGAATGGATTTCTCCTATAGCTACTAGTTATAGGTAAATGTGTAATAGGCATGTCGGGAGCTGCTCTCAAAGAAGTGCTCTGAGCTCTTCAGAATATTGCTGACACTGGTAGTTTATCATGGAAGAAAGAGATGCAGTGAGAGTGTGGTGTGTGGGCTGCAGAGGTCAATAGGTCAAAATCATTCTCAACTGTTCTTTTCCACTTGTTTAAGATACTTATAAGAAAGGGTCATTTAATTTGTCCTTCATCATCAATACTAAATATATAATCTTATAGAAAATAAGTGCTCAAGTACTGAATAGTTTTCAGTTATTGAAAGATCATTAGAAAATTCTGGAAAAATTGTTTATTACAGCATTTTTAATACATGAAGAATAACAGGTGAAAATATTGCTGTTTTTTTATAGATCATTATTTATTTTAAGACTTTTCTTGCTGAATTTTATTGATAAAGTAAATTCTCTTGAAATGAATGTACTTATCCAAACCAGACAGTTTACTTAAATTTAAAAATGTCACTCAAATATCAATTCCAAAATAAGTAAATAATAAATACCATAAACCTAAAGACTTTAAGAAATACTGTTGTCTGTTAATATTGAAAAATTGAAAAATACTGGATGAATAAAGTAGCTTTAATAAATGAAACAGCAACAACAGCAAACCTTCCTTATATGGAGTGAAAAACATTTTTTCTTTAAAATTTTTCTATTTGAGGAAGCAAAATACATTTGCACTAAGGTATAGTAAACTGAAGAAAAAGAGCAAGCAGTAGCCTGCAGAAACTAAAATGTAACACTCTGTAGCTCCAATTACAGAACTGCAGAATGAAAAATAAATAAATGAGACACAACAAATATAAACCTTTTATATCTCTTATATTCATGTTATCTGCTTCATTTACAAAGAAAACATGAAAAGAGTTTGCAGTAAAAAAAGAAAAAGACATAAAACTAACCCAACTACGTTCATAAATCAATAAAACTTCCTCAAATATAAATGGACACATTTCAAAAAAAATCAACAATTATAATACTACTCATAGTAGAACTTATTAAGATTAAAATATTTCTGCATATTTAATAATTTATTCAACATTATAGGGGATTTACTAATAGCCCAATTGTAACTAACGTTTATAGGAAAAAAGAAATTTTATACATAGAAAGGAGAGAGATAAATGGATAGATAGATATAGACAAATACAACACTTGTACTAGGCATTTTTTTCCCACTGTATTTTGTCTCTCTGAAGGGAACTACAGATCATTTAGTGGGTGCATAAAAAGTTTTTGAATGGATGAATGAATTAATCTGCCCTGATTTCTTCATTTTATAGATGACAGATTGGTGGCCCAAAGAAGTTAAATGACATTCACTCTTTCATTAATGTATGCATGCATACATTTCCCAAACAAATCATTTTTGAGCACCTACTATGTGCTGATCCCTGAGCTAAGAACTGGGAATTCAAGGATAAACCAAAATCCAAGAGGTACCTAGTCTGGAAATTATTGTTTAGTGGGAGGAGACGGACATTAATTACACAAATAATTAACAACTGCAAATAAGTGCCCAAAAGATGTACATGTGGAACTATGCAGAGGTAGAAGAAAAGGGGATGTAACTTACCCCAGGTTCATAGATGTAACTATCAGAGACAGAATAACCCAGATCCATTATCTTTCCAAAATATCTTTAGTTAAATGGTTGAAAGTACTTAGTGTTCACAGTAGAGGACATCTCTGGAAAAAAAAAATCAGAAGCTGCTAGTATATCATCCCATTATATGAATAAATTAGGCATACATATACAAACCTTTAAAAAGCATTTAATTCTTAAAAATCAAATAAATGAACTGTTTGGTAAATGGTGCTAGGTAAATTGATCATTCTTTTGGCAAAGTAAATTTTCCACTTACATATCATACAAATATCAATTCCTTTTGACTTAAGGATCTAAATACACTTTTAACAAAACTAAGAAGTATTATAAGAAAATATAATTTAAAAGAAGTATGGGGACAGTATGAAATTCTTAAAGAAGAAACAAAATTCAGAAGCTATAAAGGAAAAGATTGACAAGAGTAACTAAATAAAAGTTAAATTGCTAAGCATGGGAGAAAATATTCTCTCTCTCTCTCTCCACACACATACACACACACACCACTATCACTACCACCACCACCACACAATTATATCTATAGTATATAAAGAGCTATGGCAAATCAATAAATAAAAGACAAACAGTCCTACTGAAAGATGGGCAAAAGATATGTAGTGGGAAGACTCTAAAATGGTCTCCAGTGATCCCTGTCTCCTGATTTTCACTCCTCTTGTGTAATCTCTTACATGTAGCCAGGATCCAGTAAATTCAACAATGACAATAGGAGGTCACTTCTGTGATTAGGTTACATAAGATTGTGACCTCTGTCTTGCTAGCTGTCTATTGCCTCTCAACTTGCACACTTTGATGAATTGAGCTGCCATGTTGGAGAGGCCCACATGGTAAGGAACTGAGAGTGGCTCCTGGCCAACAGTAGGCAAGGAACTGAGACCCTCAGTCCAACAGCCCCTGAGGAACTGAATTCTGCCAACAACCACAGGAGCTTGGAAGTGGATCCTTCCTTAGTTAAACTTTCAAGTGAAACCATAGTCTTGTGAGAAACCTAAAGCAAAGGACTCAGTTAAGCTGCGCCAGACCCTGACCCACAGAAACTGTGAGATGATAAATGTGTGTTGTTTAAGCCATTAAATTTGTGGTAATTTGTTATGCAGCAATAGATAACTAATACAGGTTATGAACAGGCAATTTATCGAGGAAAAAATACAAATGATCAACAAATACACTGTCAAAATGCTTAATCTCACTAGTGATTAGGAAAATAATATAGAAAAATTACTGTGAGGCATAAATTTGTACCTATCAGACTAGTAAAAATGTTGAAGATTGATAATTTCCAATAAAAGCAACAGTAGAAGGAAAAGAGTACTTTCATACAGTATTGAGAGCAGTTTAAACTGGTACAATTTCCTCCTTAGGGAGCAATTTGGCAGCACCTTTGAAAAGTTTAAGTATATAGACTGTTAACTCAGTTAAATCCATCTCTTGGAATCTATGCTACAGAAAGAAAAGAGATGTATCTCAATGTTCATTGCAGCATTTGCTGTTGTAGCAAAATATTGGAAATTATCTAAATCTCCATCAGTGGGGAGTGGTTGAATAAATTATGCCACATTTATACAATCGTAGTCAATAAATGTAGATCTGTGTGTACTAACCTGGAAGTGTTCTCACTACTTATTAATGGGTTAAAAAACAGGTTGATAATGATCTTTTTAGTTTGATCTCATTTCTAATGATACAGATATACACATACATACTTTCATATGTGCGCACGTATGTATATGCATAGGAAAAAGTTTGGAAGGATTCGCACCAACTATTACCAGTGGTTACCCCTTAGGGAGTAGAAACAAAGCAGATGGAAGAGGGGCTTTCACTTTGTGCTTCCTATTGTTTGAATATTTTCAGGGAGCAGTTCATCCTTTTTGTACAATATTTGTAATTCTTAAACCAATGAAAATAAATAAAAGGAAATAAAAAACAAAACAAAAGCATTCTTTCCTTGTTGAAGGAGGAGAGCTTTGATATTCCACTTCATCTTGTAACAAAAGAACACTGAAAACAGAAACAGATGTCCCTCATTCAAGCATAGACAAGGAAGCAAAAATAGGAGGACTGTTTAAGAAGAAAAGGTTTTAAAACAAAAGTAATCTCTTAGAATTTAATCTACACAAGCACATATGGTCTACATTTAAAAAAATTATTTTATAATATAAAAGAGAAAAAGAAATAACTTGTTCATTTTGCCGCTAAAAACAAAAACTACATTTGATAGCCATGAACATTTCACCAAATAGAAAATGTCCAAGAACAGATAGATAAAACAAACAAAACAATGGAAAGTATTTCTCAAACAGACCAAAATTATATGTGATTAAATGAGGAAACTTTTAGATTGAACAATATGAAATCACCATTTTTATAAGTCAAAAATAGTAAATAATCAGTAGTTTTATATTGTTCTATCAACTATAGAGGAGGGTTCTGCATTATACAAGCCTTTGGGAAAATAGCAAAAATAAAGAAATTTTAAACTCTCATTTTGTTTGCTCTCGCTTTTTTTTTTTTTTTAATCCCGTAAAGCTTTATGGGACAAACCTGAGATTCCACTTTGTTTTCCAGACAGGGAAACTCATTTTTTTCATAATAAATTACAAGTGTAAAGGTTAATATTTGAGGGAATAATTCAGTTGTCCTTTGTGCCTAATTAGTGTTCAAAGCAGAAAAGAAGAAAACAATTTAAAAAAATTATCTTTCATGAAAGTCAAAATGAAGAGATGAAAATTAGAGAAAGCTTTTCCACTGACAGCTAAACTTTGAAGCAATCTCTAGGTAAAAAGAAAGCATCAAAATTCAGATTGTTTCAAATCTAAATTCATTTTTTTAAGAGCAAAGGAAAACAAAGACCCACTTAGCTATAGACAAATGGGTTATTTTAACAACATAACCTGTTGATAAATGTTCAGAGTGAAAAATACGGTATCAGAAGATTTAAAAAGTAGCAAAAGGAATTTTCCTATAAACTGGGATCCTTTATCCCTCAAATGTGCGATGTTACCTAGAAATTCATTGTAAAATAGTTTTACCCTCAAAAAAAAAGAGAAAAGCCCTTCAAACATGGATTAGATTTTCATTAAAGGTAAGATCCTATGTACAAGAAATTTCTATGTTTTGAAGCATAAATCTACAACCATTGTCCCTGTTCTAATATCAGAATAGGGTGCATCAGTGAAGATTCTACCCTGTCTTAATAATGAATATTTTCACTGCAAATAACAGATATACACTCAAAATAGCTGAAACAAGAAAAAAAAAAGAAGGAAAAAAGAAGGAAAAAGAAAAGAAAGAGAGAAGAACGTGGAGAGAGTTGTAAGACTATAGGACTACCTCAAGAAACTGAGGCGTACAATGTACCATTGCACTTCATGAAGAACTAGAACCTGGAAAGAGCCCAGAACCACGTGCTCTATTCATTTATTTCTCTGTGGATCACATGTTCTCTCATCGTTTTCTCTGTACTTTTGTTCTATTCTTCTTTTTCTATAGACCACTTTCTCTGCTTTTTCATATGTGTGCCAAGGGATTGCTACCTAAGTTCAGGTGCTAGCTAACATTGGTTAGCATTATCATCTCTGAATGGAAAATTCCGAATTCCTTGGAAGAAAGAATCTGATTAGTCCAGCTTGATGTGTCTATTCCTCATCCTATCAACGTGGGTGAAATTCCATAGGCTAAATATGGCTGTAGGGTCTGAGCCTGTGAAGGGGGAGCAATACTTTGTGTATGTTTGTGGGGGAATGGGAAGGGTCATGGTCTAATATACACCCTGATTCTAAAATTCTGCATTTTCAGGCTCACAATATTCCCATCTACAAAATATTCTGAAATATATGCATGTCCATTTGCCTTAGTTACATATTTTTATTGTTTGTAATGTTTATATTATTTGCTCATATGGTAAATACTTGTACCAAGAAAAAAAGAAAAGAATATTGAAGAGTAAGAACAACGTAGACTTTCAGAATAAATTAACCATACTTGTATGTTTAACTTTTACACCAAAAAAGATCAGTTTGGTAGGCTGAAAAAAGACATCAGAGCTCTAACCCCCAAACCTGTGACTGTTATCTTATATAGGACTTTGTAGATATGATTAAGTTAAGAATTTTGAGATGGGGACATTATCCTAGATTATCCCTGTGAGCCCTAAATGTAATAATCATAAGTGTCCTAACAATTATAAGAGGAAGGAAGAGGAAGATTTTACTGCACAGAGAAGGCAATGTGATGCTGAAAGCAGAGATTGGAGTGATGCACTTTGGAGATGGAGGAAGAGGCCACAAGCCAAGGAATATAGGGGACCACTAGAAGCTGAAAGAAAGGTAAAGCAATGGATTCTCCACTGGAGCCTCTGGAAGGAACTAGCTCTGCCAACACCTTGATTTTGACTCAGTGAAACTCATTTTGGACTTCTGACCTCTAAAATTGTAAGAGAATAATGTGTTGATTTAGGCCAAGTATGTGGGGTGTATAAGGTGCAGTACAGAAGAATGAAGCCATGACCAGATCTGTGTTGGGTGGGTGGGGTATCAGAAAAGTCCTGATCTTTGAATTGAATTTTGAACAAAGTAGAGACTTTGGTCAAGTGAACAAGGGAGGGGAAGGATACTCTAGGGCGAGGGAGCAGTGTGGTGCTGCAGGGCTGTGGCGGATCTGCCGCTGACCAATATGCAGGGACTAGCTATATGTGGCTATAAGCCTTTTGTCATAAAACTTTGGTCATGAAAATTTTCAAACACAAAACAAAGTTGAAAGAATATTACAGTGAACACCCATATACTGCTTCCCAAATCCTACCATTAATATTTCTATGCTATGTTATCACATATCTATCCATTTGAATTTCCAAATACTAAGAGGAAAAATAAGTATGTGCTAATAAGGATACTTCTATAATAAATTACTATTTTTTTAGTTCTTTCCAAAGTCTGACTTCCACTGGAATCAAAGGTTATATGAATATGATTTTTTTTTTTTTTTGCGGTACGCGGGCCTCTCACTGTTGTGGCCTCTCCCGTTGCGGAGCACAGGCTTCGGACGCGCAGGCTCAGCAGCCATGGCTCACGGGCCTAGCTGCTCCGCGACGTGTGGGATCTTCCCGGACCGGGGCATGAACCCGTGTGTCCTGCATCGGCAGGCGGACTCTCAAGCACTGCGCCACCAGGGAAACCCTGAATATGAATTTTTGATAAGACTTCAGATAAAGAAATTATATTTGTGGCATTAAATAAACAAAGGAAAACACTATTACAGAAAAATATAATCCATATACTATATAATGCTTTCATGTATCAAGAAAGTGTCCTTTGTTTTGTTTTGTTTTTAATTTTTGTTTTATTTCGTTGCAGCTGTGAAAAGTTTTATGCTGATTAGGAATACTAGGTTTGTGATTTAAATTATAGTTGGTGGTCTAAATTCTCCCATCCAACTGATAACTGGATTCCAGTTTCTATATTTTTTATGAAGGCTATGCTGTCAAACCTTCTTAGGATTTTTAATGTTTTATATACTCCTTATGGTAATTTAAGTATGTCACTCAGAATCTGTTATGAATATGTATTAAAAATATAAAGAAAATGAAAAGATGTGCTGAGAAATAATCTCTCTTATAAAGGAGTACTTTGCTAATGCATATTCCAGGTGAGAAGGTTTTAGAAAAAGAGACATTTCTGAGAATGTATGAGATCTAATTTAGAACCATGCCTTAGTTCAGTTGTTCTAAACTTCAGCGCTCATAGGAATTACCTGCCAGTCTTATAAAAATGCAGAATCTACCAAATTCTAATCAGTAGGCCTAGGACGGGGTTCAGAATCTGCCTTTCCAGCAAAGGATGCAGACAGTGCAAGAGCACACTTTCAGAAACACTACTGAGCAAGTCCCAATTCTGTGGTGCACACATTTGACTGAGCATATCTTCATAGATCTCCCCAGTCCATTTGGACAAGATATCAGTGACTTTCTATTGAGTACTTATTACATGTTAATATTAGAACTATGAGGACAGATTATTTGAACTAATCCTCCTGCTAAAAACAACTGAAAAATACTGGGTAAAATATGTTTTTAAATATCTTCTTAAAAGCATCTTATCATTAGGTAAGAAATTGGAAGGCCAAAATCCAAGTGAATTTGAATCCAAGTGAATAGGAATCCTGAGTGTAGCTGAGAGCCAAAGCTGCTTTTGGTCTGAGGGTATTTGCTCAAAGGGGGAATTGAGGGTCTATTTTCATAGTTTCAGCTTATGAGACACTCAAGTTAGGCAGTCTAAATGGTAAGCCATCTCCCAGTAAAGCTGGGACTCAAAGGGGCTAGACCCCAGAGTACGATGACCCAGAAGCAACACCCGAAACCCTCACCACTAGAGAAAACAAGGAAAGTCACCCCTGTTTTGGGAGGCTGGGGAGGAGAGGAGGACATTTCTATGAAACTTTTAGCCACAGCTAGCATTTGTGCTGTTTTTCAGTCCAAATTTATATCACCTGAGTGGTACAAAACTGTTACATTATGTAAGCAGAAAGGGGATGGATGGTCAACCTGGAGGCTCATAGAGTGGGAACCTGCCAGGAGGTCTCCAGCTTAAACCAGGATAGAAGGTACCTGACATTGTTTCTCCACCCTCCCTTCTAGCAGGCAAGATGGTAGTTCAAATGCACCAGCCAGAAAGATAATCAATGTAGCTCACCTGGCTCTGATTCCTGCTCAATTTCTTGCTCAGTAACCTGCTGATTAAAAACTTACTTTGCAAAAAAAAAAACAATTACTTTTCATAGAAATATTTCATAGGCTTGGAATATATTAGCGTATGGATACCAGAATTTTGATATTTATATAAATTTGCATTGTTTTATATACCAGTCTTTTGAGTTCAGTGTTATAAGTCTGTCCCCTAGAAATTGTTTCTTGCCGCACTAGCAAGAATAGAGTTCCTCAGCCAGGAGGGCTGAAAATAACCTGCCTATGAAGTGTTTTGTGAGTTATTGCCATGCTGGGAAGTCTTGCCTGGAGGCCATCCAGTCAGGCTACGAACCCATTGCTTCCAAACAACTATAGGACATTTCTCCCCAAAATTAGCACACTCAAAAGAAACATTTAATTGTTTCCCACAGAATCCCTATACACTAAGAGCGGATCAGATCAGGTATGCTATCTCTGGAAAGAACGCTGTCCTGGGAGTCAAAAGAAGCAGGTTTAAATTCTGCCACTGCTAATTACTAGCTCAGTGGTTATGGGCTGTTTAAACAATTTTATCAAAAAAAAGAAAAAAAGAAAAGAAAAGTAGGGGGAATTCCTGGGCAGTCCCGTGGTTAGGACTCGGCATTCTCACTGCCGTGGCCTGGGTTCAATCCCTGGTCGGGGAACTAAGATCCCACCAGCCATGCGGCATGGCCAACAAAAACAACAACAACAACAAGGTAGGATTAATTAAAAAAGAAAATAAACAATTATATCATCTGTAAGATGGGATCGATAATATTTACCTTACAGTATAACCGTGAATATTGAGCAGAATAACATATATGAACATGTCTAATATATGCCTGACATATAACAATAAATATCAATAAGTGTTGGTTTCCTTCCTTGCTTCCACTACTTTCTAATAATACAGACACACTTTAGAATTTTTTTCTCCTCCTCCTATCAAGTTGTGTCTGGAAGAGCTGATGGTTGGTTTGCTGCTACAACTAATCACAGTAAGGAGAAGAGTAATATAGAAAAATCAGTGCCAGCTTTTATCAAGGAAATTTGGTTTTCTAGATCCTTCCCTCACCCCCAAAGAAAGAGGAAAAGAAAGTTCAAGGAAGTTTGAGAGGTAGTGGCTATAGAAATACGAAGGAAAGCAGTGCAGGGTGATGTCCTAGAGATCAAGGGAAGAAGGAATTTCAAAGAGGGAGTGATCAAAATGTTGTAGAGCATCAAACCAATTCAAATGTTATAGAGAAATCAAGTAAAATAAAAGACTGAGAACTTCCCATTTAACTTAGTAACTTGAAGGCCACTGGTGGCCTTAGCAACAGCATTTCAGTGGACCTGAAAGGGAAACTGGTTTGCAACAGGTTGAGAGAAGGAGAAAAGGAAGTAGACTAGAAGAGTTTGGACAAATGTTTTCAAGTCTGGCTATGAAGGGAAGGGAAGAGGTAAGGCAGTAGCTATAGAAGGACATGAAGCTGAGAATGTTTGCTTAGATAGGACAAAACTATAGGAGTTAAAATACTGGATGGAGATGAGACAACAGAGAATGGAAAGTACAAGACACAGAGGACAAGATGATGAAGAGAAGGAAGTTTCTTAAGAGGCAGAAGAAGCTGGAACCAGGGCTCAGGTGGAAAGATAAGCCTTAGAGGGAGGGATACCTATTTTCCTATAAGAGGAAAAGGCAGAGTGCACACACAGGTTTACTTAAAGATTTGGAGCCAGGAAGTTAAACAGGCACTTCTTGGATGGCTTCTGTTTTCTCTGTGAAGTAGGAATTTAAGTTGTCTTTTAGGAGGAAGGAGGAAGGAGGCGGAGTGTTAGATGTTGGAGGGAAGTGGAGAAAGTAAGAAAAAGAAAAGTCTGGTGCATGGAGGAGAAAACTGACCAGAGAAACATAATAAGATGTTAGAGCAGCACTGAGGGCCCCACTGAAACTGAGCGCTCTGAATTTATACTGGTAGCAAAATGTAGGGCTCTGTCGTTCAGACGCTGTAGAGGGAATAGCTGGGTTTCCCACTGCATTGCATAACGTTGTGCTGGTAAAGACTTCGCAACTGCTTTTAGTGGGTACAGTAGGAGGAACCCTGGTTTGCAGCAGTGGTGTAAATACTCCCACCATGTCAGACTTCAAGATACCAATGTGATGTCATTGAACTCAGACTTGGGAAGAGATGCCCAGTGGCACACTGATATGTAGTATTCCCATCATACAAATACAGTAGATGTAAATAACCTTAATCACATAGAAAATTGTGAAATGTAGTAAAGTAAAGAAGTGATGAGTTTTGATTATTTATTACCTTTGTTTTTATATAATTTTCTTAATAGTAAGTGTATATAATTTAATTTTTAACAATAACCATATCTGGCTTGCAAATTTCCTGAGAAGTTTACAATCAGCTCTCTCAAGACAGCATGAGCTGGCTCCAACATACCACTGGTTGTGGGAAACCAGCTTGAAATGGCTAACACTAATAGATTGGGTGGGGTTGGGGGCAGGGAGAGAGCTGAGATATAAATGACAAGATTGCTTTCTCCAGGGCCAGAGACTCTGGGCCTGGTAGAGGAAACCTGAGTTCACTAGAAAAGAAGGCTAGAAATGGTTGAGAAAAGCTTGCCTCAGGGGGAGGGTCAAACGATTCAATATTAGAGTGGTTATCAAGCTTGTATCTATTTTGTGACCCTGAGTTTTCTCTCATTGCACTATAAATAGCTTTTAAATGTCTGATGGAATAGGTTGTCACAGAGGACAGGTGCTGCAGGAGAAGAGCAGGGAGAGTGATTGTGGACCCAGGGGCAGGAAACCTAGGCCCCCTGGATAATGTCAGAAGAAAGTCACCTCTACAGAGGCAAAACCAGCTGAGAATCTTGCTGTTCACAGTTTCCCTGCACTGTGTTTTGTCTTATGTTGGCAGGGAGATAGTTGGGCAATGGAAGCTCTTCTTCAGTTCTAAAATTGTACAATAGGAATAAATGCTGTACCTCAGTTTCTTCTATCAAATAGTTTACTAAAGAAACTTAAACAAAAATCTTTCTTTGCACAGAGAACAGGAATAATTTCACTTCAATTCTATTCAATACACTTTTCTGGTGTTGGAAAGTCACTTTCCACAAAAGATCTAACATGTTAGTGGCGTCATCTTGGCTTTTATAATCATGACTGGGTGTGATTCAGAATCATGTTTGGTGTGATTTACCTCAGCAGGCAGCATTTTCACTCTTTTCAAAGAAAATATTTCAGAGAGTAGCTACATTATCAACATCTTCTTGTTTGCAAAAATCCTGCCTACCATACGATCTAGCAATCCTACTTTGGGGAATATATCCAAAGGAAATGAAAATGGGTTGTTGAAAAGTTATCTGCATTCTCATGTTTATTGTAGCATTACTCATAATTGCCAAGATATGTAAACAACCTAAGTGTCCATCAGTGGATGAATGGATAAAGAAGATGTGAGATATATATATATATATATATATATATATATATATATATGTGTATATATATATATATACACAATGGAATATTATTCAGCCACAAGAAAGAGGGAAATCCTACCACTTACAACAACATGGATGGACCTTGAGGGCATTGTACTAAGTGAGAAAGTCAGAATGAGAAAAACAAATTCTACATGATCTCACTTATAGGTGGAATCCTAAAAAGCCAACTCACAGAATCAGAGAGTAGAATGGTGGTTACTAGGGGCTGGGGTGTTGGGGAATGGAGGAGATGTTCTTTAAGAGTATGAACTTGCAACCAGTAGATAAATAAGTCTGGAGATCTAATGTACAGCACAGTGACTATGCTCAATAATATTGTACCATAAACTTCAAAGGTGCTAAGAGACTAATCTTAATTTTTCTCACCAAAAAAAAAAAAAAAGAAATGAGAATTTTATGACACGATAGACGTGTTAGCTAACTACACTACAGTGGTAATTATATTGCAGTACATAAATGTATCAAATCAACATGTTATACACCTTAAACTTACACGGGCTTTATATGTGTGTTTTATGTGAATTACATCTCAATTTAAAAAAAAAAAAAAAAAAAAAGAACTGGGCCAGGCCCAGGTTCAAATCCCAGCCCTGCCACTTACAAATTGGGGAACCTTGGGGCAAGTCACTGAACCTCAGTTTTCTTCTCTTCAAAAGTAGGCTAATGATAGGTACTTCCCAGGTAGTCATGATGATTTGATGAGATAAAATATAAATATACAAGAGGACTCAGAAGGATGTTTAGCATTCAATAGTTGTTTGCTCTCATCTTCTCTCGTCCCCATAGCTTTCTTTTTAAAATGATAAAAACAGAAGCTGGTAATAATTTCTTTTTTAACGTCCTGAACTTGACTTTATGTTTGGTAACCTTGCCCTCTTTAGAAACACACACACATTATATGTTGGTCTCTCTTCCAGGAATGCTCCACTTTCTCACTCTCACCCCAGCAAACAAATAAATTATGTCACTTGCTACTGCTCTGATTAGAAACATGAACAAGGCAAAGAGGTGGTAGGATCTAGTATACTGAGTGGCTAGGTCATAGCCTCATCAAATTTCATGTCTCCTATTAAAGTTATCAATATATCTTCATGTGCTTGCCCTGCATTCTGGTGTATGTAGGTTCACTGGGTCTATGTTCAATTGGGATAACTGGTTTCATGGGTATGTGTTAAGCCATCTTCTAGGTAGAGTTTGGAGACCCATGCTGAACCTTGCTCTAGTGTGTAGGTGTTTTAGTGTATTTAAGGATCACGAATGTTCCATTTGTTCTAGAGAATGTGTACCGCAGAGTTGTACAATGATACGAAATGCATGGCCCAAGAAAATAAGTATCACACGATATACGTTTTTTTAAAATGAGGGTTGCTGCTTAGGTCTATGCCATCTAGTAATAATTTCCCCCAAGAAACTCATTAAGCCTGGGTGTCAATTTATTGGGCAGCCCTGTATCTCACCAACAATTGAACTAGAGTCCTGGAAGGCCATTAAAATGGAATGAATAACCCAATCTCTTCTGTAAAATCAGCACAGGAGTCTAATTTACACTTATCCAAAAAAAATCATTTCTTTCCAAATTAACCAATCAGTAATTTAATGTTAAGGCAATTATATTAGACAATGTTTCCAAGAGATTGAATTACATCAAATTAATCCCATGTTGGCTTAGATCTTCAGGCCAGGCATTTTCCAGGGGCCATGTGCTATGAATATTTGTGCTGGGCTTCCCTAGTGGTGCAGTGGTTGAGAGTCCGCCTGCCGATGCAGGACACACAGGTTCGTGCCCCGGTCCGGGAAGATCCCACATGCCGCGGAGCAGCTGGGCCCGTGAGCCATGACTGCTGAGCCTGCGCGTCCGGAGCCTGTGCTCCGCAACGGGAGAGGCCACAACAGTGAGAGGCCCCCGTACTGCAAAAAAATAAATAAATAAAAATTCATGCCACATCTGGGTTTCTGTGGGCCAAAAGGGTACTAATGATACCAAAAGGGTATAATCATAACATGTATTAAACATACACACACAAGCTACTCTGTAATGAATTATAGTTAACTAACTTGGAGCAATCAATTAGGAAAGGTTAAAGAGGCTAATATCAGTGCTGGGAAAAGAAGAAATTCAACTGCCAGCAGTAAAACATTAAAAAAATTATTTCTAGAACAAGTTGTAAAGTATAAATGAATGAAAAGATGAATATGTGTAACAGTCAGCAGTGTATCCAGAATGCTTTTTTTTTTTTTTTTTTTTGCGGTATGTGGGCCTCTCACTGTTGTGGCCTCTCCTGTTGCGGATCACAGGCTCCGGACGCGCAGTCTCAGCGGCCATGGCTCACAGGCCCAGCCGCTCCGCAGCATGTGGGATCCTCCCGGACCGGGGCATGAACCCGTGTCCCCTGCATCGGCAGGTGGACTCTCAACCACTGCACCACCAGGGAAGCCCCAGAATGCTTTTTAAAAGCACATGCTTTCCTAACTCAATAGCTATCTTCACCAACATCACATCACATGCACACATATGAATCCAAATCAAAAAAATGATATTTTTTTCTCACTAGGCACAATTCAATATGTTTGAAAACAATAATTTGGCAACTTGATAGAAACAGAGAGAAGATAGCTGCCTGACAAAGTAAAGGGCAATGAAAAACTGCATGGCATCTTTCTGGTTTTGTCAGAAGTTGCCGCTTTAACCATTTTATGCCAGATGTGTCAGTGGGCATTTCAGACTCTCTTTGGGAACTGGTGTCCTGAGGCCTGGCACAATGTAATTCCTAAAGGAAAGAAATTCCATTATTTCAGTGCTTAATATGAGCTAGCTTATGTTATCTAATTTAATTCCTCTCCAACAGCTCTATTGGTAGGGAGGTATTAGCATCCCAATTTTGCCAATGAGGAAACTGAGGCTTAAGGTTTCGTGGCTAATTTTGGCAGAGAACTCACTCCTCAAGCCATCCTAGCGCATTTCATACCCTGCAAGCTGCCTCTCCTGGCACAAAACCCATGCTGTAAGAAACGTCTATAACATGTGATCCCACTGAACTTCAGGAGACTAAGCCCAAATCAGCAGGAAATGGTTGCTGTTTGGAGGGGCGACAACATGAAATGCCAGCCCAAACAAAAAACTTCTCTACTTTCAAGGAAGATTTGTATTTCAATCCAGCAGACATTTATTGAGTACCTTCTATGACCAGAGCCTGTGCTATGTACTTTCACATATCTCTTTTGTCACAAAAAATGATTTTGTTGGGATGCACTAAAGTAATAGAAGTTTCCTATTTAAATAAATAAGTAAATAAATAAGGGCTTCCCTGGTGGCACAGTGGTTAAGAATCCGCCTGCCAATGCAGGGGACACGTGTTCGAGCCCTGGTCTGGGAAGATCCCACATGCCACGGAACAAGTAAGCCCCGGCACCACAACTACTGAAGCCTGCGTGCCTAGAGCCCGTGCTCTGCAACAAGAGAAGCCACCGCAATGAGAAGCCCGCACACCGCAAGGAAGAGCTGCCCCCGTTCGCCGCAACTAGAGAAAGCCCGCACGCAGCAACAAAGACCCAATGCAGCCAAAAAGATAAACAAACAAATAAATAAATTTATATTAAAAAAAATAGAGTGTACCCTGTGGTTAAAAAGGGCACATTTAGAATTTTCTCTGATTCTCCTATTCTTGGGAAGGGATGTGATTACTGTCTTAAAAGCAAGCTCATTTGAATGCCCAAACATCAGTTGTAGACACTTATTTCATTCTTTTCTTTAATCAAGCTCCATGTTTTTCAATCCTTATTGTGACTAAGAATTAGGGCTATATACCCACTTAATTAATTAATTGATTATTGATTGTTTTTTCTTTATCAACAATTTTACTCAAGCAATAAGCAATTTTACTCAACATACTTAAAAGACGAGACGTAACAAAAGATTTCAGGAGAGATAATATACCAAAGTCATACATATCACAGCGAGGCCATGTTGAAGCTCATTAAAATGTTTTCCTTCCCGGGTAAGAACACTTGCTCTTTCTCTCTCTTTCCCTGTCTCTCACTGTCCATCTCTCTTGATTTATTTATTTTTTCCCCTGGGGGTTCTCTGGTTGAAATCAAAGCAAGATTTTGCAACAGCTCAGGAGACTGGACTCCATCTAGCGCGTTCCCAGGAAAAACATGAGTATGACATTGATAAGCAGGACTACGATCACTGCAAAAACGACGACAGTTTGCACGTCCAGGGTCATGGTGCAACGCAGAACACTCTAGTGCTCCAGATGGGGAGATGCCAGTCTCTGTTCTGTCAGACTGTCCATATAGCCACCATGCTAGAAAGGAGAAGAGGAAGTCGAGTGGTTAGGGAAGGGCTGGGTTTGGCGCCCAAGTATGGTACGGGAGAGAAGGAAGGAGCCATGGGGACAGGGTGCTTGCTTCCTCCCTTCTCGGGACTGAGCTGATCTTCCTTCCCTAGCTGAGAAATCTTAGCTTACGCTGAAGTCCCAGCATGCTCTCTCGGGCTCCACGGAAAAGGCAAAATCCTGACTTTGAAAGTGAAAGGCGGGAGGAACCAGCGCGACATTCTGCGGCGCCTTCTCGGGCTGTCTGTCCGTGGGTGCGTCTGGTCTGCCTACCTGGCTACCGGTCAGCCTCCGTCTCCCCTACTCCAATTCGGTCGCTTTCTTACCCTCGCTCTGTTCGTGGGGCTCCCGGCTGCCAGCCACTCTTTCGGTCCCTGCCTTGCCAGCCCTCTTCCTCTTTTCTCCCCCTATGTACCCATTTTAGAAAATTTTCAAGAATAACTTTGAGTTATGCAATGTTCCACCTTCAGGCTGACTTTAGTGCTTAACACCTGCTTCAGATACGACCCTTTGATAGACTAGGACTGGAGAAGCTGCCAGTGATTCTGATGTCCACGTTGGTGTCTGAATGGCTTTCTCCTTATATGATTTCGTCCCTGGCCCCAGCGATTGGTTCAAGAGGTTAGCACGTGACCCAAGTTGAAACATCACAACTCTCTCCCAGGATTTTCAAAGTGGAGCTATAGAGATTCACACACTATCTCCGTTCTGGTTGCAGCCCCCTGAGAGTGTGAGCCTGAAGCCACCCTTGAAGAAATAGAGAGACAACTCCGATGGTGCTGGAGCCTTTGGATCCCATCTTTCCTCAGGCAGGCTCTATCCTGCCCTTTACACGATTTAGCTATGTGAGTCAATAGATTTTCTGCCTTCTTAGGCAAAAATTGGGGTTTTGTCTCCTGCAACCAAAAGACTTCTGACTAAGTACATCAATGAAATATTTTTTTACACTTACCTGAGAGGGAGTATGCTATAATAGAAGGCATGCTGGACTTGAAATAATATTAGAAAGAACTGAATTTTATGAGGTACCAAGGACCTATTATTGACATGTAGTGTTGGGATAGAGTGTGAGAGAGATTTGGCTCGGAATCAAGTGGTTCATTCAGCCCAGCTCAGGGGCTGGTCAGCCTGCTGCTGGGACCCAGATGCATCAGAATTAACTTCACAACCTGGTTAAGATAATCTGCTTCACGCTGTCCGTTCCCCATCGAGCTGTGGGGACTCATCTTCTTTCAACCTTAGGCCCACAGACATGGCAGAGTCCTTGCTGTCCTCCCCAGCACTGCGTTAATCCTGAGCACAAGCATGGTGAGTACCAGTCCCGAGCACTGGCTGCAGTACAGATATAATAGCTTGTGGGAACCGCTAAACCACTGAACTGCAGGAGCAGGGATAAAGAGTAGGGACGTTTAGAGGCCCACAGAAGTAGGTTTTAATTTAACTCTGTTGCTTCCTGACTCTGTGAATTCTCTGAGTGCCTGATTTTTCTATAAAGTGGGGATAATAATACTTTAAACTTTAGTGAATTTATGAGAATTAAATAACTGTGTAAAGTATATGATATACTGCCGGCACATAGTTGGCACTTAGTATGTGGTAGTTGTGTTGATGATGATGATGGTAGGTGATGGTAAATGATGGTAACATTATGACTGTAAACTATTCTCATTCTTTCCAGTAGATAAATGCAGCATAGGAAAATGGTTCTCTTTCCTTAGGGCCATGTGAAGAGTTACTAACAAAGATAGGATTCAAATAACTGACTCATTTTAGGGATTTGTGTCTTCTTATGAGCCGAAGTGTTCAAACGATAAAAGTGCTTAGCTAGTTTCATGCAAGAAGTGTGAATCACTATTATCTTGCTTTTGATTTGTTTCTATATTTCAGTTTACAGAACTAAATTTAATGGAAGTATGCTTTTAAAATGTCTTAGACCCTGATTTAGGGTGGTACTTTCTCTTAGATTATACTGGAAGCATACTTCTAAATTCTTCCTTTGTGGTTCTGATGCTTTTCAAAATTTTAAAGTTTTCTTCACATTTTTCAAAGGTAAGGCACTTTTTTCTATCTTAACAAAAAGAAAATGAAACTATTGCATTTCCCCAAAGATACGTCTTGAGGAAAAGCAGATCCCTGAGATGATATTATTAACTATCTGCTTCTTATAATTGAGGCCTCTTCTCAGACAACTCTGCTGTTTAATCTCAGCTCTCACCAATAACCTTTTCTGCTTTTTAATCAAGTGTTTAATTTCCTTGAAAGATTTTCTCAGATTTCAACTGTTACTGAGAGGATTTTCATTTTACCCTAACCCTTTAATGGCGAAATCTTGCATATCCATTATTTCAAAAAAGGGTATTTCTGTTCATCTAAGTAAATAGTTCAAGGATTTAACTTGCCTATTACTGCTGAAATGAGGAGTTATTTGGAAACTTCTTTTGCTAAATGACTATCTTGTAAAAATCAGGTAAAATTAAGCGTCTCCAAAAACCAATCTTGGACAACTCTCAATTATCTACAGCAATATAGACTAAAGCATAGATTACTAAAAATGAGACATTTCTGAACCTGATTTTGGCCATTCTTTTACTTTCTTCCAAGTAAAATGTATGTGCTTAACCCTCAGTTCAGGCTTTTCTTTCAATCCTTAAAAACCTTCTAATTTTGGAAAACATGAAATATTCATAAGGAAAAAGAGGTGGCCAGGATAACACAAAAGTCTAAGGGCAAAAAATTATTGCCATTAATATTGAAATATGTAAGAATATGTTTTTAAAATATATATATGTATAAATATATAACAAATCAATCCAGTGTGGATTTTGCCAGATTCTTCCATAGACTTCAGTAAGACTTCAACTTATCTCAGTCCTAACCTTAAACCTTAACTGACTCCCAAATCTCTATAGGGTTAGGTCACGTGTACTAAGGAATTTGGTTTTATACAAAGACGAAGTTTGGCCTTTGCTCTCAGCTTCTGGGAGGCACTCTGTCATAGGAGTGTGTTTGTTTAGAGCAGGAGCTGGCCACACCAGGCTTTAGGGTAAGGCTGACCATATCTAACAACCTTAGGGTAAGGTCTGGTCACAGGAGAAACATGTGACTTGGGAGTCACAACCATGTGACTTAGGGTCAGGGCTTTGGATCATGCAGTATCATTGAGACTGTGTTCACTAATCATGCCTATATAGTGAAGCTCCAATGAAAACTCTGGACACTGAAGCTCAGGTGCGCTTCCCCGGTTGGCAATACTCCATGTGGGGTGTCATACATTGATGTTGGGTGACTACGCATCCTTGACCTCAAGGGGAGTAGGCAGTGGAAACTTCACATTTGAAACCCTCTCAGGCTCTGCCCTATGTGTCTCTTCTTTTGGTCAATTTTATCTATATCCTTTCCCTGTAATTAAACTCTAACCATGAGAATAATAGCTTTCTGTGGGTTCTGAGTCATTCTAACGAATTATAGAACCTGAAGGAGATTTGTTCTAGAACTTCATATGAACAGAACTATACTTCTTTGTATGTTCTTTGTAACTGTTTTCTTTCACTCGGTATAATAGCTGTGAGATTCTTCCATGTTGCTGCATATATCAGTATTTTGGTGGAGGAGGTGGTATAGTATTTCATTGTGTGAATATACCACTATTTGGTCATCCCTTTACCTGTTCATGAACACTTGGGTAGGTTTCCAATTTAGACTAATTATGAATGAAGTTACCATAAACATTCAAGTACATATCTTTTATGGTCAGATATTTTCATTTCTTATGGGTAAATACCCAGGAAGCAGAATTACTGCCTCATAGGGTTGATGTACGTTAACTTTTCAAGAAACTGCCAAATGTTTTTTTGAAGTGGTTGCACCATTTTACACTCCTGCCAGCAAAGCATAAGTGTTCCCATTGCTTTACATTCTTGCCAGCCATACTGTTGCCAGTCTTTTAAATTTTAGCCATTCCAGTGAGTGTGAAGGTAGTATCTTATTGTATTTTTTTAAACAGCTTTATTGAGGTATAATTTGCATACCATAAATATTCACCCATTGTAAGTGTACAGTTAATGATGTTTAGTAAATGTAGAGACTTGTGTAACTATTACCACAAACCAGTTTTAGAGTATTTCTATCATCCCCAAAACTTTCCTCATGTTCAGTGTAATCAGTCTCTGCTTCCACTCTCAGCCCAGGGGAACCACTGATCTGCTTTGTCTCTATAAATTTACCTTTTCTGGCTAGTTCATGTAATGGAATCATATAATATGTAGTCTTTTGTGTCTGGTTTCTTTTGCTTATCATAATATTTCTGAGGTTCATCCACGTTGTAGTTTGTATGTCAAGAACTATGAAAAGTCTGAAATTTTACCCTGATTGCAAGCTAACAAGTTAGCCTGCCGCAGTTTCATGGCTGCTGACTGAAGACATGAGGCTCCTGGATCAGGGAGAAAGGATTTCATTACTCATGGCCTAGCAGGCAGCACGAGCTTCATGTTTGTGCTGATTCCCTGTTCCTCTCCAGTCCCACAGGGCTGATGCAAGTGGGCCCAGATGGATGTTACACAGGCAGAGGGTTTATGTCAAAATTGAGGAATCCTAAGCTTAGGAAACCTAGTTTTTGTAATGGGCTGCAAGCAAACCAACTCAACTTTTGTCCTGGAGGTAAACGTTGTCTTTATTAAACTAGACATCAAGCAAATCATTCCTTCGCTCCAGGGTGAGGCACTATCTCAGTCTTTCAGAGCTGTTTGCTAAACAATCATCCTTGAAGAGATGGTCTGGAACAAAGAAAATCAGTGCCTCAGCTCATGGAGAACTGTCTCCAAGCAATATATCAGTAGTTTCTCTTTTCTTTCCCCCTCCTTTCCTTCCTTCCTCCCTCCTTCCCTCCCCCCCTCCCTTCCTTCCTTTCTTTTCCTTTCTTCCTTCCTTCCTTTCCTAAATAATATTTCATATAAATAAAATATTGCTTATATAAAGAAAGAAAAAAAATTTGTGTAGTATATCACATTTCAGTTATCCTTCATCAGTTGACATTTGGATTATTTCCAGTTTTTTTTTTTTTTGGCTGCGCCACGTGGCATACAGGACCTTAATTCCCTGACGGAGTCTTAACCACCAGACCACCAGGGAAGTCCCTGTTTCCAGTTTCTGGCTCTGATAAAGCTGCTATGATTCACAGGCATGATTTTGTGTGAATATATGTTTCCATTTCTCTAGATTCATAGGAGTGGAACTGTTGGACTGTGTGATAACTTTATGTTAAACTTTTTAAGAAACTGCCAAACTGTCTAAATTGGCTGTACCATCTTACATTCCCATCAGGAAAGTTTGAGTGGTCCAATTTCTACATATCCTTCCCAACACTGAATATAATCTGTCTTTTTGATAGTAGCCATCCTAGTAGATATGAAGTGGTATCTCATTGTATTTTTAATTTGCATTTCCCTAATGCCTAATGCTGTTAAGCATCTTTTCACGTGATTTTAGCAATTTGTATATTTTCCTTCATGAAATGTCTTCTTAAATCTTTTTCCCATTTTATAATTGGATCATTTGTCTTTTTATTATTGAGTTATAAATGTTCTTCATATATTCTAGATGCAAGTTCTTCATCGTATACGTGATTTGCAAATATTTTCTCCCAAATTGTCTTTTCATTTTCTTAACAGTATGTGCTGTTTTTCTTGTTATTAGCTTTTAATAAAAAATTTTATTGAGACATAATTTACTTACCATAAAGTTCTCTTGTCTAAAGTGTACACTTCAGTGGCTTTTAGTATATTCACAGATTTGTGCAATATCACTGTACTCTTCTTTAGAATATTTTCATCATCCTCAAAAGAAGCATTGTGCCCTTTAGCAGTCATTCTTCATTCTGCCCTCAGCCTACCCCCTGGCAATTAGGAATCTACTTCCTGTCTCTAAAGACTTACCTATTCTGGACATTTCATATAAATTGGTCATACACTATGTGGTCTTTTGTGACTGACTTCTTTCACCTAGTATAATGTTTTAGAAGTTCATCCATGTTGTAACATATATCAGTACTTCATTCTTTTTTTATTGTTGGTAATATTCCATTACATAGTTATGTCACATTTTGCTTATCATTCATCGGTTGAAGGACATTTGGGTTGTTTCTACTTTTTTGGCTATTATAAATAATGCTGCTATGAACATTCATATAGAAGTTTTTGTGTGGACGTATATCCTCATTTATCTTGGGTAGATATCTAAGAGTGAAATTGCTGGGTCAATATGATAACTATATTTGACATTTTGAAGAACTACCAAATAGTTTTCAAAAGTGTCCGTACCATTTTACATTCCCACTGGCAGTATAAGTGTGTTCCAATTGTTCTACTTTCTCACCGACGCTTTCAATTATCTCTCTTTTCAATTTTAGTCATTCTAGCAGATGTAAATTTGGCATCTTATTGTGGTTTCAATTTGCATTTTCCCAGTGACTAATGGTGCTGAGCAGCTCTTCATGTGTGTGTTCACCATTTGTATATCTTTGGGAAAACATCCATTGAAATTCCCTGCCCATTTTCTAATTTCATTATTTGTTTTTTATTATTGAGTTATAAGAGTTCTTTTATATTCTAGATACAAGTGCCTGAGCAGATTAATGGTGTTTTTTGAAGTGGCAAAGTTTTCCATTTTGGTGAAGTACAATTTATCAAAGCAAAAATGAGTTTGCTTTTGGCATTGTATCTAAGAAATCTTTGCCTCATCCAAAGTCACAGAGATTTTCTCCTATATTTTCTTCTGAAAGTTTTATAATTTTAGCTATTATATTAAGGTCTGTGATCCTATATTGAGGTATTTCAGACAATTTTTTTTTTTTTGTATTTTGTGAAGTAAGTTCATTTGTCTGCACATAGATATCCAATTCCAACACTTATTTGTTGGAAGGGCTACAGTTTGCTTTTGATTTGTTTTTGCACCTTTGTTAAAAATCGGTTCACCTTAAATGTGAGGTTTATTTCTGGACTCTCGATTCCATTTCATTGATCTACATGCCAATCCCTGCACCAATACTACACTGTCTTGACTACTGTGGTTTTATAATACACTTTGACATTGAGTGGTATAAGTCCTCAACCTTTGTTCTCTTTTTAAAATTTGTTTTGGCTATTCTAGTTCCTTTGCATTTCCATATAAACTTTAGGATCAATTTGTCAATATATACAAAAAGGCTGTGGGGATTTTGATAGGGATGTTGAATTTACAGATCAATTTGTGGCAGAATTGTCACCTTAACAATATTGAGTCTTCCTATTCATGGACATGGAATGGTTTTCCATTTTAGATCTTCTTTAACATGTCTCATCTATGTTTTGTTGTTTTTGGTGTTTGTCTTCCACTTCTTTTATTAAATTTATTGCTACATATATTTTTGGTGCTATGGTGAATGGAAGTTTTTACTTTATTTTTGGATTGTTTGATGTTAACGTATAGAAATATAATTGGTTTTTGTGCATGGTTCTTATATCTGTGACCTAACTCAAACTGTTTATTAGCTGTGATAGTTTGTTGTAGATTCTTTGAGATTTTCTACATACCATATTGTATCATCTGTGAATGAAGACAGTTTTACCTATTCCTTTCCAATATGAATGCATTTATTTATTTATTTATTTATTTAAGTGGTAGAGGGAGAACTTACTTTGTTCCTGATCTAAGGAGGAAATTATTTCATCTTTCACCATTAAATGTAATTGTCCCTCTGATTGGCTTAAACAAACCCCAAGTACAATATTGGACCCAAATATTTTGTAAGTTGGGAAACATCAGAGACTGGAAGGAGAGATATAGAGAGAGGTAGAGGCAGAGAGAGAGAGAGAGAGAGAGAGGAAGAGAGGTAGAATGAAAGGCGTGAATGATTCTCCTGAATGACATCAGCCAAGCCAATTCTGTCAATGGGTTATAACCAAGAGGGCCTGGAGGGCCTGGACAGGAAATGATAAAAATCAAGACAATGCCCAGTGGCATTTCATCAGCACAAAAAAACCTTATCTCAAGGTAAGAGTAAGTGCTATCTTAAACTGAGAACTGGGAAAAAGAGGCTCCCTGAACTGGCATTATCTGTGTGGAAAATGCTGTTGGAAGGACTGGGACAGGATGTAGACATGCATTAATGGAGGGCAAATCCCTTCAGTACGAAAGTAGAGCTTGAAATATTACATTAGCCAAGTATACCAGCTGCCCTGCCCATTAAATATTCATGCTCAAATCCCTGTCAATCAAGAGGAGCAACCTTGTCCCTCTCAGACCTACTAAAGAGAAGCTGTGTAGGTTATTCAGCAAATTTTGAGGGAAAAGAGACTTGGCTTTTTTTGTCCACAATGACGCCAAAGATGCATTTGGAATTGAAAATTGAAATGCTCCCTTCCTTGCCTGTCTTTTGACAGAATGCATCTGCAAGGTTAGGGAGTGTGGCCTTGGTTCTCAAACTTGGATTTCCATGGGAATCAACTGTGGAACTAATTGAAATGCAGACTCCTGGGCTCCCACTGTTCCCACCCACCGCCATCTGATTCAGTAGGTTACTGTTGGGGGAGAAGGAGGGAGTGGACACATTTTGACATATGTGGTCTGCAGGCCATTCCTTGTGAAACACTGAGGTGATTAAGAGTGCTGGCTTCTCAGACAGCCTACATGGTTGCACGCCCTTTGAAGTGTTACCTAACCTGTAAGGGCCTAAGTTTTCTCAAACCTGAGGATGAGAAGAATAATAATAGCACCTCCATCCTCAGAGCACCATAGTGAGAACTGAATGAGATGATGTGGGGAAAATATCCATAAGAAACACTCAAAAAATGGTAGCTACTGTTATCTTGAATTCAAGCAGAAATGAATTCTCCAACTCATGACGGCTGCAAGTGCATCAGCAGGAACCCTTAGGCTCCACTGCACCTCATAACCCCAGTATAAATTGGGGTGTAGCAAAGAGTTAAATATTGCCGAAGGGCTTTGGCTTGGCACCATGGCTGATACAGGAAGCCACGCTTCCCACAGAGGGGTGGTGGCCTGACCTGTGAGGCCAGGATGCAGTGATCTATTGGCTAAGTCTGCTTTACAAAGCCCTGACCGCAGGGGTCTGTGTGACCTGAGTCTTTCCTTTCTTTTCCTCTGTGGTGAAGGGCCTGCAGGGAATGTTAGCAGTTCAGGAAGCTGTGCTGTGTAAAGGAAGGCACACTGACCCAATTTCCTGTGCTGCCTCTCCCATTTGAGGGATTGTGCACATGTCAGGTCATTTCTGTAGATGTTAGTTTCCTTACCTCCCAGAATAAGGGCAGATCAGATATTTGTATGCGGGCATTGTGGTTTAGCGCTTTGACATACTGCCTCCCTTTTGATTCCCACAAGACTGTGGATTCCACAAAGCAGGAATTCTCTCCTTACTCACTGGTGAGCAGACTGAGCCCAAAAAGGTTACAGGACTTGTTCGAAGTCACAGGGCAAGCATACAAGTAAGCATGGCGCCCCTAGCACTCCACATTACATTGCTCCACCCTTGCTGCCTACCTCCAAGGGCAGCGATGAGGAATAAAGAAAATTATGGATGTGAAATCTTTTGGCATGCTTTGTGATTTGAAAGCGCTATGACTCGTCCTCATTGGCCTTATGGGGACACACAGGTGGGAGCCTATTTATAGAGAGCCACAGTTTGGCTGACTGACATACCAGTATATTTTAGAGAAAGGAATATCAATGTGGTAAGTGCCTAGTACACTGAGAGTTCTTCAATGTATTACATGGCAAATGTATGCTTTTATCGTCATTATCATCATCATCTTCGTTATCATTAACAACATCATTTCTAACACTGCACTGGCATGCACAGTGTACTGGGACCTTTCTATAGTGCTTTACATGTAACATCACATTTATTCCCACCAATGTCAAGTGAGCATTAAAAAAATACCTATGAGAAAAGTGCTATTATTACATACCCATTGTATAGAGTGGAACAGAGTTTAAATATTTGGCTATAATTTATGTGCAACAAAATATGAGCTGAGTTATATTTGAGTAGTTGACAGAAAGTTAAATTTGGCAGGCATTTAAACATCTATTAATTTTAATTTTGCCAATTTTCTTTTCCTATTCTACAGCCAATTTTTTTTCAGAGCTAAAATATTTTTATAAGTCCTTAGGAATTGTGCCTATAATGCCTTCTTTTTTTTTTAATAGATCTTTATTGGAGTATAATTGCTTCACAATACTGTGTTAGTTTCTGTTGTACAACAAAGTGAATCAGCCATATGCATACATATACCCCATAACCCCTCCCTCTTGAGCCTCCCTCCCACCCTCCCTATCCCACCCCTCTAGGTCGTCGCAAAACACTGAGCTGATCTCCCTGTGCTATGCGGCTGCTTCCCACTAGCTGTCTATTTTACATTTGGAGTGTATATATGTCGATTCTACTCGCACTTCTTAATGTCCCTGCATAAGAAAAATCCGTGAGCACGAACATGGGCTTTACATAACAATGAGAGAAGGCCTGGAGACCAGGCAGATGGTGCGCTGGCTCAGTTTCATGCAAAACAGGACGCCACTGAAGGAGAAGCTCCCAAACTGAATCCGCGGGGAAGCTTTAAAAAATACAGCTTCTTAGGCCGAATTTCTCCCTGTGTTCTGGACCCCATCCCTTGCCCCACCTCTCTTCTACTGCACAGGCTTATTTTCCCAAGTCTCTGTCTTAGCGACTGCTGTGTTTTGCCCTCTTTTCAGGGAAGACTCAGGAGAGGAGGCTTCAGTCACTTTCTTCCCTTAAACTCCATCATTCTTTCTCTCATCATCTTTGTTGGGTCTAATTGACATTTTTGCCCCATTTTTATACTGCCAAATGACAAAACAACTTACAAATTTGATGTCCTTTATTCAAGGGAAAACAATCCATGGATTGGGGGAGCACAGTGCCTTACAAGCAGTGGAACACTATTCCCAAGGGATTTTGGGCAAGAGTGAGCAGAAGAAGCAGACAGGAAACAGAGCATGACTGGCTAGGAGGCCAGGGATTTCCTTATAAGGCTAGCAAGTCTATTTTCTAGGTCAACTATTTTCTAGCTAGCAAGTCTATTTTCTAAGTCAACTCTAGCTAAAGCAGAGTTGGAGGACTGCGATTGGTGTTTGTTAGGTTTCCTTGACAGGTGTTTCCTGTATATGCAGGCTGATTTAGGTATAGATTTGTGACGTGGACTGGGCCACTGGGGCAGCCTCCATTTAGTGGGTCTCCATATATGAATTAACTTTATCAATACATACTGCTAATAAGATTGCTGCCTTCAAGTCCCTGCAACAGAATTCCTGGAGATGTCTTTAGTGTCTCCCCTCCCTTGACTTCACTCTTCCTCTAAAATCAACATGTCCTTCCTGTCGGCTCACCTCCTGGCTTGGGTTTCTCCCTACCGCCTCTGGGGTCCACCCTCTCCCCATTGACTCATCTGCTGCTCTCTCTTGACTGACTCTCCACCCTCTGACTACAGACTCGCTGGGGACCCACCTTCTCTTGTTTCCAGCTGGACCTGGACTGAGACTGTGAGGCAGTTTCTCTGGTGGTGAAATACTTTAGATCAGGTGCAAATTATGGTCACCACCTTGAACAGCTGCCCTCAGAGCTTGCAAGCCTTGCCAAGGTGTTTGGTAAGGAAATTCCTTGATGTTAGCCGATTTCTGCAAATTACCCCCCTATGACATTCTGAAATAAATTCCTGAGGCAAGTAGGCACAGCAGTAGTGAGACATTTCAGTTGGACCAAGGAGTTTGGTGGTAGGTGGGAGGCAGGCAGAGGGAGCAGGGAAAGGAAAATAACACTTACTGAGCTGTTATATATGCAAGGATGGAGATTTCAGTGTAGTATAAGTACAACAAGCCTGCAAGAGACTTATTGTTATTCCTGTTAAAGTAAAAGAACTGAGATTTAAAGAACTTGAATACTTTGTCTCAGGTCAAACTATACACAAGTAACTGGACCAGAACTAAAATCCGCACTTTGGAATTGGCTCCAAAGCCCATCACTCTTTCCATGGGATCATAATTCCTGAGACTACTATGTGTGATCTTTTCAGCCTTCTCAAGTTATCCCCTATGTCTGGAATCCCCAAGGTGGACTTTTAGGAGGCTAAACCTTCCCTATGCTGGGCTTCAGTTTAGAATTTCCTTTCCTTCTAGCTCCAGAAAGCCCAAGGAAAGATTTTTTTTCTTTTGAAATACAGCTTCTCCCTCAGGTGATTTGTAATGTTTGCGGCAAAGCATAGCATTTGCTTGGTTCACAATTACGAGCCACTGAAAGCCAGCAGAGATCACGTGGTTTGGTGTAGCTTGGCGTTTCCTGCAGAGGCCTGTGCTGGAGCCCACACTGTTCTGCCACCAACTGGCTCTCCTGAGCCTCAGCAGCTCGGTTGGTTGGTTAGGCCACTGCAGTTGGTTGCAAAGTCTGTTATGGATCTACTTTTGAACGCTTCTAATTGGGCTTTTGGATTTTATAAAAGCTGAATTTGACAGTTCCTGTTCTTTAGAGGATGGTTGTGTAGAGCCTGCCATGTACCAGAAAACTTTTTCACACTCCAGATTTGTCCAACATTAACCAAATGAAAATCGTGGAAGACACATGAGATTTTAAACGAGAGGAAAGGAATGGGGAGTCAAACAGTAACACTAGACTGGGTTCTTGCTTTTAGCGGATAATCCCCAATAATCACATAATGCAAGAATAAGATGCTGCAGTTATTAAATGTCCTGAGGTTCTTGTTTTTAATTCTCCTTTCCTTAAAAAGTTATCTGTTCCATACGCACAAGCCACTTCCCACCATCCCCCCACTTCCTCCATCACCACCCCCTCCCCAGTGCTAGAGAGACTCGTTTTCTCAAGGATTTATTTAGTGTCAATCAACAGTCCATCTGCCCTGCACCAAAAAAAAAAAAAAAAAAAAATTAAAAATTAAAAAGCAAAATATGGCCCCTCTCTGTTCTTTCAACACAGGAATGAACACCCCTCCACGCTCTTCAATTAGTCTGTGTGTAAAGCAAAGAAATTCTTTGCTTCACCTACCCTTCCTAAGCTCACCAAATCTAGGCTTTATTCCTAGGCCCCGAAAATTCACCGCTCCAGAAACTCAAGTCTTTGACAAAAGTGGTTGGGTCCTAGCTGGCACTTTGTAAATCAATCTCTTTGCGAGCTTTTTCCACCTGTGAAGTCTTTTCAAAAGCCTTGTGGTTCTGATAAACAGAATGCAGGCTGCCAGAGGGGGCCCCCAGGAAAGGTTCTTTTCCCTTTCTTTGGGGCTATTTGCATGAATATTGGTCAGGAGTTTTGCAAATTAAAGTGACAGCCATACTAAGTGGTGATTAAAACAAGAAAATGGATACATGTCATGAGCACAGGCTAAAGGTGAAGTCAGTGAAATAAGTGATTTTTTAATAAAACCAAAGAGCCAGTTTCCACATTAGCTTTTCCCTCTGCTTTTTCTAAATTGACCAGAGTAGGTAGCTTCTCTTAGCCACGTTTTCTTTCCTGTGGCCTCTGGGGTACTGAATTCAGAAAGCTGATCATGAGCCAGCTGGTAAGTACCTGCTCAAAGAAACAATATACTATTGCTTTTCGGGCAGCATCAGTGGTGCAGAGGGGAAGGGAGCATTTGCCACGCATTAGAGGTGTGCTGGAAGCAGGGATGCGGAGGTAGCTGGTATGCTGCTCTGTCTCAGCACCTAGAGATACTCAGGATACTAGTGACCTTTAAATGGGTGGCCAAAACCTGAAGGAAGACCTCATTTTGATTTAGAACTTACCTGTCTAGAAACATCAGAGTCTTTTCATTACTAAGCCTCCAAGAAAAAAAGTGTTAGGGACACCTGAGAGTTGCACAAATGTGAAAGCAGGTGCAATATCAGGACTGAGGCTGGGAAAGATGGAGGTTAGGGGCCAGGCCACCTGTGGATATACAGGAGAGAGCAGAATGGTCAATATTTGTGTTTGCAGTGTCTGGCTGGCCTGAGGACTATCTGCATCAGCAATTTCCAGGAGCCTTGTTTAAAATGCAGATGCCCCAAAAGGACTGACTCAGAGTTTCTGTGGGTGGGCCCTGGACTCCAGAGTTTAACTTTTCAGGCATTTGTGATGCACCTTGAAGTCTGAAAATCATTGCTTTAGAGCTGGCAGAGCCAGTCTTACCTGTTGTAACTTGGAGTTAGAAAGAGATGATCATTCAGTGATTCTAGCAAAAGGACATACAGTTGTCCCTCAGTATCTGCAGGGACTGATTCTAGGACACCCCCCCCCAACATATACCAAAATCTGTGTGCTCAAGCCCTTATATAAAATAATGTAATATTTGCATATAATCTACACACATCCTCCCATATACTTTGTCATTTCTAGGTTACTTAAATGCCTAACACAATGTAAATGCTATGTAAATAATTGCCCATGCTGGCAAATTCAAGTTTTGCTTTTTAGAACTTTCTGGATTTTTTTTCAAATATTTTACATCTGTGGTTGATTGAATCTGTGATGCAATGCAGAACCCACGGATACAGAGGGCCGTCTGTACTCTTAACTGTAGACTGTTTTATGTGTGTGCCTAGTTAGCACCTAGACAGAAGCATTGAGACCCCCATTCAATCATCAGAAGGTGGCCACATGGAGACTCCAAATTCTGACCAGCCCCTATTACATCTCTCTTTCTCCGTCTCCTTTATCTCCTTTCTCTCTATTGTACACTGTAAAGTAGTTCCTAGACTTTTTGTTTTTTGCCAATCAATAAAATAGGAAAAAAAATAGACAAAACCAAATACATTTTGTCAATCAACATAGGGCTGCTTACTTTTTTTTTTAATTTTAATTTTAATTTTTAGCTGCACTGGGTCTTTGTTGCTGCATGCGGGCTTTCTCTACTTGGTGTGAGCAGGGGCTACTCTTCGTTGCGGTGCATGGGCTTCTCATTGCAGTGGCTTCTCTTGTTGTGGAGCATGGGCTCTAGGCACACGGGCTCAGTAGTTGTGGCACACAGGTTTAGTTGCTCCGCAGCATGTGGGATCTTCCCGGACCAAGGATCGAACCCATGTCCCCTGCTTTGGCAGGTGGATTCTTATCCACTGCACCACCAGGGAAGTCCTAGTGTTGCTTACGTTTAATTTTGCCAAGTAAGGACATTGAAAAATAGCAACTCTCATCTATCATCACCATGCTTATATAAAATTAAAAACACTATTTTTTAAAATAAATGTATTTATCTAATTTATTTATTTTTGGCTGCGTTGGGTCTTCATTGCTGCGCGTGGGCTTTCTCTGGTTGGGGTGAGCGGGGGCTACCCTTCCTTGCGGTGCACAGGCTTCTCATCACGGTGGCTTTTCTTGTTGCAGAGCACAGGCTCTAGGTGCGTGGGCTTCAGTAGTTATGGCACGTGGGCTCAGTAGTTGTGGCTCGCGGGCCCTAGAGCACAGGCTCAGTAGTTGTGGTACACAGGCTTAGATGCTCTGTGGCATGTGGGATCTTCCCGGACCAGGGATCGAGCCCATGTTCCCTGCATTGGCAGGTGGATTCTTAACCACTCTGCCAACAGGTAAGTCCGTAAAAACATGTTAGCACTAATTTCAAAAAAGAGAAAGGCTGTGTGAATTAATTTTTGAAACTCACTGTATTATCTTTATTTTTCTCTATGTTTCCATTTTCTGAGAATTATTGGTGTACTTTAAATGCTTTGTCCAAGGGCAATGGAACCTGACTCATTGGAGTGGGTTAAATGAGGAGACAACTGATTAAGGGGAGAGCTGCCTTCTTTGCCTGGGAAAGGAAAGAACATTTGAGGAGATGGGTTCAAGCTGGATCTTGAGTGCTAGGCAGGATTTTAACATTTCAGGGTCAGTTTCTAGAGATGAGACAGTAGGAGCCTAGGCATGGGAGCTGGGAATGAGAGGTGCACTGGAAGACAGGAAATCCACTGGGTCTCTCAGACTTAGATTGAAGAAAGAGACAAGTTGAATACAGAAAAGGTTTTACCAATTATCTTGATTGATCACCATGTGTTGGGCACCATACTTATTATGTCCCATTTAATTTTCACAGCAGTGCTACAAGATGGAGTTCTACCTTACATATAGATAAACTGAAGCACAGAGAGATTAAATTACTCATCTAAGATCACAATTGTATGGATCTGAACTGAAATATTTCCAGATCCTACTCTAAAGTCCATGGTCTTTCCTTGTACCAACTTTTTCTCTTGACCTTGAATGACAGGATAATTACGGTTGGCACTTACATTCAGTACTTCCTATGTACCAGGAACTGGACAAATCACTTTATATCCATCAACCCATTTACTCTTTAGAATAAGCCAATGACGAAAGTATTCTTGTTATCACGTACAGATAAGAAACTGAGCCTAGAGAAGATCATTAACTTACAGAGCCAAATTTAAACCTAGGACTGTGATTCTGGAGCCCAGGCTCTTAACCACTCCATAGGCTTGCCTCTGTTGTGGAAGTTTCTGAGCTGGGGTCACAGAGTCCAGGTACCACATATAGTAATATTTTCCCTGGATGAAGCCAGTAACAGATCCAGGAATTCTTCTTCCTTACCTTTAGCTCCTCAGTCTATCCCATATCCCCCTCATTCCTTCCCCTCCCCAAACACACAACTATAGTGTACTTGCTTGGTAGACAATATACATTGGAACTCCTTCAGCTCAGGCAACTAGCTGTCTCTCCTGGTCAGGAGTAGTGAAGGGGACCTAAGTAGGATCACTGGCAATGGTGAAGGCCTCCTAAGTCAGCAGGGGCAGATGGGGGCTGTGGTGGAGTTGGTGGGGATGGAGCTAAGGAGAGGAGTATGAAAGTTCCATTGACAGGGACCAAAGATAGTTCTTGCAGTGCTGATGCTGGGAAGGGAATCTCAAATGCGGTAGCCAATCTTTATGTTTTAAAAAACACCTCATACTAATCCTTCCTTAATTTAGAAGGCACTTCGACTCTATCAGGGGTGTCTGTACACAAATGGGAAAACATTCAGCACAAGTTCACAGCTTTCAGTATGAGTTTAACATTTATTGAACACTTATCACACATCAACCAGAGGGAATACTGAAGGGTTTGGGGGATATTTTTTTCCCACTAGGGTGACCAACCAGATTTTGTTTGTCTAGGACTGTCTGAGTTTTAACACTGTAAGTCCCACACCCCAGAAACCCCTCAATCCTGGGGATACCAGGACGGTTGGTTACTCTAACAGATGGCTAAGACAAGGTCTCTGTTCTCAAGGTGCTCACAGTCCTGAGATGATGGAGGAAAATGCATAAAGCAATCATGACAGTCCAAAGGTTTAGGTACAGTGTTTCATTAAGGAGGAAATGGCAGTTTGATGTCTTTACTGTGCCCACTAATGCTATAATATAGAGTGATTTCCAACCATTATAAACTCTGAGCATTAGCTCATTGGTGGATTGCACTGTGAGATGGAAATCATGGCAGAATTTATACTTAAGCAAAATTTTGTTTTTGTCTAAAATACACTATCCTTTTCCCCCTGGAATAAATTCTCCTTTCACTCTGTTAGTGATCCAATCTTTATGATATTTTGCTTTAATTGTCTACTGAGTATGTATAGGCATTGTCTGCACTAGAGCTGTCCAGTAGAAATTTAATGCAAACCATGTGTGTACTATAAAGTTTTCTAGTAGCCACGTTAAAAAAAGGAAAAAGAAACAGGTGTAATTAATTTTAATAATATAGTATTCAATATATTTAACTAATACATTAAAATATTACTATTTTAATGTGTGATCAACGTTAAAATGGCGATTTTTTTGGTACTAAGTCTTCAAAATTCAGTCTAGCCACATTTCAAGTGCTCGGTAGTCATAAGTGACTAGTAGTTAGTTTTGGACACCACAGGTCTACGCAAAGTCATGTATAGAATATGATTATTTTGATAATTGAAGTCAAAACTCTTTGCCTAAATTAATGGACTATTTTGAAGGAAAGTGCTTACTTCTGCCTAGGTTTTGGACTCCTCAATAATATGGACCATGCTGCCACTGGTCCCTAGGTTCCAGCTGAATTAAACACAAATTCTAAGCACAAGAGCAGAAGCACATCTAAAGAAGAAAACTGCAAGCAGGGAGCTGCATATTCTTTCTTAACTGTGGGAGCCCTGCTGAGCACATGGTGAAGAGGCCATTCTTAGGTCTGATTTTGAAATATCCCCAGGTGTTTCCAGTTACCTCCAAGGCGTATCATGGAGTTTGCAAAACAAAATATAATTTACATTCTTGGATTTATAAAAAGCAATTATTGTATGTGCCTCATGGTACGCTCTTGATGGGAAGGGGGGAGAAATGTGAAACCCAGCTCACAATGAACTGATGTTGTAATTCCCTAAAGGCTGCAAAAACACAAACAAAAACAATGTGACAGAGATGATAAAGACACTATGAGAAAACATTGAGCTGGGGTTGAGCGAACCCAGTTCTCCGTCAGCATGCTTTGCCAAATGACTTATCTACTCAGTAATGTGGAACGAACACTGCCTTTCCTCCAGTTAAAAAAAGTTTTGACTCCCCCTTTTGTTTCCCATAAGCATTTCTGCTGTTTTTGCTCACTGAACCTCAAAATAACTGCACCCATACTCTGTTTTTCTCATTATTCCTTTGCAAACATTTATTGAGGCTTCCTATGTTTCCAGCATTGAGCTAGGCCCGGGGGTTGGGGGAGGAGTTACAAAAACGCTCACCGTCTAGTGGGCGAGACAGAGAAGCAAACAAAAGAGCTGCAGAGCGATCATTTCCGGAAGCCAGTTCTTACGAAGGGTTACGTGAGCCCAGCTGGAGAGCTCCGCCATCAGTGCGGGATCTGGTTAGGTAGGGATTGGTCCGGGTGGGGATGGCCTTGTAGAGCAGTATTACCTGATCTGGTTGGAAGGGCGGGGAGGAGGTGGAGAAGGCTCTTAAAGCAAACAAGCTGAGCCAGGGGAGCAAAGATGTTGAGGTTCTACCAACAGCAACGTCATTGCCAGTTAACGCCTCAGCAGTTTGTGGTTGGACTGGGACTCCGAAAGTTACCAGAAGCAGACAGGGCAGGGATGACCCTGGATGAGAAGCACCATGTACTGACTTTGACACATTTTTCTCCTGGACTGGCCTTGACCTGTCATTCGAAGTGATCTCAGTGACACTTTGACACCATTCCTTCCTTCCTTCTATTTATTCGTCCAATAATTTTGAACTCCTACTAGATGCCAAGTGTAGATTGGGACTAGAGGAAGGAAAAAAAGGAATAGGACAAAATCCTTCCCCTTGGAGTCGGGGGTGGGGGAGGGTCACTCGTAGGCACACATATTACGATGTGGTATCTGCAGTGGCAAAGGAAAACTTGGGAAACGTGGAAGAATCCCCTGACTGGCACCTCAAGTTCAGGAGCCAGAGAGCTAAGAAGAGGAACATCACTCCACCGCTCCCCTGGACCCTCAGATATATTCAGGAGAGCTTTCAACTTCCACAGCTCCTGGGATTTGGGGCATGACATATGTAGCAGACACTATACAATTTTACCTGGATTTTGAGGGCCAAGGAGACCCCCATCTGACACTCGGTAATACTGGGATGAAAGACACAACAGGAAGCAGGTGACCTCAGTGTTCTCACTCTGGGGCAGTGTTTTGTGTGTGTGTGTGTGTGTGTGTGTGTGTGTGTGTGTGTGTGTGTCACAGCCGGAGCCAGTCAAGTAAATGTCAGAGTGGTGGGAAGGGCCCACGTGCAGAGCCTGTTCACTGATTCCTGGATCAAACCTTCTGTTGGAACTGGAGTGTCTTTGGACATCCTTTTTTCTTTTTTCAAAGTCCTTCCCTTAATGACTGAAAAGTCTGAGATCTAGACATGTGCATTGATGTGTCATGAGGGGCTGTGACCGGATCCTGTGTTTCCCTGGCTCTGTGTCCTTCTTTGCATCATGCTGCCTTTCTGACCAACTCTGAACAATCAGGGCAGCATAGCTATAGACATAGGAAGACCTTATCCAAGTTCACTTTGGGTAAGTTCAGCAGCACAGGCCAAGGCCCTCTGCTTTGTTAGACTGCCCTGCATCCTTGCTTAGGGCCTCACTTCCTTCTGGCTAGAGAGTCTCATCTGTGATGTTGTTCAGGGCTGTATCCCAGCACCTGGTACTTAGGGGATGCTCTGTCACTGTTGATTGATTGAGTGGATGAGATGTAACTCCATCCAGCTCCAGCCATACAAACCCAGACTGAAGCCGCCAGAAGCTCTGGGCTGTCTTCCCACTCTCACTGGCTGCTTCAGTAGTGGCAATAATGCCTTGTATTCAGATGGCCCTTTGCTATTTCCAAACCCATTAGCCTGCTTGGCCACATTCAGTCTCAAGTATCCCTACAAGGTGAACATTTGCCTGAGAGTAAAGGAAGCCTTAAAAGTTCTGGACTTTTCTTTGGCACTTTCATTCAGGCCCACAAAGCCTGAAAAACCAGTAAGTTGCTGTATGTTATATAGACTCCGAGGGAATGGCATCATTTACCACAGTTTAAGATTGATTCTTAAATGCATGCATGGCATTAAAGGGGCTGTCCCTCCGTCAGTTGTTTGTGGAACTATAATTTATTCAGCTAGAGTTTTTCCTGGATACACTCAGCCCAAACTTTGGCAGTATTTGGTGATCACATACAAATTTCTTACAAGCATCTAAGTGTGGGAATGCAAAGAAGTTTCAGCCCAACAGAGGTCTGGGTTTATGCCTTCCTCACATCTGACTTCCTCACATAGAGTCCACTTCCTCACATCTGAGGGGAAGAACCACATCTGTGCTGGTCAGTTCTGTAATCCCAAGACCTAGCATTTTCAGTGGATGGATGGATGGATGGATGGATGGATGGATGGATAGATGGATGGATGCATGGATTGATGAAAGTTCAAAGAATCTTCCTACTTGAGAGAAGTTTTGAGCTCTCCCCCTGTGTCATTCCAATTGATTTCTTCATAGAAGAGCATTATAATGAGCAGACAAAAAGGAGTGAATTCATGGATACAGAGAGCAGTTTAAAAGGACAGATAGCAGAGAATTTCTCCACACACAGAAAAGAACCTGAGGGAAAATAAATGTTAAAAATACACATGTGTATTTTTGAAGACCAGGTACTCTATCTTACTCCATTCTCACAAAAACGTCCTGATAGGAAGAGCAACAACTTAGTGACTATTCCCCTGTGTAGGACATTCCATGCATCATCTTATTTAAAATTTGCAACTTAATCAAGCCAACACTATTATTATCTCCATTTTACAGATGATGAAATAAGCTTCGAGAGATGAAACAGGATGTGAGAGTTGTAGGAATTAAACCTAATTCCAAAGAATATGTTCTAAACTGCTATGATTTATGGTAAGGAGGTTAATTTGATTTTCTTTTAGAGAGATGAAGAAACTGAGCCTTAGAGAACTTGAGAATCCTGCTCAGGCCAGTAAATGGTAGAACCAGGACTCAAACTTAAGTCGGCCTTACTTTAAATCCTACCTTCTTTTCAACTCTCCAAACTCTCTTCTTTTTTTGACATGCTCAGTGGTTTCAAGGCAGACCACCAAAAGTGACTTTAGATGGATACAGAAAGAATATTTTTGACCAGAACCTTGGTGATGGTATCTGATACACATTAAAAAAAGAAACAAACAAACAAACAAACAAACACCAAGATTTCCCTAACAGAAAACAGAAATAAGCTCCTGTCGGATGATTTTAAACATTATTTAAATTCGTTTTTAAAAAACTTATTTTATTGAACAAGCATTTCATGCTCTTGGTATAATATTCAAACTATACAAAAGGATATGTTGTGAAAAATAGCTCTTCTTCTCTCCCTCCGTTACACAGTTCCCCTCCCATGGAACTACTCATTACACCAACACTGGGGTAGTGGGGGATTAACCTGGCCTGCCCCATCCCCCAGTCCACACACCCTGCCTGAGAGCAGGAGGAAGGGAGAGAGAGGAAGAGAGGTTGGAGGCAAGTGAATGAATGGCATCTGCCCCTACTGGTCCTCTCTGGAGACAGGAAGTTAGAGACCAAGACGATGTAACTATTGGAGGGATACTGAACCCCAGCCAAGCTGGGTTAGGGTAGGTCCTTCCCCCTGCCTTGCTGTGCTGCTGCAGTACAGCCCATCTGGCCTTGTTCCAGTGCTGAGATTGGGAGCTTGGGAGCATCCAGAGGCCACTCCCACTGGGAACGTTGGCACGTTCCTGATTGGCTGTGAGTCACCTCAAGGCCCAAGCCCGTGGGGCGCAAGAGGAGGAAGAGGCCTGAAGCTGTGTGGTAACAGTAGCTGACCAATTGGGTGTGAAACATGTCCCTTCTGGGGACATTTTGGGGCTGTGAGCTGAGGTCACACTTTTAAATGAGTGGAGGTGATCAAGCAGTAGGCATAGGCCCTTGATAATGTTACCACTTAGTGAGTGCACTGCTGACTACGTGAATTACAGCCATTTCCTCACTTCAGTCAAGCATGTGATCTCCTCAAAGAGAAGTTTTTGGCTGGCCCACTATTTGTCTTGCTGAGGACTGATGAAAGTGGAGGACACTGGGGAAAAAAACAATAAAGGAAAGAAGTCTTGCCTGGTTCCCAGATTGTGCGTAGCCTTAGAGGAGAAATGCTTCATCCCTGCAGTTGCAGCAGAAAATATCCTGTGACCGTCATTGGTTGCTGCTGTTGTTTTTGTTTGCCAACCTTGAAGAAGCCCTCAAGATAATTTTATCCAAATCCCTACCATCCAGAGATGAAGAAACTGCAGGTCGGCGGAGGGTGTAGTGACATGCCCAAGGTCATAGTCAGTACCAGCATCACCTGGCCGAGATGACCCACTGGAGACCCATCCGGCTGGCAGGTGGAGGGTGCACCCCACTTGGTCACAGGCTGACCAGATTGTTCCCCACAGCACTGTTAGTGCTTGTCAGCATGTTCCTTGCCTCTGAGTTCTAGGGCTGGAAAATCAGGTTTTTCAGGTCTAAAAACCCCACAACCCGTTCTTCACTTCCCCAGCCGAGCCTCAAAGTCCTCAGAAAATCGATTTATGATAACCAGACTTTCCTGAAGTTGATTTGTAATCAAGGAAGCTAATAATTTACAAGGGGGACACAGTCTATTCCAGAATTTCTTTACCTGGTAGGAGGCCTCCTTGTGAAATCAAAAACATAGTAGGAAAATTGCCTGATAGGCAGAGAATTATAGAGCAGGAAGAATAGGTCTCATAAAATTTATTCAATATTTGGGCTGGGAATATCTACTGTTACCCCTCATTTTTTCATGGAAAGAGTTGCATCTTGGGTTTGAATTTTAGCTCTGACATTACTAACTATGTGACTTTGGCTAGTTGTTTGACCCCTCTGAGACTTCGTTTCTCCACAGGTCCCGTGGGGTTACCTACCAAATATACCATCTCCTTCTCTTAGATGGTGTTGGATGCACTGAGATTTGGGTTCTCAAATGCTGTTAAGTGGGCTGTAGTTTCCACCTGTCCTTTTCTAGGCGAAAAAAGACAGTATAGTGAGTTTTCATCATGCTAAATTCATTGAAATATTTGATGTTAAATATTTCACCAAAAGATGGTGATAATAGATCATTTTTCTAAAAAATGTTCTTACTTAGCTGTATAAGAAGTCGATCTCTTAACCTAGTCACGCAGGATTAGTGCCTGCATCTACAGGAATATTTGGATTAAGCGACTGCAGCAAAATAAAGAAGTGTACCCTCTTTTGCTTTTAGGTATTCTACTTGGTTAGTGGCTTCAGTGGATTTAGGAGTAAAAGCTGAAATTTCTAAAATAGAAAATTTTAAGTCCATGCTATTCAGTCTCAAACTTCTAATTTGTCTCAAGAGAGAATGTAAGCATTTGGTGGCACCCAGATTTTTGTGACATGTTCTTCCCTATCTGCCTACTACATCTACCTTTGTTGCCTTTCTTTGAATACTCCAGTGTCTGGTGACTTGGGTTTTATGCAAGACCATTAATGGGGGTGCAGAAATTACGCCTGAACTTGGTTGGAGTCCCTAACTCCTCTTGGGAGGTTTGTCCAGCAGGTGGAACCAGGAGAAGAGAACTTCGGAGCCAGCACAGTGGCGTCCCACTCTTCTCATGGGTCAGTAACTTCCAGAACCATCGGGGGGATGGGTGAAGCTGCTGAGGAAGACCTCAGCCTGTGGCTTTATGTGAAGAGAAGAGAGTGAGAGGAAGGAAGGAAGGGAGGGAGGGAGGGAGGGAGAAAGGGAAGGAGGAGAGGATTATTATTTGAGAGAGGCAGGCTCTTTAAATAAAAAAACCCATATGGCCCTCTAGAGAAAAAAAACACCAAAAGCAGTTAAAATTTGAGAGCTGCACTGTGAGCGACAACCTGCTGTGTTTAGAGGTGGAGTTATTTAAATAGCAGCACCCGGGCGTCACTTCCGGTGCACGCAAGCTGTTACTCTGCGCTGGAAACTTGAGCAGAGGAGAAGGGAGAAGGAGAAAAGGTCTGGGTGAGCTCGCTAAACCCAAGCTTGGGTAGAGGAGGGGCATGTCTGGCTGGCGCTGCCAGCCTTGGTAACCGGTAACTTCCACGAGATTGCCCTGGGGTGGGAGCCTCACTCTCACTCCATCTGCATTCTTGTAAGACAGGCATGTGGTTGGTTCCCTTCTGAGTTAGCCAGCAAAAGCCAAGGTTTCACCCTGTTCACAAGCTTGTGAAGGCTTTTCTTGTAACCTATAGTTGTAGACTGTAACTATTTTGATTCTTGTGAATCATTTCATGTAAATCAAGGGAGGCTGAAAACCCAAGCAGGGCCCTTCTGGCAGCTTCCTGGGCTGCCCGCCCCACCTTGGAACAGCTGGGGAGCAACGCTATGCCAGAGTATCTGAGGGTGTTTGCAAACATGGCTCTGGGAAGATAGTGAAAGGATCTAGGTCCATATTTTTGTACCGGAGGCAAGACTGTGGAGGGCTGGGGGAAGATAGCCACATCCCTCACCCTCATGTGTCATAGCAATAGTTGGAAAGCCTTGCTGACATTTGGTGGTGGAGGCAGGGTGTTTCAGTCACTGACGTGCATAGAACGTGGGGCTAGCTCCAGCTGTGATCAAAGGAGAGGAAAGTTCAGACTACCATCATCTTTTGTCTGGACTAGCCTCCTAACTACCTTGTCTCAGTGCACTGAAACCTGCTTTGCTGGCTCACAAGAGTTGATTGTGCATGGCTCGGTCCTAACGCTGTGTTCAGCGACATCAAACTGGTAAGCTTGAAATTGGCCTTGATGAGAGAATTTACACTACAGAAATTGTCAAGCGCCACAAATCAAGGCTTTTGTTTTTCCCCAAAGATTGATTCATCCGCACAGCACCTTGCTGCTTCCACTCCTGTCCCCCTACTTTCATTTCCTTCCACAGCTATAGTGGCTCATCAACAGATAAAACTGATTGTTATCACCTGTAGTTTAAAACATCCACCATAGGAAATTCCCTGGTGGTCCAACGGTTAGGACTCCACACTTTCACTGCCGAGGGCACGGGTTCAATCCCTGGTCAGGGAACTCCCGAAAGCCATGGGGCACGGCCAAATAACTAAATAAATAAATGAAACAAAACATCCACTGTCTTCCCGTTGCTCTGAAAAGGACCACAGTCTTTAGCATGGCTTATGAGGCCAGCCTGCACAGTCTGGCCCCTACAAGTCTCCCCTGTCTTTTCTTGCATTATGCTTCACCTCACTTTATGGGCTCCATCAGTTCTTCCAACAGAGCTTCAGTTTCTCACCACAAGTTCTAAAGCACAAGCTCTTTGTACTGCAGTGTAAAGAGTTATTTGCTGCTCACCAGATATTCACAAACTTTCTCACATTTCCCAGCCCACTTGCCGTTGGGCAGGGCCATGTGACCAGTTCTGCTGAGTGAGCTGTGAGTTGAAGTGACACGTAGCAGAAGATTTAGAAGCTGATGTGCCATCTTCCAGCCTTCTCTTCTACAGCTGCAATCATGGAGGCCATATGTTGAGAAAGCAGAACCACAGGATGAAGTCACCTGATTGCTGAGTCAGCACATGGAGAACAGCTGTCTTTAGAGAGCTGCCTGATTGTCTGTGGATGTCAGGGAAATAAACATTTGTTCTGTTTAGCCACTGAGATTCAAGGCAATTTTGTTACCAGAAAATAATTTAGTCTAGCAGTTCTCAAACATTTGAGTCTCAGGACCTCTTTAAACTCTTAAAAAATTACTGGTAACCCTAAAGAGCTTTTACTTATGTGGATAATATCCAGCAATATTTCCATATCAGAGATTAAAACTGGGACTTTTAAAACTGAGAAAAACTTTTAAATGTGTACCTATTAATTCCTTTTAAAGTAAAAATAATAAAACCATTACTTAATACAAATATCACAGTTTATGAAAAAGAGCTAGCTTCCAAAACAAACTAGTGAGAATGATAGCATTTTACATTTTTGCAAATCTCTGGCTTAATTGAAGACGGCTGGATTCTCATATTGCTCCTGCATTTAATTAATTGCAATCTGTTCTGTTTTTGTGCTGAGGTGTGTGGAGAAAATCTGGCTGCACCCAGATAATGTAGTTAAATAGTCTTTTCTGCTGATTGCGAATATTCTTTTTGGATACCACATCAAAACTTGACAAGTGGTAGTTTTTTAAAAGCTAGCTACAATATGGAATCTGAAATCACACCAGTGAACTTTTCATACACTGTTACATTAAAGTCCATTAGGCTCTCTTGCACTTTGAATGGATCATTTATTTACCCATGCGTGATTTTGTGACCTCCTGCATTGGTTACTTGGAAAAGATTGGTTCACTGAGTTATACAGATCTTCCAAATGTTGACATATTTCATTATATAATATATTTTAAAATCACATTAATTAGTATCGTCATCCATCTCACTGGAGTCTTTAAGTATTAGGAAGCTGTCAAGCTCATAATAATGGCTACAAGTTTTCTATAATTCTAATTTTTGTTTGAAAGCTTGAATTTTTATCTTTGGCAACAAACACTGTCAGTTATTTTCCTTGAAGTGACAGATTCACTTTATGCATCCTTAAAAAATATATATATCTACCAGGATCCCAAGATGGCATAACCATAGTTTGTCAGTAGTTCTTTTTCAAGTAAAAACTGTGTTCCATGATAAAAGCAGCTAGTTCCGTTTACAACTCAAAAAATCAAACAACTCCTTTCCCTCCAGACAACGATCGCATTTCTGTATGCAGTAGAAGTGCTTTGTGCATACTTCCCATTTGTCACAGAGAATATTGAAAAGCTGTGTACTCAAGGGTAGTGATTTAATAAAAGAAATAACTTTTACTGCTTAATTAAAGGCGTTTCTAAGTAAAACTGACTTTTTCCCCCCTGCAAGTGCATGGAACAAGAATACAGTGGCTACGAGTACAGTCTGGTGCCACTGCCTTCGTTTGTGCTAAGGCCTCAGCAGTGCTACCCACCAGTGCTTTTGTATCATCAGTGCAAATGTCATTACAGCTGAAGAGGGGCAATGAAACCTCAGTAATAAGTATAAAAATAATGTTGACCTCAGAGAACCTCTGGAAGGCTCTCTGCTACACACAGTGTTCTGAGGACCGCACTTTGAGCACTACAATCCAGCCTGTGCTCACTAATTCACTCATACTTTTCCTTCTGGCTGGAATATAGCCCCTCCCCCACCTCTGTATCGTTGTAGATATGATGCCCGGGTTCATGACCAAGCTCTTAGGGATCCTTCTTTGACTTCCTAAGTCTATTCCCCTTTAAACATTCCCGCATACCTCATGTACATCTTCACTTACCACAATAGTAATTTACATTGACATCTATCTTCCTTTCTAGATTTTAAGCACAGGTAGCGTTGGGATGTGTTTTACGGTCCCACTATTACATTTTTAGTGTCTGGCATGGTGTCTGGTACATACTAGGACTCAAATCTTTGTTGACTGAGTAAACATGGGGTTCTGAAAAAAAACATGTGAAAAGGCCTGATGGAGGCTCCTGTTGATTTGGGACCAACTAGAATGACTCCCAGACCCTGATTAAACTTTTGCTCACCCAGGTTTTCCCACAAACAGATTCCATATTAAAAAGATAGAAGGCCTGTGACTGGTATCTATGCTCAGCTCTTTCCTGTTTCTGAAAAAGTCGTGTGTGTGTGTGTGTACACTGTGTGCATGAGAGAGAATGGGTCTGGGGAAGGGACACTGACGATTCTTTTTTTTTTTTTTTTGCAGTACGCGGGCCTCTCACTGTTGTGGCCTCTCCCGGAGCACAGGCTCCGGACGCGCAGGCTCAGCAGCCATGGCTCACGGGCCTAGCCGCTCCGCGGCATGTGGGATCTTCCCAGACCGGGACACGAACCCGTGTCCCCTGCATCGGCAGGCGGACTCTCAACCACTGCGCCAGCAGGAAAGCCCTACTGACAATTCTTAATTACCTCTATAATGGGGAAAAGCACTAACAATATCTGAAAATGTTATGCAGTTCTATGTTTTTATCTTATCCCATGGAACCCTTAATAAGAGCTGCTAATAAGTAGGAAATTGATTTCTGTACTAATGCATTTGTTTCCCCTGTGAAGTTTGGTAAGTTCTATGAGGATAAGCACCATGTCTTTCTCTTCCTTTCTTTCTGTCTATAGTGCCCAGCCCAGCACCTGGCATACAGAAAACATTCAATGAATGTTCATTAAATTGTCATGTGGGAAGAAATAAAGCAATGTGGCAGGAAGAAGGAAAGGCAAAGAACTTGAGTTGGGAGCTGACCACCAAGGATTATACAGCCCCACCATTCTTCCCTGTCCAGGAACAGGTTTAGGCACAGCCTAACGGCTGCTGTTGGCCACAGTTAGCAGCACTTAGACCCATCCCCTTTCTATTTTTTATATCCAAGATGTCCAGGGCCAAACCACTCCACCTTGCTGGAGAAGGGTTGGGGCCACTCCCATGGTTCTCAACCAATGCTGTACATTAGGTCCTCCCGGGGATCTTGTGAAAAATACCATCTCTCTAGGGAGGACCCCAGGCATCAGTATTCTGAGGAGGTCCCCAGGTGATTCTGATACGCAGCCAGGATACAGAACCACTGAGCCAGACAAGGAGGGGGGCACTCAGGTGCTCATGGGGCTCCCCCTGTCTCCATGAGAATAAGTCAAAAACCAGGTAATGTGTCCCTGAGAAATTACCATATGGCTGTTGGTTGCCATGATGGCTGTCACTGCAAGAGAAGCATGCATGCGATTGGAAGCAGCTCCACGCCGGATTCCTGAGCCATGGGACCACCTCTGAGTGGTCTCAGGCTTGTGCTGCTTGAGTGCTCCTTGCATAATCCACCTTTAAAGCACCATCATCTCAAAATCTGTTCTTCACATCTTTCAGTTACTTGAACTAGAGGCAAGTGGAGTGGCATGATGCCCTAGAAAGACAGGTGTGCGATTAAATTCCTCTTATGGTGAAACTCCCCGGGGGGTCCCGTGCTGAGAGTTCCAGGAGCAGTGCTTATAATAAACCATTGTTTATAGTTCAGTGAGAGTTCAATAGCTCAACAGCCCCCCTCTCCCACTTCTCCTCCCCACTCTCCCACCCAATGGTTTACCTCTAATAGGGTTCTTTAATCTACTCTCTAATGGTGGGACGGATACACCACCCAGGTCCAGTTATAGTTTTAATGGTGTTTACACAGTCAAAGTAGCTCAGCTTGCTAGACCATCCAGCCTCAAGGACAGGCAGATCATCTGCTCAGGGCTCTTTTAAATTAACCTTTAGTCAGTTTGCCCTAATTGATCCAGTGCTTCACTCCCAGGGCATTCTAAGTATTTAAAATCATGTAAGAAAAGATCTAATTAGCCTGTAACCATGGTGGTTTAAGAGAGCTGCTACAGTATTCCTTTTGAAATATACCAATGAATTAAAAAAATTTTAGGAGATATTGGGCTGAACATAAATTAATTCATTTGGGGCAAGATTAGTCTTTAAAATGTGGACCAAAATGTAGGAACATGAAAGCACTTGTTTTGTACTCAAGGAAGACTTGCTGCAACACTGACATCCCTTCCCCTGGTTAGAACATTTGTAAGAGCCTGTATGCCCCAGGAGCTTTCATCAATAGAGGGACGATATATGGTGACCTCTGTGCATCAACAAATGGGGTTTGCGTGGCAGAGGTGAACAGACTTCAGAGAACCATCCCAGGCTTGGAGTGGGTTCTATCTAGGGCCAGAAGCTTGCCAGCCAGAGCTCAATGGAGTGGGTGGCATAGGATCTGGAGTGGCGGAGAACCAGGTTAGAATCTCAACTCTCACACCTACTGGCTTTATGCCCTTGGTCAGTCTCTTAACCAGGTTAAGTTTCCATGTTCACATGTGTAAAATGTGGAGGATATTAATACCCACCTCCCAGGGTTGCTATGAGGACTAACAAAGATAACACATGGACAGCATTTGGCGTGCAGTAAATACACAATAAATGTTAGCAGAACAAAAAAACAAAGCAAAACAAATTAAAACCCAAACAACAATAAAAATAGGATAAGAAGCCCTGAAGAGCTACAGAAAATTTTTTAGCTACTTGAAACTGGCACTGTCTTCTTCCTTTCCACCCCTGTCTGCGAGCATGCTAATTGCAGTGACCTCAAAGTAAAATATATTTAGTATGTTATAGTATAAATATTGTACGTTATAGGGGTCTAGAGTTCAAGCGCCCTTGGTAAATTCAGGACAAAAATGAGAACTGGCCCCGTGATACTTGCTGTTCTCAGAGGAGACTTCTAGAACCCATGAGTGTCGATGAGTGCTCTTTTTCTGAGCACACAGTCAGACTACATTTCCCAGCACCCCCATGCAGTTAGTTGTGGCCACCTGATTGAATTCTGGACAATGGAAGTGAGGTGGGCCACTTCCGGGCCTGGCCTGCTAAACCCTCCTAGGTGCAAGCTTTGTTCCTTTTCAATTGCTGGCTGAATGGAGAGGACACCAAGGACATGAAAAGCCTGAAAGAGGGTCAGCCCAGAGCGAAGAGGGAAGGCCCACCTCCTACCTACAGTGGATTGTGACACAAATGAGAAAGACATTCTTATTGCTTCAAGCTACTGATACTTATGGTGTGATCATAGCAGCTTGCCTCTTCTGATGGATACAATGAGTTTTTCTAATCTTTTGCTGGTCTCTGCAGGGTGGGTAAAACACCAGATAGGCAGTCAGGAGAGCCGGTCCTAGTCTGGGCCCTACCCCTCGCTTCCTAATGCACCTAAATGGTCTCAGAGAGCTGAGAGTCTGAAAAGGAGGTCAATGATTCCTTCCTCTCTGATGATGACACAATTGCCTCTCTGCCTGAGCAGAGACTTGGCTGGGGAATGCATTTTGCTAAGCCCTTGGAAGGAGATGCCAGCTGTCCTTCCCCTCCTTTTCCTGGAGTTTGACTTATGTGCTGGCTCTGCAGCTCAGCACACTGCAAAAACTATATGGTTCAGTCACTTAAACTAGTTCAATGACTTTATCCAAGCACCTTCACTACTTTGGGCCTCAGTTTCCTTGTCTATACAATGGGAATAATGATTCACCTACCAAAGAGTGTTCTTATAAGAATTAGAGTTAATTTTTACAACGCATGGATCACAGTGCCTGGCACTGGTAATCACACAACAACAAGTTGTTGCTCTTAAATCTGTGTGCTTGAAACTTGGTACAGTCCAAAAACATTTGTTGAGCACTTGCTGTGGGACGCAGAGGCATATGGGTAGACAGAGCTCTGCCCTCAATGCATTTATGCTCCAGTCCTGGCACCCCCTAACCTCCTCCCACCCCTCCCCCTCTCCCCAAACACACACATGGGCATGACTTGGCAATATGAAGTAGAAAGCAAAGAAATGAAAAAAAATTATACACTTTGGGTGAAATGTATGGTATGTGAAGTTTATCTCAATAAAGTTGTTATATATATACAAAAAAATAAATTACTGGGTACCGAATTTTACTTTTTATACTTCTGTTGCATTTGATTTTGTTTTGTTATGATACAGTTGTTTTACCTTTATAATTAAAAGGGAATAAATATGTTTTACTTACTGCAAAAAAAAAAAAAAAGAGAGAGAGAGAAAACAAAGAAATGAATTTTCAAAGGGACGAATTCAAAGGGGTATCTGGGGCCAGGCTTCTGCTCTTCCCCCAAGCTGTTACTTGGAGTCAGGTATTCCTTCCTTAAGGAATTTCTCCCTTTTAGTCCAAGGGTTGGCAAAATTCGGTGGTTAGACCCTGGGCAGGAGGAGTCAAACCTCAGAGGGCTCTCAGTCAGTAGAAAAGCCTCAGATGCACCTTAAGACTGACTCCTTTGGTCTGAAGGAACCTGGGGAGAAGGGAGAGATCAGAGTTCAGAATCATTGCTCTGTTTCCTGGGTATGAGGGGTGAGGGAATCCAGAAGCCTCACAGAGTAAGAGAGGGACAAATAATTATATATCCATGCATTAATATGCTGAATGTAAGATCTTCAGTAGTCATTCCAAGCACAACGTAACAAAGCCTTTAAGGACAGGCTTAAGAAGGATTAATTTACAAAGACCCAACAGGGAGAAACCTCTAAGATAATTGTGAATGGAAAAATGATACCATTTTTTCTTTTGCACGTGTCCTTTATAGTTCTAGGAATAAGTAAAACAAATTTCCCAAATTCTCTCTCTGATTTTGCTCTAGGACAGTGCTTGGAGATCACACTATAAATCCTCTCCTTTATAATATATGAAGCAAATTAGAACTATGGTCCTAAATCTTCTATTCACAAAAATAAGAGTTTTAGGACCAAACCTAAGAATTTTGTGCATCAGAGCTATCTGGAAAGATGCCAAGCTTGCTCTGTATCCTTTGATAAGGACAACGGCCCTCCCACAGTTCCCTGCTGCAGGAAGCTGACTCTAAGGCTGGGGTTGAAACAAAGGTGGCCACTGGACTGCACCAGGCTGGAGTGGCCACCAAAGAAGCTGTCCAGGGGATGGATACACACCTGTGAGATGGTCTTGTCTGGGAAGCTCTGCCCAGGAAACTTCCCTTCCTGCCCAGGGAGGAAAAATGAACTAACACTTTTAGTGGTAAGCTGGTGAGAGTAGGAATCACTGTAACAACAGAGCATGAGAATGAAGACCTTCGACTCTTGTAACTGAAGAGGGGATCCTAGGCCTGTCTTGGGTCTTGAAAAGGAGCTGCTCCTGGATTCCATGAGCTTCTTTACCTGTCTATAACCATCATGTAATAGTGATAGATATGTGACTAGCAACTCCCATTACTTGAGGAAACTTGAAGGAATTTCTAACAATGTGTAAATCTTGGTCTCAGTATTTATGAATTGGAGCTGTGTGGGGAAACCTTACTTATGACTAGAATTTACCAGGCCACACAGGGGAGAGGATTCTTCTAGGGGACACAGCTGCTCCAGGTATAGAGGCATGGACGGTCAAGGTGGGTCCAGAGGATGTGGGAAGACCAGTATGACTAGCAAGAAGCATGGGGGGGGGAATGGCAGGCTGTGGGGTTGGAATAGTAGGATCCAGATTGTCAGAGGTCTGCTTGTCACGCTGAGATTTGGACGAGATCCTTAAGCAGGGTGAGGGATGGGACATGATCAGATTCACTTCTCTGTTGGTTTCCTTTGGGTTACAATTACTGTTAATACTAGTAAAGACACACTGAGAAAAAAGAGGCCAAGAAATGATCACATCAGCTCCACATTCAGGTCTCATGGAGAAGCAGAATGTCAGTCAGCACACAGCCATGGCTCTAGGGAACTGAAGTTGAGGCCTTAAAAAAATTATTTTCTACACGAATGTCCCCCGATGCAGGGGACACAGGTTCGTGCCCCAGTCCGGGAAGATCCCACATGCCGCAGAGCGGCTGGGCCCTTGAGCCATGGCCGCTGAGCCTGCGCGTCCGGAGCCTGTGCTCCGCAACGGGAGAGGCCACAGTGGTGAGAGGCCCGCGTACCGCAAAAAAAAAAAAAAAAATTTAAATTCTAGATGATGCCATTTTGCTTTTCACAACTCAGTATTCCAATCACAGTATTGCCCCCTTGGAATACTTTCCTACTTTAACTTCCCAGGGCTTGAAGGAAAGATGTTTAAGGAATATTTTCATATTGTGTTTCACACTTAAATTCAAATGCTCATGTCTAATGAACCACAGGCTGCTGCTGTAAACCAGAGAGCATTAATTGTTCAAGGACCAGAGTGAAGTCAGCATCGTGTGATACATGGAATCCCTTTGACCACAATATTGAAGTGATGGGATGTTTGTCCTTCATGAAGCATGGCATGAAAAGCTTGGCTATGAAGTTGCAGTTAAAATAATAATAATAATAATAATTTTTTCTTTATTTTGTAGTTAGTAAACATTGTGGCTTAAAAAGACTGAGTCACTGTGTGGTGTGATGGACTTATGGTCCTATAAGGTTGTAAACTTTAAGGGGTCTAGAAAGAAATATGTGATCTGATTTAGGCCATAAAAAGCCTAGTTTCATAAACTTTAAATTTAGTCCACTCTCTCAAACAAGGGTAATATACTCCAGAGCTTGATTCCCTAACTGTAGTTCTTATAATGAAAATCAGCAGTTACAACTTCTAACGACTGCTGTTTACAGACCCTCAGGGCTGGTCAATATGTAAGTTGGTGCAAACTTTCTGGAAGACTATTTGACAATATGTATCAGGAGCCTTATATGTGATCACATGCTTTGACTCAGAAATTCCACCTCTGGGAATAGTATCCTAATCAGATATATTTATCACAGCATTATTTGTATTAAATCCAAAGTAAAGCTACTGAAAGATCCAATTATAGGGAACTTATCAAATAAAATATGGTATATAATTCATGTGATGAATTATTAAGAAGTCAGAAAAATGTTTTCAAAGGATATTTAATTCATGAAAAATTATTCACAATATAACCTTATTTGAGAAAAGGACATAAAATGACACACACACAAACACACACATATACATATATGTGAAGTTTTGGGTATGTATTTATATACATTTTTAAATGCTTTAAAAGAAAACCTGGAAGAAAATACTCCAAATCAAAGACCGCATGCAATACTCAAATGTTAAAAGCATTTGTCTTTTGGTGGTAGGTTTACAAATGCTTTAATATTTTTGTTTTTCATTAATTTTCCTAATTTTCATCAATGCACATATACTATTAATATAGTCAGGAAAAATTTTATTTAAACCACACACACAAAATTATCATTTGAATAGTCATTAGCTGAAAGGATGATTACATTCAGAAAAACAGAACAAAGACCAAAGCTTTCACTACCCCCAATCTGTTGACACAATTACAGGGAATAAACAGGTGACCTTACTTAGGTCTCCATCCTTTTTCCAGCTTACTCCTTGGGTGAGCTGATGAAGCCAAACCAGATTCATTGTGGTCTCCCAGGCCTGTCATCATCATCATCACTGTTAACAGTTACTGGGCATGTGCCATGTGCCAGACATTTTTGGAAGGGTTTTTCACATATTGTCAATTAACCCTTACAACAGCACTTTGGAGTAGGTATTATTATTGTCCCTGTTTTTTTGTTTTGTTTTGTTTTTGTTTTTGTTTTGCGGTACGCAGGCCTCTCACTGTTGTGGCCTCTCCCGCTGCAGAGCACAGGCTCTGGACGTACAGGCTCAGCGGCCATGGTTCACAGGCCCAGCAGCTCCACGGCATGTGGGATCTTCCCGGACCGGGGCACGAACCCGTGTCCCCTGCATCGGCAGGCGGACTCCCAACCACTGCGCCACCAGGGAAGCCCTGTCCCTGTTTTACTGATGAAGAAACCAAGCAATAGAGAAGCTTGCCCGAGTTGACACAGTTAGTAAGGGACGGAGCTGGATTCAGACTCCACGGAGTCTGACATGCTGTAATGCAAGGCCCTATGCTGCACTGCCTGTCAGAAATCAGCAGACAATACTGGAATTTTTGGAACTAGAGATCACAGACTTTTGCACTTTTTTAAACAAAGGAATTTTTTTTCAAATCAAACTCTGTGTAATTCCAATATCTAAAACATTTCTTTTTAAAGGAGGGGTTACTTCTGGTTTAGTTGAGGCAGAAGCTGGGGTCCCTTGCTGAGCCTTTTCCTCATTTCCCATTGAGGTCACTGTGGTTCCTTAGATTTGTGCAAGTCTTCTGAAAAATTCTTGTCCTGTTCCAACTACTTCTACTTAGAGATCAGAAACCTGGGCAAAGAGCTTTTAAAAGGTCTGCCCTAGGGCAGCCAGTTAGTATGTGCATAAGCCAGTGCTTCTCTAGTATCACCCCAGAGTACACATTTACCTTACTCAGGACTCTTTCTGTTACAAGGAACAGAAACCCAACTCAACTTGCTTGCACAGAAATGGGAATTTATTAGTTCAAATAATTAAGCAGTCCAAGGAGATGTTGGCTTCAGGTACAGCTAGATCCACGAGCCCAATATCACGCAAGAGGCTCTGTCTTCCCTTTAATTTCTTAGCTCTGCATCCCTATGAATTAAGTTCCCATTCTCAGGAAGACTCTCCACATTGTACACTTATACCGTAACAGCTCTAGATGTGCAGGATTCCTGCATGGTAAACTGGATAATCTGTGTATCCTTCTAGTTAAGATTTGTTGACCTTTATTCTGTTAGTGGTATGATGATTAGGTCCCCCATTCCCCATTTAAGAAACAGAAAAGAAATGAACACAGAGTGCTTAGTGGTCCCTGACATGCACCACCACCCTCTGTAGGCGTGGTGGTGAAGAGCTCCTCCTGGTAGCCAGGCACCCTGGTCCATTGATCTCTAGGTCTATCTGTTCACAAAAATTACACCGTCTTGATTACTACAGAAAGTCTTGAATTCAGGTATAATAACATTGCCACTTGGTGATGGTGGTGATGGTGGGTGGTGGTGTTATTGCCATCCTCCTCCCCCTTTACTTCCTCCCCACCCACCCCACGTTCTTCTTCTGTCAGATTTATTGATGTATAATTTAAATACAATAAAATTCACCAATTTTAGCTGGGCGATTTGATAACTTTTCACAAAAATATATGTATATAGTCATGTCATTACCACAATCATGGTAAAGAAGAGTTTCATCATTCCCCAAAGTTTCTTTGTGCCCCTTTGCAGTTAATACCTGATTACCACTCTCTAGCCCCTGGCAACAGCTTTCGATCAGGTTTTCCCTTTCAACAATTTCATGTAATTGGAATCATACATATGTTGTCAGTTGTGTTTGATTTCTTTCACATAGCATAATGCTTTTGATGTTCGGTCATGTTTTTGCATTTATCAGTAACTTGTTCCTTGTCATTGCTAAATAGTACTCCAATATAGGCGTATACTGCAATTTGTTTATCCATTCACAAGTTCATGGACATTTGGTTGTTGCTGCTTTTTTGGCTGTTATGAATAATGCTACTGTGACCATTCATGTACAAATCTTTGGATGGGCATATGCTTTCATTTCTCTTTGGTAAATATCTAGAAGTGGAATTGCTGGTCCATATGGTAAGTCAATACTTAACTTTTAAAGCAATGGCCAAACTGTTTTCCAAATTGGTTGTGCCATTTTACATTCCCACCAGGAATGTATGAGGGTTCCAGTCTCTCCACATCCTCCCAGAACTTGATACTATCTCTCTTATTTATTATAACCATTCTAGTGAGTGTGTAGTTGTGTCTTATTTCGGTTTTAGTGTGCATTTCCTATGTCTAATGATGCAGAATATCTTTTCATGCACTCATTTGCCATCTATATTATCTTCTTGGTGAGGTGACTGTTCAAATCTTTCTCCCCATTTTTTATGGCTTAAAAATGAAAGATAATACTTCAATTTTTAAAAGAAATCAGAATAACATCTTACATCATTGGAATAGGGAATTTTACATTATAAATATGATAAAAATGAGAAATCATAAAGAAAAATTTTAATATGTTAGATTATATTAAGGACTACTTTCCACTAAAATGTTACAAAGCTGAAAAGACAAACTGCATAACAGGAGAAGATATTTTCAGGACATACAAATAACAAGAACTAGCATCCAAAAAATATAAAGAGCATCTACAAATCAATAACAAAAAGAAAAGCAACACATCCCATTAAAGTCTTTAGAAAAGGAAACAGGAATGGTGAGTGAACACAGGAATATATTCTCAAAATCATTGGTAGTTGTGCATGCAAATCAAAACCACAATGAGATACCATGTCTCCGCATTTTTAATTGGGTTGTTTGTTTTCCTACTTGATATGGACTGAATTGTGTCCCCCCCACCCCAGTTCATATATTGAAAACCAAACACCCAGTGTGATGGTGTTTGGATATGGGGCCTTTGGGAGGCTATTAGGTTTAGATGAAGCCATGAAGGTGGGGCCCTCATGATGGCACTAGTGCCCTTATAAGAAGATACACCAGAGAGCTTCGTCTCTTTCTTCCTGCCATGTGAGGGCACAGGACCCTCTGCAAGCCAGGCAGACATCTCTCACCAAAACCCAATATTCTGGCACCTTGATCTTGGACTTCTAGCCTCTAGAATAGTGAGAAAATAAATTTCTGTGTTTAAGTCTGTGGTATTTTGTTAATGGCAGCTGGAATAGACTAAGACACTACTGTAGAAGTTCTTTAAGTATAACAGATTTGTCTTTGTTGGACATATGATTTGTAAATACTTCTCTTATGTATGACTTGCCTTTTCATTTTCTTAATGCCTTTTGAAGAGCAAACATTTTTAATTTGGGTGAAGTCCAATTTATTGATATTTTTCCCCATCTATTTCCCTTATTTTGTTTTTTTTGAGTAACAAACACAAAGATATTTAAAAAATATCTTCCAAACCCAAGGTCATTCAGATTTCATCCTATGCTTGTTTCCAGAATTTTTATAGTTTTACTTCTTACCTTTAGGTCTATTATCCATTTCAAGTTAATTTTTCATATTGTATGATGTAATTGTCAAAATCTTTTTCTTTTTCGTTTTATGTTCTTTCCTTCCTTTCTCTTTTTCTTTTCTTTTTATCCCCACAGCATAATTTATTGAAGAGATTATCCTTTCCCTATTGAATGCCATTGGTATCCCCATCAAAAATCAATTGACCTTATGCTTATGTGTCTATTTCTAACTCTCTGTTCTATTGCATTGAGCTATGTGTCTATGCCAATACCACAATGTCTTGGTAATTGTAGTTTCAGAGTAAATCTTAAAATCAGGTAATGTAAGTCTTGCAAATTTGTTCTTCTTTTTCAAAATTGTTTTGGCTATATCTAGGCCTTTTGTATTTCCATATAAAAATTTTTTAATTAATTAATTAATTAATTAATTAATTTTTGCCTGCATTGGGTCTGCGTTTCTGTGCATGGGCTTTCTCTAGTTGCAGAGAGAGGGGGCTACTCCGTTGCAGTGCACTGGCTTCTCATTGCGGTGGCTTCTCTTGTTGTGGAGCATGGGCTCTAGGTGCACAGGCTTCAGTAGTTGTGGCACGTGAGCTCAGTAGTTGTAGCTCGCAGGCTCTAGTGTGCAGGCTCAGTAGTTGCTGCTCATGGGTTTAGTTGTTCCGTGGCATGTAGGATCTTCCCAGACAAGGGCTCAAACCCATGTCCCCTGCATTGGCAGGCAGATTCTTAACCACTGCGCCACCAGGGAAGTCTTATTTCCATATAAATTTAAGAATAAGCTTGTCACTTTCTACAAAAGAAGCTGATGGTATTTTAACAAGATTACAGTAAATCAGTTGATTAATTTGGGAAGAATGTGCAATATTAAATCTTTTAATCCATTAATATGGTGTATCTCTCCACTTATTTAGGTGTTCTTTAATTTCTCTCAACAATGACATATGGTTTTCATTGACCTGGACTTATATTTAGTTTGTTGAATTTATCTCTAAGTATTTCATATTTTTGATAGGATTCTAAATGATATTGTTTTATTAATTTCAATTTTTTGATTGTTTACTGCTAGCATAGAGAAAAACAATTGATTTTTGTATATTGGCCTTGTATCCTGCAGCCTTGCTAGACTCACTTATTAGTTCTAGTAGTCTATTTTGTAGATTTGCAAGAACTATCTATCTAGTTTGCAGATTTCTAAGGTTTATCTATCATGAATGGTTAGGGACAGTTTTGCAAACAGAGACAGCTTTAGTTATTTTTTTACAATCTGCACATTTTATTTCTTTTTCTTACTTTATTACTCTAAGATCTCCAAAACAATCCTGAATAGAAGTGGTGAGAGCTGACAACCTTTCCCTGTTTCTAATCTTAGTGGGAAAACATACACTCTTTTACCATTAGGCATGATATTAGGATTAATATTTTTGAGATAATAACCTCATTATCAGGTTGAGAACGTTCTCTTCCATTCCTTCTTTGCTAGAAAATATATTTTTAAAATCATGAATGGGTGTTGAATTTTGTCAAATGATTTTTTAATATTTATTGTGATGACCATATGTATTTTGGTTTTAGTTTGTTATTATGGTAAATTATATTAATTGATTTTTTTCATGTGAAAGTAACCTCACATTTCTGAGATAAACCTCACTTGGTTATGACATGTTATCAATTTTGTTAAGGATTTTTGCATGATGTTCTTGAGGGAGGGATATAGGTCTGTGGTTTTCTTCTCTTGTAATGTCTTTGTCTGGTTTTGAGGTCAGGTTAATGCAGTATAATGACCATTGAGATGATTTTGGCTGCAGTGATTTAGGGTACTCTTGAGCAATCATTAGATTATTATTAGATTTTACAAAAAAAAAAGGAAGCGTCTTTTCTGTGGTAACATGATTTCATTAAAGTCTGGGATTCTTAGAATTAGAGAATAAACAATTTCATCCAAAAGCAAATAATGGTCACCATAATGAAAATAACTGAAAGGATAAAGCCTATTTTATCAGAAAGTCTCCATATAAAATCACTTCTAAATAAGCATCTGGGCAAATGAATAAATCTTATTTCAGATCTTGGGAAGAGGCTGGCAAACTCCTCGGCTATGCTCAAGAAGTTGGGAGGAATTCAAGTATGGCACTCAAGGATGTCCACTGCACACCTCTGCTGCTGAGATAAGATGCAAATTGTGGCTGCAATGGGGATTCCCTTGATTTGTTTCATCTTCCTGATTTCCTTTGGCACATCTTCAGACTGACAGTGATAACACTGACCTCCCCACTGAGAGTGTATGTGGGGAGAAGAGGAGACGCGTTGATTAAAAGTAACAATTGTTTAAGGAAACAAGGAGTCTGGAACCTTGACTGCTACCAGGAGAGAGGTGTGGAGACTCCCGGTGGGAGCAGGTTAGAGATAGACTAGCAGCTCCAGCCCAGATGCCTGCATTTATGTGATGAGCAATGATCTTTGTGTGCTTTGTCAGTCCTGAGAGAGTCTTCTTCCCAAAATAATTATTTTATCATTGTAGCAGGAAAAGCTCTCATCTTTCATCTAAATTGATATCTTCATCTGCCATATGGAAGCCTCGCCCTTACTAAGGCTTTGGCTGAGATGTTGGCTGCGTTCTGCCACAGTCAGATTTTCCTCCTAATATTTTCAGGACATTTTAGTCTGTAGTGACTTCAAAAGGAGAAGGAGGTTCAGGATCCACCCCATCATGTCTCCAGGATGAAAAAAAGTTGAATAGAGACAGAGAGAAAAATCACTGTGGTCACTAGCAGGGAGCAATATGTAACTGAGTGGAGCAGTTTTCTCGAGAAATGGTCATTTCTTTTCTGTCCACCTACCTGGGTTCCCTTAAAAGCAGAACCTGAGACAAAGGCTTACATACAGGTAGTTTACTTGAGAATGTGGTCCCAGGGGGCAGGAGTGAGTGAAAAACAACAGAGAAGGAAGGAAAGCCAACATAAGGATGTGTTGTTGAGTTGGCCATGGCATAGGCAATTGGGCGACCCTGCAGAATTTTCTGAGGATCCATACGAGATGTGTTTCAGAACGTCCATGCGGGATGAAAGAAAGAAACACATATTTATCAGCTCTTATCTGTCCCTCATCACCAGTGGCCCCAGAGTGTCAACAGCCCTGCATTTTGAGCTGTCCACCTAGGAACACTGTGCCATTCCCATCTTATGATTCTGACATCAGAACAGTAGTTTTGAGACATAAGACAGCATGGAAGGGAATTATTAGGGACGCGGACTGCAGCAAGGATGAACCAGACAGGCCCCCAGTTTGGAATGTGGAGTGGAGGATGGTGCATCTGTTTTTCAACAAGTCAGCGTGCAGGCCCTGAGATGGGGCTGGCCCAAGTCTGACAAGGTGTCAGGACTTCCACTAAAGGAGCTCAGGTCGCAGACGGGAAACTAGAGCATTGCAGAAGAAAAAGAAGCAGTTATAAGATTTCAGAAATTGGGGGATTGCAGAAGGATTGAAAGAACGCTTAGACAGCCTTTTGGGCACAGAGGCTCCCCCACCGCCATCTGCAGGCTTACAGAAGCCAGACTAACTTCAAGCCAAACACTGGGTCCCTCTGAATTGACCGTTCGCCTGAACACATGGTGTGATTCACACGTTCAGAATGAGGGGATTGGTTCCCCTGGCTGGGGCTGGGGATGACAAACTAGAAACTTGCCTGACCCTTAGCTCAACTGCAGCTGAGCAGGAGGCCTCTGCCCTAGTGGGGTTGGCACATAATCCCTGACTCTGATCCCAATCTGACATAACCTGCCAGTTGACCCTCAGACCGCAGGTTAACCAGGCCCCCTTGCTTAGGCTGACAGGGTTACCGCCCCACCACTAACACCTAATCCTTTGAGGCTGAGACCAAACTCTCAGCTGGGACTAATAGCTCACTGACCGAGGACAGCATAAACACACCAGATATCCCAAAGTGTAACTCATGTTTCCTCTGTTAATTTCATTTGGGGGGATAGAGCCATATTTTATTATAATGGACCAGGATATCTGTTGCGTCCTACCGCACATGGTAACAATGTAAGCAAGTTCATTTCGACAAACTTTCCATTTTTATTCTATTTAATATAACTATCTTTCTTTTATGGTGTTCAAAGAATGATCTCAGATCCTCTAGGTTTTCATGGAGAAAACACAACGAATTGATGTTTTTGATTGAAACAAAGATGTTGAAAGCAAATTTAAATGAGATGTGTGGTTTTATACATCGTTGGCTGTGTAACAAATGATAAGTTAGCTTCCCTTTATTTTTCCTCAAAGGAAACAATTCCAATTGAATGATGCTTTGAACATAGCTAACTGGAAGCGTGAGGGACTTGTTTAGAAAGTTGAGGTGACAACAGAAAGCCAAGAGCACACATGTTCCTGTGTTTCCCAGGGGAAAATATCTCCAATTTAAAGAGACTCGGGTGCTGCTACCATTTCTTCAGATATAATGCGTAAGGATGGAAAAGGTGGCTTTTCTTAATGAAACATTAGGATGTAAATGTTTTCAAATGAATATGAAAAGTGACATTTTTCCTGTCTCAAGGTGTTTCCCTTATCTTGTCATAGTTTTATTGTTTGATGTTGACATCTTTAACTCTGCTTTCCAGCAGCACCCGGGGACACTACGGGGGTGCGTCTTCGGGAACCAGGAGTCTCGCTTCTCCCCATGGCTCCCCACACTTGCTGGACCGCTGCTTCCTGAGGTGCCTCCCCGCCTCCGCGATCCCCTCCTCAGCGTGCTATGTGCCGTCCTTGGCCCCATCCTGTGCAACCTCTTCTGAAGTCCTCTCTCCCTGTTCACGGAGACACATTATCCTTATTTCCCTTCCCAAATTCCTGGCAGATTTCTACCTGTTCGCCATCTTTTAAGATTAATCCTAGATTACAGTGTTGATGAGTAGCCTGAGTTCCTAAAACAGGTCGCACATAGACCAAGGTGGAAAACTGAGCTAATTGGGTCACTGAAATTAAGTGAATTTTGTGTCATAACAGGACCCAGTCCGTCAGACCCTCTCCCAGCAGCATTAGCTGAGCAATGTGATAAAAACCAGAAGTAAACAAGAAAGTCTTCTAAAGCGACGAGTCAAATAGCTGTCACAGAATCCACATAAGTTTATTTCTTTGATTAAATTTAACAAAAAGTTATTGAGTATTTTCTATCTTCCAAGTGCTGTCCTGGGTGGTAGGAAAACTGAGATGAATAATCTCAGTAATATCTCTCTCTTTTCTCGTTCCAGAAAGGATCTGAGGCAGCTTGTAGCAGAAACCTGTAAAATAAAATTGCCAAATACAGGTTTTTAAAACTCTGGGTAAGGCAAATATAAATTAAAATAGGTCACATCCAGGGGAAAAAGAGGACACAGATACATGGCCAGTGACAGCCTTTGTAATTGTGATTCTGAGCTGTGAATTTGACTCTAAGTGCGTTAAGTGGCTAAGGGAAAAGGGAAACATGGTTGGATACACATTTCCCGTTGCAGAAACAGAGAAACTGTTTAGTTACTTAGGGAGAGGGAGATGAACAAGACATGGTTCCTAATGACAAGGAATTTGTAATCCAGCAGGAGAGACAGATCTCAGTGAACAGCTGTAAAACAAAGCTGTATTATGACGGTCTGTATAAAGCGCTGAGGGAATAGAGAGAGGGCAGCAATTTATTGGGCTTGAGAAGGAGAAGACGCTATATGAACAACGCCTCCAAAGCGGAAGTGGACAAGGAGGAGAAGGGTGTGTGAGTCAGCGGGAAAGAGTACAGTGACCCTAGATTAGCGATTTCCAGATATGTGCACATAAAAATTGCTTCCGGTGCTTGTTAAGACTCTGAGTCAGTAGGGCTGGGATTTTTCACAGGGACTCCAGAATGCTAATTCTAGTGCGGAGTGATCTGACTTTGAGAAACACTGGAATAGACTCTCCTGGTGTTGCACAGTGAAAGATGACTTTGGAAGAGGAGGCTGGACCCATTTGGAATGGGCCTTGTATGCTGCAGTCAGAAACGTAGGCTTTATGGGTAATGGGGGATGGCTGGCACTTAAAAGCCTAAGCAGGTGGATGACAGTATCAGATCTGTGTGTGTCTGTGTGTGGGCCTGTGTTTTACTCTTCTTTTCCCTGATTATAAATGCAACAGCTAGAGGATGAAAAGCAGGAAGAGACCAAAGCAGGGAACCAAGTAGGAATGTTGCAGGTCCAAATCAAAGAAGATAAGGATGTGCTTAGAGTAATGGCAGGGGAAATGGAGAAGGTGAACACTTTTTTGCAGTGAGCATGAACCTATTATTGTATTATTAGTCACAGATTTACTTTTCTGGTTAATCTGTCGTTTTCATGTCTCACCTAGTATTATGTGACTTCAGTTTCTGCTCTCTGGCATCTGGCTTAAACCAACAAGCAGCCCCAGTGATCTGCAGGGGAGAGGGTCCTTGCTGAGCTCTGTGTGGTCCACTTGTAGGGGGTGGGATGGCTCTGAAGAGCCGTGAGGGACGCTTGCTTACTGTCATGTAGGGGAGGCCACTTCTCTCACGGTGAACTCACACTGAAGGGTCACACAGTGTATACAGTTTTTTTGTTTCCTTTTTTATGTTTACACATTTTTAAAACTCTGTTTTTATAAACAGATAAAATAGAGAGGACAGCAGTGAATCTTCATAACTAATTACTCAGATTCTGCAATTTCAAGATTTTTATAACCTTTTTTCAGCTGTATTGAGGTATGATTGACAAAATTGTATATTTTAAAGTGTACAACATGATGATTTGAGATATGTATATTTGTGAAATGATTACCACAATTAGCTTCATTAACACATCCATCCCTCACATAGCTACCTTTTTTGTGTGGTCACAGCACTTAAGGTCTACTCTCATAGCAACTTTCAAGTACACAACACAGTATTACGAACTATAGTCGCCATGTTGTACATTAGATCCCCAGAGCTTATTCATCTTATACCCTTGTACCCTATTACAAGCATCTCCCTATCTCCCTGCCACTGGACCCAGTAACCACCATTCTATTCTGTTTCCAGAGTTCGGCTTTTTTTTTTAGATTCCATGTATGAATGAAACCATACAGTATTTGTCTTTCTCTGGCTTATTTCACTTAGCATAATGTCCTCTTGGTTTGTCCATGTTATTGGGAATGGCAGTATTTCCTTCTTTCTCACAGCCAAGATACATACACACCACCTCTTCTTTATCTGTTCATTCATCCTTTCTCAGACATTTAGATTGTTTCCATATCTTGGCTATTGTGAATAATATTGCAAAGCAGTTGTCCCCAACCTTTTTGTCACCAGGGACCGGTTTCATGGAAGACAATTTTTCCAAAGACCGTGGGAGGGGGGATGGTTTCATGATGATTCAAGTGCACTATATTTATTGTGCACTTTATTTCTATTATTATTACATTGTAACATATAAGGAAATAATTATACAATGCACCATAATGCAGAATCAGTGGGAGCCCTGAGCTTGTATTCACCTGCCGCTCACTGATAGGGTTTTGATATGAGTCTGCAAGCAATTGACTTATTATGGTCTCTGTGCAGTCTAACCTCTCTGCTAATGATAATCGGTATTTGCAGCCACTCCCCAGTGCTGGCAACACCACCTCAGCTCCCCCTCAGATCATCAGGCATTAGATTTTCACAAGGAGCGTGCAACCTAGATCCCTCACATGCACAGTTCACAGTAGGGTTCGAGCTCCTGTGAGAATCTAATGTCACTGCTGATTTGAGGCGGAGCTCAGGCAGTAATGCCAGCGATGGGGAGCGGCTGTAAATACAGATGAAGCTTCGCTCGCTCACTCACCCGCCGCTCATGTCCTGCTGTGCAGCCCGGTTCCTAACAGGCCATGGACCACTACTGGTCCGTGGCCCAGGGGTTGGGGACCCCTGTTGCAAAGGACACGACAGTACAGATATCTCTGAAAAATATTTTCCTCATATTTACACCTAGAAGTGGAATTGCTGGATCATATGGTAGTTCTATGTTTAAATTTTTTGCGGAACCTCCATACCGTTTTCTATAATGGCTGTACCAATTTCCATTCTTACCAGAAGTACACAGGGGTTCTCTTTTCTCCACATCCTTGCCAGCCCTTATTATCTCAGATCTTTTCTATGGATAAACCTGCTTCACACCTCTGGTTCCTTCTCTGGGGGGAAATCTTCTCTCAACCCTGCAAAGCCAGGCCATGTGCTGACAGCCATGTGCTTTCCTTAGTGTGGTACTGATACTTGAGTTGGTGTGCTTTCTCTGAATCTCGCAGGCTGGTTTTCTCTGCATGCTCACCAGCCCTCTGCAAAGGCTCACACTTGCCACCTTCAGGGTACACACAGGGAGTCAGACACGGGGCAGGGGTGTGTGGGGGGGAGGCAAATGGAGCAGTCAGGGTGTCTGTGAGCCAGCTGGGGGGACCTGCAGGTGAGGTGTCCCCAGCAGCTCGTGGGCAGGCTTCCTGGGGGATTCCGTAAAGCAGTTAGTAGGATCCATGTCCCTGTGATGCCCTCTGAGAGCCGTGTCTGCTTCTCCCAGGGCCCTCCCACCCCCATGCCATGCAGCACACCTCCAGCTTCTGGATGGGGTGAGACAGGAGGGGGCCCCTTTGGCAGCGTTCCACATTGCTGGGGAAGCCAGGTGCTCCCTCACACACTCTCCCCTGTGAGAAGTTCTCTCTTGCATTGAGCTGTGCTACCTTGGGGAAAAGATAACGTGGGTAAAGGGAAACTGTTCCTCTTACCCTCCTCAGTGTGTCCAATGTTGGATTTGTTTTTGCTCCAGTGCCATGTGGAACTTCTCCACCTGTCTCATAGACGGCCACAGAGGCACTCTCCTCCATGGGTGATTGTCAAAATTGCTGTTCTTTAGGGGGACTACAAGAGCAAACTCCTATTTCACCATTTTGCTGGCATCACTGCTATGTGTTTTTATTTGTTCTAAGAAAATAGCTAACAATGTCCAGTTCACTAAATTCTGCAAACACAATGTCTCCCCCTCAAAAATGGCAATAAATTCCAGCACCTTTGCATGTAGCCCACAAAAAGTAGTGTGTCTGAAGCTGAACAGCATTCCAGTGCAAAGCCCAATTGTTCCGAGTTTCCTCTCATGCTTGCAGGGGTGTTTCTGAGCAACAAGCCTGTGGTCCAGTCCATTATTCTATTTATGGTATAGGAGCCACTGAGCACAGGCCCAAGATAAAGTCAAGTAAATAATATTTACTTCAGCCACTGATTAAACCTGTGGTTAGCAGGACAATGACCTCCCAAAGATGTCCATGTCTTAATCCCCAGGACCAGTGAATATGTTATCTTACATGGCAGAAGGGATATATTGGTTTGCTGGGGTTGCTGTAACAAAGTATCACAAACTGGGTGGCTCGAACAGCAGAAATTTAGTCTCTCACGGTTCTGAAGGCCACAAGTTCAAAATCAAGATTGCAGCAGGGTTGGGTCTCCCGAGGGAAGTGAGGAAAGTCTCTGCTGTTCCAGGCCTCTCTCCTTGGCTTGTAGATGGCTGTCTTCTCCCTGTATTTCTTCACCTCACCTTCCTGCTACGTGTGTCTGTGTCTGTGTCCAAATTTCCCCTTTTAATAAGGAAATCAGTCATACTGGAGTGAGGCCTGCCCTAAGAACCTAATCTTTGTTGATTATATTTACAGTGACCCTATTTTCAAAGAAGTTCACATTCTGGGGTTGAAGACTTCAACGTTTGAACCTGGGAGACACAGTTCAACCCATACCAAGGGACTTTGCAGATAGGATTAAGGTTAAGGACGGTGAGATGAGGAGATGACCCTGAATTTTCCAGATGGGCCCAATCTAATCACATGAGTCCTTACGAGTGGAGAGCCTTTCCCTCTGAGGTCATGAGAGAAAGTTCTGATGACAGAATAGCGGTCAGAGCAAGCAACATTGCTGGCTTTGAAGACGGAGGAGGGGCCACAAGTCAGGAAATGCCAGTGGCCTCAGGTGCTGGAAAAGGCAAGGAAACAGATTCTCCTGCAGAAGGACCTCAGCCCTGACGATGCCTTGATCTTAGCCCAGTGAGCCCTGTTGTCAGACTTCCTACCCACAGACCTGTAAGATGGCACATTTGTATTGTTTTCAGCCACTAAGTTTGTGGTAATTCATTACATCCGTCAGCAATCGAAAACAAACACAACCCCCTCCCAAGCACAGCCCCTAAATTCACCACGCAATCCCCATCCCCCATAAATAATGCCTCTCTTTTGGGAGTCACTCTCCAAAGAACTTCCCCCACAGCCACTGATCAAAACCGAGTCAGGTAGTGTCAGATTCCTGGCAGAGTGTCTGGCCAGCCCACGGCCACTACATGTGCACCCCCCGACGTCAGGGTGAGCCTGGACAGCACGGTCACAGGAGACCCTCCTGCCTGCACTGAGCTGTTGAGCAGGAAGGACGGTCTCTCTCAAGATCTCGAGCTAAGAGGCTCTGGGACCAGGAGGTGGGAGCTGCTTCCTGTTAATGACAGGGGTCTGGAGAGAAGGTTGGTGGCTTAGCGCTCTTGAGGTTCTGAGGGCTGTGCTGCTCTGCTTATAACAGTTTGCAGCGAGTTTGTATGACTTGCCAGAGAACCTGAGCACTTGCACTTGCTAACCCAGAAAGTCCCACCGAGACTGCATTGGAGAGAAGGAAAGGGAGATGCAGAAAAAACCAGGGCAGGATGCTGCTCCCTGGTGTGGGAGAAGGCTGCCACTCCTGGAAAGAAAGAGTCTCAGAGGAGTTTCCAGGTTCCTTGTTATAATGATATGTTGTCAGATGACTCCGTGTTTTCTCTGTGATGCCAGTAACCAGTTTCTGGAGGCCTTGTTTTCTTCTAGAAGAGTCAAACCACACATCTCTTATTGTAGGTGGTTCTTGCACCACAGGCACTTATCTCTCTTACACAAAGGCTTGCAAAATACTCAACTGCCTCTCAGTGCCTTTGTTTTGCATTGTTTTGTTTTGTTTTAACGTGTTTGGTTTTTGAAAGCTGTTAAGACCTAGATTGGAAACTCTCAGATGATCTGATCCTCTCTGGTGTCAGGATGCTTAAACAAGGCTCTAGTCTTTTCTTTGTATCTATTCCATCAGGAACTGCTGGAGATAAAAGCAAATGTCTTAGAAGAGCAAGTGTGACATCTGGTTTGCTATCAGGAATAAATCTCTACCTGCCAAGCAAGACTGTCAGGCAATCTGGAACCAGTTACTGTGCAAACTTGCTTTATTTCAAAATCGTATCACCTGACTTACCTTTCTATTTATTGCCTGTCTTGAATTCTTTTTCAGTATCAAGATGCTCCTAATGAAACACAGTTGACCTGAGTTTTTTTTTTAACATCTTTATTGGTGTATAATTGCTTTACAATGTTATGTTATTTTCTGCCATATAACAAAGTGAATCAGCTATGTGTATACATATATCCCCGTATCCCCTCCCTCTTGAGTCTCCCTCCCACCCTCCCTATCCCACCCCTCTAGGTGGTCACAAAGCACCAAGCTGATCTCCCTGTGTTATGCAGCTGCTTCCCACTAGTTATCTATTTTACATTTGGTAATGTATATGTCAATGCTACTCCCTGGCTTCATCCCAGCTTACCCTTCCCCCTCCCCATGTCCTCAAGTCCATTCTCTATGTCTGCGTCTTTATTCCTGTCCTGCCCCTAGGTTCATTAGAACCTTTTGTTTGTTTGTTTTAGATTCCATATATATGTGTTAGCATACGGTATTTGTTTTTCTCTTTCTGACTTACTTCACTCTGTATGACAGACTCTAGGTCCATCTACCTCACTACAAATAACTCAATTTCATTTCTTTTTATGGCTGAGTAATATTCCATTGTATATATGTGCCACATCTTCTTTATCCATTCATCTCTTCATGGACACTTAGGTTGCTTCCATGTCCTGGCTATTGTAAATAGTTCCGCAATGAACATTGTGGTACATGTCTCTCTTTGATTTATGGTTTTCTCAGGGTATATGCCCAGTAGTGGGATTGCTGGGTCATATGGTAGTTCTATTTTGAGTTTTTTAAGGAACCTCCATACTAGTCCTTGACCTGAGTTTTGAGGTGAATGGTGAGACAGGGGTTTGTCAAAAGGACTTAAAGAGAAAGTGCTCTTATTTCCTCTAGGCTTTGTGTCTGCAAAGACACCACAGAAACCAAGCCCCAGCTCTAAACGAAGGGAAGGGAAACTAATGGTGCTCTGATGCCCAAAACCCCATCCTAGGAGCTTGTTTTAAGATGTGATGAATAGGCAATACATTTCTGCACTGATGTGTAACGTGGGGTCAGATGCCTGTTGGGCCACTGTCCAGTGTGTTGAAGGGTCTTGGATGGATGATGCTGGAGAGCAGGCCTGTGCCTGCATGACTTACTCTCAACTGCCTCCCCCTGCCACCAACCCTCCCCCGCACCGGCAGGGACTTGGCGAAGGCTTGAGATGACTGACAGGTAATGGGGGTACCTGTCAGCTGCCGTGTGCTGACAGTGCCCTAGCTTTTCCAGATGCTGGTGTCCTCCCAGTTGAGTATTTGATGTGCAAAAACCTGGAGGTACCAAATGGCAGGCAAACCCATACATCCTCAACGTGAGCAGGAAAGACTGGGAAGCAGCAGGCCCGTGATATAGGGCTGTTGTTCGTATAGCAGCCTTCACATTTTCTTACACACTCTCTTATATGTTATCCTGTAATACTCTTCAGAAAAACCTGGTGAAGACGTTGCCTTCTTTCCCATCGTACAGATGAGGATGTGGAGGTTCAAAGGGCTGACTGACTTACTATTAAGTTGGGGAAGTGAGTCTCAAGCCCCTTTTGCCTAACTCTAATGCAGGGGTCTCAAACTCAGATGCCTGAGGGAGCGGGCAGTAATTACGGGAGAGCAGTGGCCTGGAGACCACACAGCCTGTCCACAGGGACAGCAACCCTCAGCAAAAGAGGGCGCTGCCATCTGAGAACTCAGGTCCAAAGCTACCAGAGCCTTCCATTTTTTCACTCCATAGTATGGATTTGTGTGTATGTGTGTGAGACTGCAACTTATTCAAAACAGCTTATTAAAAACTAAAAACAAAAACAATTTTGTGAGCCCTAAGCAGCATGTCTTAAGGCCCTCTTTTGTTTTCCCACCAGTTTGCAACATCTCCCGGTGGCTCAGTTTACGTTTATTGAGCACCTACTATGTCAAGGGACTGTGCTGAGTGCTGGGGGGCAGACACAGTCCCTATTTGAAAGGAGCCAATCTGCTGGTGGAAGCTCCTTTATTCATATCCACTGAGTCTATGTAGACTCAGCTTCCAGTCCTGGCCCCATGCTGGCTGCTAGGGTTAAAAAAAATAAAACCACATGGTTGCATAACAATGTGAATGTACTTAATGCCATTGACTGTACAGTTAAAGATGGTTAAAATGGTAATTTTTATGTTATTTGTATTTCACAACAATAAAAAAGTCAAGCTGTAAAAAAAGGCGTATAATTTTTATCCTTAACAAAGAAAAAACCTAAATGAGAAGAGAAAATTTAGTGCTATCAAATACTTCAACTTAGCAAATATCTGAGCACCCACTGTGCATGCAGCACCATCCTAGGTGCTGGGAATAGAAAGCTGAGGAAAATTAGTTCCTGTCTTCAATGTAGCTTCTACTTGGAGATGAGAGTAATGTTGGGAGCAGCCTAGGCTTCTGCGGTTGATAGATGATAACTCCCTGCCAGGCACTTTAGAAAGGGCTTTGTGTTCTCTGGCTATTTCATTTGAGCCTCACGGCAACCCTATGGGGCAGATACTATTAACAACCTCATTTTACAGAAGAGGTGGCAGAGGCTCAGAGAGGTCAGCATCTTGCCCTAGGTCACACAGCACCAGAGAGTGGAGAAGCCAGGTTTTGAGCCCTCAAACACTGACTCCAGAGCCCATGGCAGAGAGGGTTCAAGAGCCCTGGTGTAATTAGCCAGCAGAGATTGATGGGACTCGGGAGGCAGGAGTGCTGAGGAGGCTGGGTGAGGGGGGCTCAGGACCAAGGCACAGGTGCCGCTCTCCATGCAAGTAAGCGTCCTGCACGTCTCCTGTTCCAAATGCATGGCAGTTTCACAGAGCTCATTGTCTTAGTGTGTTCGAGCTGCAATATCCAAATACCACAGACTGGGTGGCTTGTAAACAGCAGAAATGTATTGCTCACAGTTCTGAAGCCTGGAAGTCTGAGATCAGGGTGCCAGCATGGTCGGGTGAGGGCCCTTTTCCAGGTCACAGTCTTCTTGTGTCCTCACATGGCAGAAGGGGTGAGGAAGCTTGGTGGGGTCTCTTTTATAAGGGCACTAATTCCATTCATGGGGCTCCACCATCATGACCTAATCACCTCCCAAAGACCCCACCTCCCAATACCATCACTTCTGGGGGTTAGGATTTCAACATATGCATTTTGGGGGACACAAACACTCAGTCCATAGCAGTCATGAATGCTGATTCCTAAAGGATGAGAGATGGAGAAAATGGGGAAGGTTCCACTGGCCACATAGAACAGGTTAACACAGGGCAGGGGAGAGTGGCTGCCAATATCACGGAGCCCTCAATGCCCAGCTGTGGCACAGTGAAGGGTGACATCACACAATGTGGAGGGACACCTGAGGGAGGCAGCAGCTGTGGCTGGGCCTGGGTACCTGCATGGGGCTTGTGGGTCTTAGCGACCTCAGCAACGGACACCCCTCCCACAATAGGACTAGAGGAAGGTGTCAGGCACCCCCTGGCAGCCGAGTAGGCTCAAGTTGAAGACTCTTGAAACAGCGGGAAGGGCAGCTTCCAACGGTGACTGGAGGTTCTACCAACATGCATGGGGTGGAGACTAAGAAGTGTAGTTGGATGCAGGGGATGCAGCACTGTTTTAGGCAAATGAACCGAACCGTAGATGCAGGGAATGTGACACTCAGCCGGGGTGGTCTGGGGCGCACATCATTCATTCAACAAACATTAATTGAGTAAGTCCCCATGAGTGTCATGCTCTGTTTTATTTTTATTAAAATTTTTTTTTAAATCAAGATTTTTTATTGAAGTATAGTTGATTTACAATATTAAATTAGTTTCAGGTGCACAGCATAGTGATGCAGTCTTTTTACAGGTCATGTTCTGTTTTAGATGTTGGGGACACACCAGTGAACAAGACAGGTGAACTCCCTGCCCTCAGGGAGCTCATTCTAGGTGGAGTTTATTATCTGACTAGATAATACACAAGCAAACAAAAACTATATAAGAAATTTTCAGAGAGTGACAAGAATATGAAGAAAACGGGGGAGGAGCATAGAATGTGATGGTGGTCACTAATCTAGATAAAATAGTCAGGGAAGGCTTCTCTGAGGAGGTGATATCTGAGCTGAGACCTGGGGTGGGCATGAGCTGGAGTGCAGAAGGCAGAGGGGAAAGTGGTATAAAGAGCCTGAGGCAGGTGTGAGCTTATTTTCCTGCAGCTTTGAATACATCTGTCTGAGGAAAGGAGGAAGGTCAGTGTGGTCAGTGGGGAACGTTGGGGAAAGAAAGGTAAGAGATGAGGTTGGAAGGGGACCAGAATATATTGGGCCTTGCAGCCTCCAGGATATAAATGCACACGCATTGGAGCAGCCTCAACAATACCCTCAAGAGGTTCCTGGAACAGCTGGGAAGGGTTCAGGGAAAACTAGCTGGACCATAGAGTAAACTCCTATGAGGCTGGTTGACAGTCCAGGGTGTCATGTCCAAAGGGACCTGCAAAATCAAAGCTTGGTAAAAGAGGACACGGTCATATAAGGTGCCCGAATGCAGAGCAGAATATGGCTTTGGACGTCCACCACAGAAGTGCCCGGCCACGTCAGTCCCAGCCAGTGGTGAAGGGGCTGGGTTTAGGGTAACACGGGAAAAGATCCTGGGCAGGTTAACAGGGACTCTGTGAATTTCAGGGCTAACTGGGGAAGAGAAGCCAAAGCCCAGGTAACCGCTGGGTGAGAACACGGACAGACTGAAGGTGGCTGTAGTAGAGGAGGGTCGGCGGAAAGGGGATGGAGGCGGTAAGGTGGGGGGTGGGCACCGGCTCCAAGCTCAAGTTCAGTCTCTCAGTCCTAGGCAAGAGCCCTGGCAATAAGGCTGCTTCGGGCGCCACCTACTGGTGAGCTTCAGCGGCTGAGAGCATCCTGGTCCTGGTCAGGTCCACCTCCAGTAGAGGCCAGGAGGGAATTTGTAACAGCATTTATGATCGGATTCTTCTATCTCTGTTTTGTTTGGGGTATGACTACAACAGATGCTAAATTCCAAAGGGGCCACTGTGCAGAAATTTCAAAGTCGTATCAAGAACAGGGAAGACAACTCTTAAATTCCTTAGCCACTAAGAAAAGGCAAAAAGGATTTGCAAAGAGAATTTTTAGAGTGAGCAGCTATCAAATCCCGTCCTTCACAGGGTTGGGGAGGTGGGGGGCTGACTGTGGCTGCTCCTTGCCTCGAGCCCAGAGAGAGAGACTCTATGGAGAATGCTTGGAGGGCTTGATCAGTGTTTCCTGAGTAGAAAGACACTGGACTAGGATCTACCTTCTGCCTACAAGATCCAACAAGCTTCAAATGGGCTGGCTGCCCTGGAACTTTTCAAGGAAATAGCAGGTATTGATGTAAATAGCCAAGAGTAATAAACATCGTAAGATATGAAATACTATGTTTCCCAAAGTGAATGTCTATTTTTTTCTGATGAAAAAAATAATGCATGCTAATCAAAATTCAAACAGCTCAGAAATATCCATGAGCAGAAAATGAGTTTCCCCTTTATTCCCCACGCTGGTCTCTAAGGCCCTTTCCAGCATTAACAGTCTCAATCTACGTTCTGGGGTACGTTCTTCTGTGTTGTGACCAGCAGGTGGCAGCACACCACTGCGTTAAAGGGACCCAGAAAAGACGATTAGAGAGGTAAGTTCCAGCCAGCAGAGAGTTGTGTAAAACGGCTTTAAAACAATTTCTGTTTTTAAAAAATGATGTCAGGAAAACCTCGTAGTGATATTTTTACATGTTGAGACATGGTCAGTTCTGGTCACTATGCCCTAGATTATTGTCCCTGAGCTCTGAGCTTTCGAGAGCAAGAAAAAAAAAGTTTAGAAAACAAAGGGAATTTATGGGCATACGTAATTGAAAAGTCCAGGGATTTGTTCTGGTTTCATCCTATCATTAGGGTCTTGGGTCTGTTTTCCTGACGTTTTCCACTGTCCACGGCCAGCTTTGTCCTAGGACTGCCTTCCCTCCCTCTGGAAAACAGTCCCAACAGTTCTGGGCCTCATCTCTGCATGTTTCACCTTCTGGAATGCCTCCCACCCCTGCCCCACACTCTCCCCCAAATGCTGCCTTGGGTCTCAGCAGCCTGAATTGAATCACTTGCCCTTTCTGAAAGCAAACACAGTGACCGGGGGATGGAGTTGTGCTCATCCACTGGAGCCTGAGCTTCATGCCCTAGGAGAGCTGCCAAGTTTCCCCCGAAGTACCTGGGCTATGTTGGGGTGAGGGAAATACCTGAGTAACTGAGAAGAGTTAACATGGGAGGTGGGTGGATGTTTGGTGGCCACACATGGAATGTCAGCGGGACTCTGGTACCCTAGGTCTCTGAGAAGTCCTAGTGCTCACCAGTAACCAGGGACCAAGCCTCAAGGTAGCAAACCCGACAACCTCCTCCAGGCCTTCCCACTCCGATCCACCCTCCGCCCAACCAGCCCCTGAGAGGCTTCTCCAGGCTGCACACATTTCACTGCACATTCCTCGACTGAAAACCCGATTGATGGCTCCTGTTCTCCAAGCACAAGTCCTCAACATGGCACACGAGGCCCTCACCCCTCTGGCCCCCAGTCTCCCCAGCCTCACTGGCCTCTGGTATCTCTGGCACTTTAGCCTCCAACCGCACTGATCTGCTTGTTCATCTCTTCACTCTGATGGGAGGGTCTTTCCATTTTTCTCACCTGAGTTTAGTCCTCTTCCTCCTTCCAGAGTTAGCTCCAGTATCACCAGCTCCTCCAAAGCACCTTCTGCAGACACCCCCAGGGCTGCATGGTGCCCTTGCCCTTGGCTCAAACACCACACCGGGTGAAAACCCGCAAAATGGCTCTAACCACGTGGTGTTGCAATGATCTGCTAGCCATGCGCCCCCGTCTCCAGAACTGTGCAACTCTGGATGGCACAGGACTGAGGCAGGTGCTCAAGGGGTGTTTATGGAACTGCTGGAATGCATTCTCAACCCTTCCTCAGCAGCAGGGAGGGCCGTTTTCTGCTCTAGGAGGCAGATAGTGGTTTTCCACTCAAGAACTGAACTTCCTCTGTCAATTGTCTTTTTCCCCAGGAATCCTCCTATCCCATTGGCCTGGGTGATCTTCTGGGATCCCTTCCAGTCCTAAAGTGTATGATTCATCTCTGGAAATAGCATTTGAGGAGCAGAAGAGAGCTGGTCCCACTGATCAGATTGGTGGAGAATCTGAGCTTCCTGTTATAGGAAGTCAGATTGGATCGTCGGGAACAGCCCCATATTTTGGATGTACGGGGTTCTGAGTAAATCATACAAGCTGCCCATGGTCCGCAACCTCCCCACCTTCTTTCCCCCAAGAAAGGCATTTTCATTTTTTGCGGAGATTTCTAATGTGTTTTTTTTTTTTTTCTTTTCTTCTCAGTTTCCTGGCTGATTTGCCAAGGTGGAAAGGTCCTGGTGTTATTTGAATGAGCAGGGATGTCAATAGAATCAGGCCATTTGGAATGACATTACCATGGCTATTAAGGAAGGGTCCCATTTTTTGAGAGCTCACTTTACTAGCTATCATTTTAAGTATAATAATGTATCATTAATTATCATATGTAATTCAATGTTTACAACATCCTATGAGGTACACACACCACTATCATCCCCATTTTACAGATGAGGAAACTGAAGTGTAGAAAGGTTAGGTGGCTTGCCTAAGGCCGTGAAGCTACTCAGTGACCAAGCCAGGATTCAAAGGAAGGCAGTCTGGTCCCCCAGACCCTCAACCACCATCCTATACTGCCAGTCTTCTCCAGTCTGTGGAGGAAGAAGGAGGGAGAGAGGCCAGTTTGGAAAGGGGGCACCCACGCTGGTGGGACCCTCTCTCCATTGCCACCAAGGCTGCTGGCCTCCAAAGACCAAACCTGGCTCAGTTCTACCTACCCAGGAGTCTTTAAACCATCCTAAATACTGATTATGGTGAGTAAAATGCCTGCTATTAATCTATCATGTTACAGCTCTCAGAACACATCACAAGCCTTATTTCATTAGAGACGGACAATGGCTCCGTGAGGGAGGTATATTAACTCCATTTTATAGGAGGAGAGGGCGAGGCTCAGCAAAGCTAAGTGGCCACTCAAATGCCCCCAAACAAGTGGACAGAGAGCTGGGACTCACTCCTGGGGTACCTGTCTATGGACTCAGGACCCACATCGCAGAGTTTCTTCCCTGTGGGCATGGGCTCTCCATTTCAGGAGAATCTCTAGCGAAAATAGCTCTGAGGCGGCTTGTCCTTAGTCTCTATTCCCTGTTGTCCCCATTTCCAGCCCCTGCCCTGACGGCCATGCAGGTCAGAGGATGGAGAGAACTGCCTCCGTGCCTAGGATGACTTTTCACCCCTCCCCCCCAATCTGTGCCCACTTCCTTTTCTCCAAACACCCCCCTTTCCTTTTGCCTACAAATGTTTGAGGTTTGATAGGCTCTGCCTCTGAGTCACTAACTAACCCCAGCTGGTGGCCAAGGCAACCCGGCTGCTTCCCACAGCGCGGGCTCATTGCTTTCATGGGCCGTCATTCCCCACTTCCCTTCAGAGTCCTTCTTGGGTCCTTGGACTTTCAGGGACATTAGAGCCTGAAGTGCTGGCCAAGGTCAGGCCCGCACTTCACCACCCTTCTCAGGGTCCATCCAAGGACCCCTTAGAAACGGTGCTGGGAGGAGAGAAGGTCTTGTTTCTAGTCTTCCTCTCTCGGGGTAGATGTTGATTAAGCACCACTATTTGGTCATTCAAACAGTTAAGGAAAGCTCGCTCCAGGAAGAAAAAAATTCCCCGTTTCTCTTTCCTGGAATCCCTGAGACCCCCAGCAAATCACTCCTCCCAGAAATCCAGTCACCCTCTCTTACTCACATGGAGACCTGGGCTGTTGCAGTGTGGTCAGTGGAGTTGGGCCATTTGGAATGACGTTATTATGACTGATAAGGAGAGCTTACTTTTTTTTTTTTTTGAGGTACGCGGGCCCCTCACTGCTGCGGCCTCTCCCGTTGCGGAGCACAGGCTCCGGACACGCAGGCTCAGCGGCCATGGCTCACGGGCCCAGCCGCTCCGCAGCATGTGGGATCCTCCCGGACCGGGGCACGAACCCGTGTCCCCTGCATCAGCAGGTGGACTCTCAACCACTGCACCATCAGGGAAGCCCTTACATTTTTTTTTGAGAGCTCACTTTGTTTGCTAAGGTTCAGTGAGCTTCTTCTACTAGTACAAGATACCACTTTTCTTTTCTTTTCTTTTTTTTTTTTTTTTTTTTGGCCACGCTGCCCAGTATGTGGAACTTCCCCGACCAGGGATCAAACACACATACCCTGCAGTGGAAGCTCGGAGCCTTAACCACTGGACCACCAGGGAAGCCCCAAGATATCATTTTAAGTATAACATATGTATAAATCATTCAAAATGCACAGTCTTATGAAGTAAGCACCATTATCCTTCCTATTTTATAGATAAAGAAACTGAGGCATAGCAAGGTACCTGCCAAAGGCCATGAAGCTAGTGTGAATAAGAGAAGCCAGGAGCTAAGATCAATCCCTGCTCCATCCCTAGACTCCCCAAGCAGGTGGGCATATCCATCCACTCATCTCTTCGGGTACCTGCTAAGTTCAGGGTATACAAAGAAAATAACGTTTAGGCCCCGGCCTCTGTAAGTTCAATGCCTGATAGTGAAGACAGACATGTAAGTTATAGCACAATGAAACAAGTGCTAAGAGAGGGTAGGTAGGAAGTGTGTGGGAACAGAATGGGGAATTCACTGAGACAGAAGGGTGTTACACAGGGGAGGTTGCATGTACCAAAGTTCAGAGCCTTGAAAGAAGACTTCCTTCCTGAGGCACTGCACTGTGACCCACAGCCCTGCTGGACCTCCTGTGAGTGGGGAGGGTGGCACATACCCACCAAACAGCTGGATCAGCCACTGACCTTCCCAGCCACTGGCCAAACACCCAGGTGGCCCTTTCTGTAGAGATTCAGGGGTGGGTGATGGGAAGAATCACCAGGGATGTTTCATGACAGTATGAGTCCTGCTTTCTGGGCCCTCTTAACACATGCTGTGGTTTTCTGATATTTTCCATATGTCACAAAATTTACGAGTCTCACAGAGCAGCCAGAAAGCTCAGAGGCAAATGGTGATGTATGTGGACCTTCTGGCTCCTCCAAGAAATGATTCTTCAATTGTGTCTCTTAAAGTGATTTAATACTAAATCTTAGGCTGGAACGAATAGAAAATGCAAATCTGCCTTCCTTCTTTAAGGATTTTGCATTCTTTGATAGTTTCAAAGCAATCACGCAGAGAAACAACATATTTTAATAAATATAACTCGTTGGAAAGTGTAGATGCTTTGACAAATTAGAAAGCCAACCAAGTCACACACTTTCTTGTCAACCCTTGATTCCAGCTGGCAAGCATTTAAAATAGTATTTCAAGAAGGTTTAACATTCATGATTACATTGTTTGATTATTGCACTTTCTAGATAATGGTTTTTCAAAATTGTATCTTGCAGCTAAAAATTAAATAGCTACTTCTGGGTATGCACGACATTCTTTAATAAAGTGAGACCCAACGTAATATTCTCAGAGGCTGAGCAGTAATATAGAAGAGATTTACTGTAGTCCGAATGAGTGAGATCACTGATCCTATAGGATTCTTATTATTTTCTCAGGCTAAACTCCAGAGAATGCTGGGGATGGAGCCACAAGCTCCATTCACATCTTCCAGGATCCTACATGGACTTTTCTCTCCCACATGGATACCTGAAGAATTCTTGGGGTCTTTTGGCTGTGTGCTGGGAAAATGTCTCCTAAGAGAAGGCTGTGGACAGAGCTGTTTATTTGTGTCCACTGTAAAAACACCTCTGATTTTTAGGGCAGTGAAATAATATGTTTGATACTACAATGGTGAATACACATCACTCTACACCTTTCAAAACCTATAGAATGTACAACACCAAGAGTGAACCGTAATGTAAACCATGGACTTTGGGTGATAAGGATGTTGAATGTGGGGTTCATCAATTAGAACAAATGTATCAGTCTGGTGGGGAAGGTTGATAATGGGGGAAGCTATGCAGGTGTGGGGACGCTAGGTATATGGAAACTGCATGTGCTTTCTGCTTAATTTTGCTATGAACCTAAAATGGGACTTAAAAAAAAAAGACCCTCTGGGAAGCTCAGCACAATACTCAGACCTTCCCAGCCAATGCCAGCAGCCCTGGCCCTGCCAACCCTCCGTACTCTCAGATTGCTCCTTCCAGCTCCACTATATTTTGTGCCAGATCCGAACCCTGGACTTTGTTTCTTGTTTGTCCCTCAGGACCCAGATGTTCAATCAATGTTTGCAGTGGAGATTCCGGTGTGTGCCAGGCACTGGCTTACACTTGGGTTCAAGCTTGGCTCAGACCCGGTCTTCAAGCATCTACCTAGAAGAGGCCCCAGGTGAGTTTGGGTACAATAGGAGGTCTGATGGGCTTTTCCATATGAAATATTGATTTGATTAAAAAATTATTTACAAATGTCCTGGGTGGTAGGTCCATCCCATGTTCATATATCAGGTTGAAAAAAACAGATGCACCTGAGGATGAAATCCGTGACTGTTGGCAGCATCTTCCTCCCTAGGCTAGCCTGCTTCCTGCACTCAGGCTAGGCTGGATTAAGTGGGTAACAGACAACTCTAAGAATCTCAGTGGCTTAACACAATGAGAGCTAGGCTCCATCCACACAAAGTTCAATGTGAATGTCACTGGTCAGGTGACTCTGTGTCATGAGTTCAAGGGTCCAGCTCTGACCTCTTGGAGCCCATTGCTCCAGGCACAGAGATGGTGAAGCCAGGGACCATGGAAGAGCTTGCTGGGCATTTTAGGGGCCAGGCCCTAAAATGGCATTTATACCTGTGTATATGCCACACACAGTAAGGGAGCCATTTCCACCGGGGATGATTTTGAAACTAAAAGGTCATTTTCATTCTTCCTAAAATTTTTATATCCCATCTACTAGGCTTTTCTTCTTCTATATCCATAGTCATTAAACCAGAGACCCTTGGACACAAGTTTTCTGAGTAGCTCACCTCCTGACCCGAGTCACAGGACAGCCCTATGTGTTAGGACAGGCAGCTCACAGTGAACAGCCTTTCTGCTTTTCAAGAAAGGGATAATACAAGAAGTGCAACTATATACGCAGCAAGGATTCTATATGGGAAACTAGTAAGAAAGATAAATCCATCCTATTTTTCTGGGACCCAATCTTAAGTTTGGAAACATCATTCTCTTCCTAACTGGGAATATATGGTTAGATCTAAAGCACTTGATAGTTTTCTATTCATTATCTGCAAATATTTGTCATTGAAAATCTGTTGTGCTAAGTTATCCTAAAAATGTTATATTAATGAACTCTATTAAGTTTAGAGAAAGTGCAAATTTCCCCCTTTGTTACTTCAGGTAATCATACCTTCATTCAAAGGAATATTCTCATTAGAGAATTTCAAGGTAGAGTCCACAAAAGAGGAGGGTTGGGTGTGTGTGTTCTCGCACACGTGCACTGTGGTACCTGCCAAAGTCCAAACCCTGTTAATGCTGATAGTTTCAAATATGCTATGACGATAATGCCTTTATTTGTGTACTTGGGGCTTCAATACGGCATTCCCTCACCGCACCCACTTCCTCGAGAACCAGGAAATAAGATTGCCCTTTGAGAACCAAGCAGTAAGATCAACATCAGAGAGAAGCAAAGTCACTCAAAGGAGACAAAATATCTCAGGAGTCTGTAAAGTCCCGCTAGCAATTCAGAGAAGGTGTGACATATACAAAGAAAGAATATGTCCATTAGAAGAGCAACTAGTCAGCCCTGGAAGCCTAGAAAAAGAGAAAATCTGGGGCATGTGCTGATGGCATAAGCAAAGGGTCTCAAATACTACTGCAGAGGAATTGGGACTGGTTCCCAAAATGATGAAATAGTTACATTTGTCTTCAGTGTCCTTCTATTTTCTCCTTTTTACCTATTTCAACTGTTTTTAAGACCCCTTTTCCTCCATTTCCTCCAGATGGCAAATACTGTGCTATCTTGCTTTTTTTCCAAAAACCAAGCTTTTCGGATGCAATAGGAAACCATGGAAAGGAATCTTACCCTATAGAAGTCATGATTCTGGAATATACTTTATTATTATTATTTTTTAACATCTTTAATGGAGTATAATTGCTTTACAATGGTGTGTTAGTTTCTGCTTTATAACAAAGTGAATCAGTTATACGTATACATATATCCCCATATCTCCTCCCTCTTGCATCTCTCTCCCACCCTCCCTATCCCACCCCTCTCGGTGGTCACAAAGCATGGAGCTGATCTCCCTGTGCTATGTGGCTGCTTCCCACTAGCTATCTACTTTACATTGAGTAGTATATATAAATTCATGCCACTCTCTCACTTCGTCCCAGTTTACCCTTCCCCCTCCCCATGTCCTCAAGTCCATTCTCTACGTCTGCGTCTTTATTCCTATCCTGCCCCTAGGTTCATCAGAACCATTTTTTTTTTCCATATATATGTGTTAGCATACGGTATTTGTTTTTCTCTTTCTGACTTACATCACTCTGTATGACAGACTCTAGGTCCATTCACCTCACTATAAATAACTCAATTTCATTTCTTTTTATGGCTGAGTAATATTCCATTGTATATATGTGCCACATCTTCTTTCTCCATTCATCTGTCGATGGACACTTAGGTTGCTTCCATGTCCTGACTATTGTAAATAGAGATGCAATGAACATCGTGGTATATGACTCTTTTTGAATTATGGTTTTCTCAGGGTATATGGAATATACTTAATTATTGATTCTTAATTTTCTTTTCTTTCTTTCTTTCTTTTTTTTTTTTTTTTTTTTTTTTTGCGGTACACGGGCCTCTCACTGTTGTGGCCTCTCCCATTGTGGAGCACAGGCTCCGGATGTGCAGGCTCAGCGGCCATGGCTCACGGGCCCCACCGCTCCGCGGCATGTGGGATCTTCCCGGACCGGGGCACGAACCCGTGTCCCCTGCATCAGCAGGCGGACTCTCAACCACTGCGCCACCAGGGAAGCCCTGATTCTTAATTTTAAATGTCTATCATATATGCTCAAATATAAGATGAGGATTTTTTTCCTAAAAAAATTATCCCTTGGTAGGAATTCGCTGGCAGTCCAGTGGTTAGGAGCCCATGTGTTCACTGTAGAGGGCTCGGCTTCAATACTTGGTCCAGGGATCAAGATTCTGCAAGCTGTGTGGTGGTGCAATGAAAGAAAGAAAGAAAGAAAGAAAGAGGCAGACGGAGGAAGATGGTGGAAGAGTAAGACGCGGAGATCACCTTCCTCCCCACAGATACATCAGAAATTCATTTACACGTGGAACAACTCCTACAGAACACCTACTGAACACTGACAGAAGACCTCAGACCCCCCAAAAGGCAAGAAACTCCCCACATACCTGGGTAGGGCAAAAGAAAAAAGAATAAACAGAGACAAAAGGATAGGGACGGGACCTGCACCAGTGGGAGGGAGCCGTGAAGGAGGAAAGGTTTCCACACACTAGAAGGCCCTTCGCGGGCAGAGACTGAGGGTGGCGGAGGGGGAAAGCTTCGGAGTAGCGGAGGAGAGCGCAGCAACAGGGATGTGGAGGGCAAAGCGGAGAGATTCCGGCACAGAGGATCGGTGCCCTCAGGCATACACCAGCCCGAGAGGTTTGTCTGCTCGGCCACCGGGGCGGGCGGGGCTGGGAGCTGAGGCTCGGGTATCGGGTTTCAGTCGGAGCGCAGGGAGAGGACTGGGGCTGGCGGCAGGAAGAGAGCCTGAAGGGGTTAGTGCACCACGGCTAGCCCGGAAGGAGCCCGGGGAAAAAGTCTAGAGCTGCCTAAGAGGCAAGAGACTTTTTCTTCCCTTTTGTTTCCTGGTGCGCGAGGAGAGGGCGTTAAGAGGGCTGCTTAAAGAAGCTCCAGAGACGGGCGCGAGCCGCGGCACGGACCCCGGAGACGGGCGTGGGACGCTGGGGCTGCTGCTGCCGCCGCCACAAGGCCTGTGTGCGAGCGCGGGTCACTGTCCGCCCCGCCTTCCGGGGGGCCTGTGCACCCCGCCACTGCCGGGGTCCCGGGACCCAGGGACGGCTTCCCCGGGAAAGCACACGGAGCGCCTCAGGCTGGTGCAACGTCACGCCGTCCTCTACCGCCGCAGGCCCGCCCCGCACTGCGTGCCACCCCCTCCCCTCGGCCTGAGTGAGCCAGAGACCCCGAATCAGCGGCTCCTTTAAACCCGTCCTGTCTGAGCGAAGAACGGACGCCCTCCGGTGACCTACGTGCAGAGGCGGGGCCAGGTCCAAGGCTGAGACCCGGGAGCTGTGAGAGCAGAGAAGAGAAAGGGAAATCTCTCTGTGCAGCCTCGGAGGCAGCGGATTAAGGCTCCACGGTCCGCTTGATGTGCCCTGCGTCTGTGGAGTGCGTTAATGGACAGCGAATCATCCCAAATTGAGGAGGTGGACTTTGACGACAAGATTTAAGATTTTTTCCCCTTTTCCTCTTTTTACAACGAATTATCCCAAATTAAGGAGGTGGACTTTGAGAGCAAGATTTCAGACTTTTTCCCCTTTTCCTCTTTTTACAAACGAATTATCCCAAATTGAGGAGGTGGACTTTGAGAGCAAGATTTTCGATTTTTTCCCCCTGTTCTCTTTTTGTGAATGTGTATGTGTATACTTCTGTGTGAAGTTTTCTCTGTATAGCTTTGCTTCCACCATAGGTCCCAGGGTTCTATCTGTCCGTTTTTTTCAATAATTACTTTTTTATTTTAATAACGCTACTATATTTTATACTTTATTCTATTTTACTTTATCTTCTCTCTTTCTTTTTTTCCTACCTTCCCTTCCTCCCTCCCTCCCTCCTGTTTCTTTCCTTCTTTCTTTCTTTTTTCTTTTTTCCTTCCTTTCTTTCTTTCCATCCTCCCTCCCTCCCTTCTTCCTTTCACTCTTTTTCTTTCCTTCCTCCCTCCCTCCTTTCTTTCTTTCTTTCTTCCTTCCTTCCTTCGTTTCTTTCCTTCTTCCTTTCTTTCTCTCTCTCTTTCTTTCTTCTACTAATTCTTTCTTTCTACTTTTTCTCCCTTTTATTCTAAGCCGGGTAGATGAAAGGCTCTTGGTGCTGCAGCCAGGAGTCAGTGCTGTGCCTCTGAAGTGGGAGAGCCAACTTCAGGACATGGGTCCACAAGAGACCTCCCAGCTCCACATAATATCGAGTGGTGAAAATCTCCCAGAGATCTCCATCTCAACACCAGCACCCAGCTTCTTCAGTCAACGACCAGCAAGCTACAGTGCTGGTCACCCTATGCCAAGCAACTAGCAAGACAGGAACACAACCCCACCCATTAGCAGAGAGGCTGCCTAAAAACATAATAAGGCCACAGGCACCCCAAAACACACCACCAGATATGGACCTGTCCACCAGAAAGACAAGATTGAGCCTCAACCACCAGAACACAGGCACTAGTCCCCCACACCAGGAAGCCTACACAACCTACTGAAACAACCTTAGCCACTGGGGACAGACACCAAAAACAACGGGAACTACGAACCCACAGCCTGCAAAAAGGAGACCCCAAACACAGTAACATAAGCAAAATGAGAAGACAGAAAAACACACAGCAGGTGAAGGAGCAAGATAAAAACCTACCAGACCTAACAAATGAAGAGGTAATAGGCAGTCTACCTGAAAAAGAATTCAGAATAATGATAGTAAAGATGATCCAAGATTCTATTTCCAAGATCCAAAATCTTGGAAATAGAATAGACAAAATGCAAGAAACAGTAAACAAGGACCTAGAAGAACTAAAGATGAATCAAGCATCGATTAAAAACACAGTACATGAAATGAAAAATACTCTAGATGGGATCAATAGCAGAATAACCGAGGCAGAAGAACGGATAAGTGAGGTGGAAGATAAAATAGTGGAAATAACTGCTGCAGAGCAAAATAAAGAAAAAAGAATGAAAAGAACAGAGGACAGTCTCAGAGACCTCTGGGACAACATTAAACGCACCAACATTCGAATTATAGGGGTTCCAGAAGAAGAAGAGAAAAAGAAAGGGACTGAGAAAATATTTGAAGAGATTATAGTTGAAAACTTCCCTAATATGGGAAAGGAAATAGTTAATCAAGTCCAGGAGGCACAGAGAGTCCCATACAGAAGAAATCCAAGGAGAAATATGCCAAGACACATATTAATCAAACTGTCAAAAATGAAACACAAAGAAATCATATTAAAAGCAGCAAGGGAAAAACAACAAATAACACACAAGGGAATCCCCATCAGGTTAACAGCTGATCTCTCAGCAGAAACTCTACAAGCCAGAAGGGAGTGGCAGGACATAATTAAAGTGAAGAAGGAGAAAAACCTGCAACCAAGATTACTCTACCCAGCAAGGATCTCATTCAGATTTGATGGAGAAATTAAAATGTTTACAGACAAGCAAAAGCTGAGAGAGTTCAGCACCACCAAACCAGCTTTAAAACAAATGCTAAAGGAACTTCTCTAGGCAAGAAACACAACAGAAGGAAAATACCTACAATAATGAACCCAAAACAATTAAGGAAATGGGAATAGGAACATACATATCAATAATTACCTTAAATGTAAATGGACTAAATGCTCCCACCAAAAGACACAGATTGGCTGAATGGATACAAAAACAAGACCCTTAAATACGCTGTCTACAACAGACCCACTTCAGACCTAGAGACACATACAGTTTGAAAGTAAGGGGATGGAAAAAGATATTCCATGCAAATGGAAATCAAAAGAAAGCTGGAGTAGCAATTCTTATATCAGACAAAATAGACTTTAAAATAAAGACTATTAGAAGAGACAAAGAAGGACACTACATAATGATAAAGGGATCGATCCAAGAAGAAGATATAACAATTGTAAATATTTATGCACCCAACATAGGGGCACCTCAATACATAAGGCAAATACTAACAGCCATAAAAGGGGAAATCGACAGTAACACACTCATAGTAGGGGACTTTAACACCCCACTTTCACCAATGGACAGATCATCCAAAATGAAAATAAATAAGGAAACACAAGCTTTAAATGATACATTAAACAAGATGGACTTAATTGATATTTATAGGACATTCCATCCAAAAACAACAGAATACACATTTTTTCAAGTGCTCATGGAACATTCTGCAGGATAGATCATATCTTGGGTCACAAATCAAGCCTTGGTAAATTTAAGAAAATTGAAATTGTATCAAGTACCTTTTCCGACCACAGAGCTATGAGACTAGACATCAATTACAGGAAAAGATCTGTAAAAAATACAAACACATGGAGGCTAAACAATACACTACTCAATAACGAAGTGATCACTGAAGAAATCAAAGAGGAAATAAAGAAAATACCTAGAAACAAATGACAATGTAGACACGATGACCCAAAACCTATGGGACGCAGCAAAAGCAGTTCTAAAGGGGGAAGTTTATAGCAATACAATCCCACCTTAAGAAACAGGAAACATCTCGAGTAAACAGCCTGACCCTGCACCTAAAGCAATTAGAGAAAGAAGAACAAAAAAAACCCAAAGTTAGCAGAAGGAAAGAAATCATAAAGATCAGATCAGAAATAAATGAAAAAGAAATGAAGGAAACGATAGCAAAGATCAATAAAACTAAAAGCTGGTTCTTTGAGCAGATAAACGAAATTGATAATCCATTAGCCAGACTCATCAAGAAAAAAAGGGAGAAGACTCAAATCAATAGAATTAGAAATGAAAAAGGAGAAGTAACAACTGACACTGCAGAAATACAAAAGATCATGAGAGATTACTACAAGAAACTCTATGCCAATAAAATGGACAACCTGGAAGAAATGGACAAATTCTTAGAAATGCACAACCTGCCAAGACTGAATCAGGAAGAAATAGAAAATATGAATAGACCAATCACAAGCACTGAAATTGAAACTGTGATTAAAAATCTTCCAACAAACAAAAGCCCAGGACCAGATGGCTTCACAGGCGAATTCTATCAAACATTTAGAGAAGAGCTAACACCCATCCTTCTGAAAGTCTTCCAAAAAATTGCAGAGGAAGGAACACGCCCAAACTCATTCTACGAGGCCAGCATCACCTTGATACCAAACCCAGGCAAGGATGTCACAAAGAAAGAAAACTACAGGCCAATATCACTGATGAACATAGATGCAAAAATCCTCAACAAAATACTAGCAAACAGAATCCAACAGCACATTAAAAGGATCATACACCATGATCAAGTGGGGTTTATTCCAGGAATGCAAGGATTCTTCAATATACGCAAATCAATCAATGTGATACACCATATTAACAAATTGAAGGAGAAAAACCATATGATCATCTCAATAGATGCAGAGAAAGCTTTCGACAAAATTCAACACCCATTTATGATAAAAACCCTGCAGAAAGTAGGCATAGAGGGAACTTTCCTCAGTATAATAAAGGCCATATATGACAAACCCACAGCCAACATTGTCCTCAATGGTGAAAAACTGAAACCATTTCCACTAAGATCAGGAACAAGACAAGGCTGCCCACTCTCACCACTCTTATTTAACCTAGTTTTGGAAGTTTTAGCCACAGCAATCAGAGAAGAAAAGGAAATAAAAGGAATCCAAATTGGAAAAGAAGAAGTAAAGCTGTCACTGTTTGCAGATGACATGATACTATACATAGAGAATCCTAAAGATGCTACCAGAAAACTACTAGAGCTAATCAATGAATTTGGTAAAGTAGCAGGATACAAAATTAATGCACAGAAATCTCTGGCATTCCTGTACACTAATGATGAAAAATCTGAAAACGAAATCAAGAAAACACTCCCATTTACCACTGCAACAAAAAGAATAAAATATCTAGGAATAAACCTATCTAAGGAGACAAAAGACCTGTATGCAGAAAATTACAAGACACTGGTGAAAGAAATTAAAGTTGATACAAATAGATGGAGAGATATACCATGCTCCTGGATTGGAAGAATCAATATTGTGAAAATGACTCTACTACCCAAAGCAATCTACAGATTCAATGCAATCCCTATCAAACTACCACTGGCATTTTTCACAGAACTAGAACAAAAAATTTGTTTGGAAAAACAAAAGACCCCGAATAGCCAAAGCAATCTTGAGAACGAAAAACGGAGCTGGAGGAATCAGGCTCCCTGACTTCAGACTATACTACAAAGCCATAGTAATCAAGGCAGTGTGGTACTGGCACAAAAACAGAAAGATAGATCAATGGAATAGGATAGAAAGCCCAGAGATAAACCCACGCACATATGGTCAACTTATCTTTGATAAAGGAGGCAGGAATGTACAGTGGAGAAAGGACAGCCTCTTCAATAAGTGGTGCTGGGCAAACTGGACAGGGACATGTAAAAGTATGAGATTAGATCACTCCCTGACACCATACACAAAAATAAGCTCAAAATGGATTAAAGACCTAAATGTAAGGCCAGAAACTATCAATCTCTTAGAGGAAAACATAAGCAGAACACTCTATGACATAAATCACAGCAAGATCCTTTTGGACCCACCTCCTAGAGAAATGGAAATAAAAACAAAGATAAAGAAATGGGACCTAATGAAACTTCAAAGCTTTTGCACAGCAAAGGAAACCATAAACAAGACCAAAAGACAACCCTCAGAATGGGAGAAAATATTTGCAAATGAAGCAACTGACAAAGGATTAATCTCCAAAATTTATAAGCAGCTCATGCAGCTCAATAGCAAAAAAACAAACAACCCAATCCAAAAATGGGCAGAAGACTTAAATAGGCATTTCTCCAAAGAAGATATACAGACTGCCAACAAACACATGAAAGAATGCTCAACATCATTAATCATTAGAGAAATGCAAATCAAAACTACAATGAGATATCATCTCACACCAGTCAGAATGGCCATCATCAAGAAATCTAGAAACAATAAATGCTGGAGAGGGTGTGGAGAAAAGGGAACACTCTTGCACTGCTGGTGGCAATGTGAATTGGTACAGCCACTATGGAGAACAGTATGGAGGTTCCTTAAAAAACTAAAAATAGAACTACCATATGACCCAGCAATCCCACTACTAGGCATATACCCTGAGAAAACCATAATTCAAAAAGAGACATGTAGCAAAATGTTCATTGCAGCTCTATTCACAGTAGCCCGGAGCTGGAAACAACCTAAGTGTCCATCATCGGATGAATGGATAAAGAAGATGTGGCACATATATACAATGGAATATTACTCAGCCATAAAAAGAAACGAAAATGAGCTATTTGTAATGAGGTGGATAGACCTAGAGTCTGTCATACAGAGTGAAGTAAGTCAGAAAGAGAAAGACAAATACCATATGCTAACACATATATATGGAATTTAAGAAAAAAAATGTCATGAAGAACCTAGGGGTAAAACAGGAATAAAGACACAGACCTACTAGAGAATGAACTTGAGGATATGGGGAGGGGGAAGGGTAAGCTGTGACAAAGTGAAAGAGAGGCATGGACATATATACAGTACCAAACGTAAGGTAGATAGATAGTAGGAAGCAGCCACATAGCACAGGGAGATCAGCTCGGTGCTTTGTGACCGCCTGGAGGGGTGGAATAAGGAGGGTGGGAGGGAGGGAGACACAAGAGGGAAGCGATGTGGGAACAGATGTATATGTATGACTGATTCACTTTGTTATAAAGCAGAAACTAATTAAAAAAAAAAAGAAAGAAAGAAAGAGAAAATGATCCCTTGGTAATGAGAAAGTAGCCTTATATATAAGACCCAAAAAAAAAGCTCTCATGCAGCTGCTCTCTCATTTATTTTACTGTGAATTGCAAATAGCAAAGTGCTGTTTGGGGAAGATTCATCCAGGTTAAAGGAGGTCCAGCCCAACAAACTGAGTCACTGGGCCCCTTGGCAAAGACATCTGCAATATGAAGATGAACACAGAGGTTTGAAGCCAGTTGAGTTCTAATGTTCTAACTAGCCCTGGTTAGTTTTCGATGGAAGCATCAGTTCATATTAGTTTGCCTTCACTAAACATCCAAGTCATTTAGCACTATTGTTCTGATTCTATAACCTTCCCTTTACCCGCAGGCAATCTTCTGATGAATATGTAGTGTCTGCCTTCAGAAAAAGAATGTACTGCTTGTGTAGACTTTTGAGCATTTTGGTCCCTATGACAGTTACTTCTTGTTGCCAATTAGTACCCTGGTATATTGCTTTTATTCTTCAGCCTCACTACTTGGCTAATGAATCTTTATCTATAATAATTTTTAAAAAATGGATCTGCTCCTGGCAGGTTGTTAAAGTTCTGAGTTTGCAAGGCTGAAATCCAGACCAGTCCCCGGACAACCCACAAAGATAGTGGTGGCCACAAGTCAAGGCTTCCCTGCAGATGGACTGATGATCTTGTTTTTCAAGAAAACAGTTTGACTTGTTGGGTGAGTGAAAGAGAGCTTTTTTTTTTTTTTTGGTCATATGATAGATATTTTCTGTTTCAAATTATAAGCTTTCAATCCCCATCTCTGCACAGCTCTAGGTTGCTTCTCTTTAGTGCACCAGGAATGAATTTTGCACGTAACACCCAAAATTTCTATATTACTGGCAATTTTGGAGGCAACAAACTTATCAGTTCTTCTTAGCAATTTCTGAAAAAGAAATCACAGTATACTCACAGCTCAGTATAAGAGCTGAGCTGATGTAAGCTATGTCCTCCAGATCTGAAAACAAAGACTGCAGCCAATAAGGTTGACAACCAATACTTTCTCCTTTTTAGTGTAAAGCCCCCTCCCCAAGCTTTTTAGGGCATGTGTTTTTTGGCAGGCTCCCATGTACACATGCATGCATACATGTGTATACTTCTGAAATAAAGCTTTGATGGGTTCTTGAGTCTGCTATCTTTTTTTTTTCTTTGACAACTCTACACATGTTAAGTTAGCTTTCTCTAACCAAGGGAGGCCAGTTTAGGACATGGGTTTTAAATAAAAATTGAAAACATCAGGAGCCACTGCCTTCGTAGGGACTTGGGAAATGGGAAAGTTTCTTAGGCAGTTTTGTGAGATAAGAAAGCAGATGTCCGGTCATATGTAATAGAACAAACTAAGTGGATAATTCTGAAGGGACTGCTTATAACTCCCTGCAACATGCTCACATGGCACCCTGTCCTCTCATAACTTTTTGCCATGGTTGCAGTTAACCAATTATGGAATTGCTGGGTTAATGTCTATATTCTTGCAACATTTCAAGTTTTAAGAAGGCAGGGACTATGTCTGGCTTTTTTTCCCTCTGAAAACTCAGCACATACTACAGTGTCCTGCACTGTAAAGATGGAAGATGGTTGGTAAGTATTAGATGACTGGTTAATATACTATCCAAGGGACTATGTCTTTCATCTTTGAACCACTAGTGCCTAGCAGAGCGCCTAGCACAGCAGGGATCCAGGCATCAGCTGTGAAAGAAAGGAAGGAAGGAAGGAAGGAAGGGAGGGAGGGAGGAAGGAAGGGAGGAAGGAAGGGAGGGATAGGTCACCTCCATCCCATGAAGTCAGTGCAGTTGGACTTGAGGTTTCCTGATTAATATCGTCAAAGGGAAAATCTCCTTTTGTTAGCAAAAGATATGAAAAATAAACAGAATGCCATCTAATTTAATTTGAGATGCAAAGAAAGTGACTAAGGAGGTATTTCTGTATTTGGGTAGGAGGAGGATTCTCTAATTGCTACCTGGAAATGGCTTTAGTTACTTTGGTGACTGTTATAGTCTTGTGAGAATAATCTCCTCTTAATAAGGACAATTACTTAGATTTATTACTCCTCTGTGGTCTTGTTAAAGATCTAAGAAGAATCCTATTTAAATGAAAGGAACAATAGGAGCTTTTTAACAGGGAACAAGGTTTAATTAAAACCCGAGCACCGGATTGGTGCCTCTGTGCCTGGGTGGAAAAACTGGGTTAAAAGAGAAAAAGCAGGGTAAATAATGGCACCTACTTCACCTACTTTTGGGGAAGAAGGTCCATTTTGAATGAAAAGGCCTCAAAAGGGTATGTGTATTCAGATTACACAAAACATACCTTTTTTGAAAGTGGCCTTTGGAATCAAGTCCTCCCACTTAGTTTAATGAAATATCCTTTAGAATTGAGATAATGAGCTCGATTACCTGCCAGGGTGTCTGATCCAAGAGGCAGAGCTGGTCGACTGATGTGAATCACTGTAATAACATGCAGTGGTATTTAAAGTACTTTATAATGTTCCCAGTGAGGACCCAGAATGCTCTCAAAGAAATACATTGTACCAGAGTCCCATCCCACAAGTAGAGAAGCTTAGGGTTCTTCCTGCTTGAGTAATAATAGCAAGAGCTCTTTAGAAACCCCTAAAGCTCTGACCCTAGGGAAATGTCATTAAAAATAATTGATATTCTAGAAGCTAACAAAAATAATGGAATGAAACAAAACAAGTGTGGTCACCGTCAGATGGGGGCCTAATAGGCCGCCGAGTGTACGCTGCCACAGATTGACAGCTTCTCGGCTGTCTACGTGGCTCTTTCCATGTTGGAGTGGTGCATATAAATCCAGCTGTCTGCTGTTTGTAGCATTATTCTGCCCTAAATAAATAACCAAGAGCAGTCATTTAGATGCATTTTGGGTGACGATGGCACATGCAAACTCATGTCATCTAACCTAAGCCAGAAGTATTTCCACATTAAATTATATGATCGAAAACAATGAAGGCAAAAACATGGGGTGGGGTGGAGGTGGGGAGGCTCTTTCTTGCCTTATGGGGTATGTTCTGATTTTATGCCACCCTAGTGGTCAACAAATGTCATACCAAGAACAGATGAGCACTAAATGAATCTCTTCTTGTGATGATTATAACAAGACTGTAAAATGGAAAACAGTAAATATAACTCATCCTTATTAAGACTCTCTGGTATTTGTTTCCAGCTAGAGCTCCTATAACAAGAGAGTAAACAATACTTGGTCTCTTGTGATTGCTAATTAAAATGCAATAAATTATGGAATCAATTTAAATTCTGGATCAGCTCTACAGTGGGTTCAACAAACCTCCTAAATTTTATTTTCCCCTTGGGGTCTCTCTTCCAGAACCTTGGGCAGGGTGGGGATGTGCATGTGCATGTACATGATCTCTCTTTTGTTTGCTATTTAATTGCTGGTGGCTTATTTCAAGGAAAGATGGCCAATAGCAGGACAAATTTCAGAATCCTGGCACACATTTTCTCTGCCTCTGAGTCACCTCTTTGCTTTTGGCTTGTTATTTAGACCAGGATAAGACCTGGGTTGTTGCCCAGAGAATTTCAGTGGCAGTGGCCTTGGCAAGACCCCTAGAGTGACCAAATAGCCTGGCTTCCCCACAGTCTTGTCTGGACCCAGCAAGAGCAATAGGGTCTAAGTCACACCCTTATGTGTTTAATGCAGGAAGGCAAAGTGTTTGTCAGCAAGGCCAAGAGGAGAGGAGACTAGTGTCTCTCAAGAGAGGAATATATAGATATGATATAGATATAGATATGTAGATATAGTTATAGATATAGGTACAGTTGTATAGATGTGGTATCCTAAGCCAGAAACATTTCTATATTATTTAAAACAATGAAGGAGAAAGGATATATATCTGTATCTATATATCTATACCTATATCTATACCTATATATTCCTCTCTATATCTATCTATATAGCTAGTTATACATAATATATAGTTATATAATATATAATATTATCTAGTATAGCTATATAACAGATAGTAATTAATAATTATGAATTACAAGCAATAATTACTAAAATATGTAGTTATTAATATATTATTTATATAACAATATCTACCTATTTATCTATCTACATATATTTCTAGTTTTGTTCTGAAACTATCTGAAATCTAGTAGAACTCTGCAAGAAAAGAAAATATTCTAAGAAAGATTCCATCTTGGAAAAGCAAAGTTACTTTGACCAGATGTGGCAGTGGTCCTTTCAAACTGCCAGAGAGAGGACAGGAATAGCTTGCTGTAACTTATGATACTAATCCTAGACATTGGAGTGAATGGAAACCCTTGGAGGGCTTTGCTGACCACTCCTGATCTGCACCAGCACCAGCGAGGGGCAGGTGAAGCGTAAAGAGGAGTGTGTATGTGTGTGCCAGCCAGAATACAGTTCAGCTAGGATTGCCTGCTAGGCTGAGATGGAGACACAGTTTCAGGTAACATCACAATTTATATCACAGCAGATACACAACCCAAGTCTGCTCTTTCCCTGTGTAGAAGATGTCTAGTTCTTTTCTGCCTCCTTCAGACAAACAATATCAGCAATTTCATCTCTTGCTACCTGAGAAGCAAGCTTGACATAGTAAAAGACATGCCACTTTCCTGGCTGCTACTCAACTGTAACTCAGGAGAATTAACTTCCATCCCATTTGAATGTGTGAAGTGTTCCCATCCAGCCAGTACTTAGTAAATTTGTATTGGTTATTCTTGAGGCAAAGGACATTTTCACCTTCTAGATAGGCCATATGGTCTCTTTCAAAATCATCATGATGTAGAGGAATAAACATAGACTTCAGAGTAAGTCAGAGTTGGGTTCAAACCTCTGTTTTGTCTTTTATTAACTGCATATCCTTTAGCAAGTTTTTTTGCCTTATGTATAAAATGAGGTTAATAATGCCTACTACCTACTCAGGGCTATTGTATAGCTTAAGCAAGTTCTTATATATAAAATGCCTACAACATCTAGGCATTAAATAAATGTTGGTTAAAACAATTTAAAATTTGGTTTTGTCTATTCTATTAACTTTATTTTTATACCTATATATCATTTTGTATATTAAAAAACCCTAAGTATAACCATCTCTCATGCCTTTTGGCCAGGTTATTTTCTTAAGGAATAGCATGACAAGATAATTTAAAAAGCAAAGGATGGTTTTTCTTTTCTTGGAGAGCACACATACATTTGCGCACACACACAGAGGCAGGTGGGTGACTTTCCAAAGTTCCTCAAGCTTTGGGTCGTCATCATAATTAAAAAGGGGATGTGATCAAAGTGAGGAAACAATGCACAGCACATCGTGAGAGATGTATTCCTCCGTGATCTGTAACAGATGCTTTCTGAAGAGCCTGGCAGAAGCCGGGTGCAGGCCCAGCTGCATGCCGGTCAGGATGACCAAATTCTGTGTTCATGTGTTAGAAGAAAACTAAAAACCAGAACCCAGCAATCACTTGGTCTGAGCCAACTTTGTGGTAGATGCTAATGAACATTTAATAATTATTACTTTCATTCCACCCTGGAATCTCTGACAGGAAAACCGTTGGCAGAGCTGTAAACAATAACTAAAAAAGACTGCATCTCTAGAGAGAATAACCAGGCCACTAAAGGGGTCTCTTCTCTCTGTCCTTCTAATTGCCCATGTATTTTAGATATGACAGAGTCCCATGCAATAAGTCTTTTCTGTTCATCCTCATTCTTGGGTGGGTAGTAAATCAAACTCCATCTTCTCATTTCTTTCTTCTGCTGGGTGACTTTTTTGCATCTAGTATAGCTCAAAGACCATGCAGTCCTGGAGAGCCAGTGCCAAGTCGGTGGTCAGGAAGAGGAGCCCAGACAATGTGGGCAAGAGGGTGGAAACCCCAGGCGGTTGAAAGGCTGTGGTTAGACCACTGTCCTCAGATAGGAGAAGGCCCCCAGAAAAATTGTTGGAAAATAAATGATTCCAAGTGCTAGAAGAGGACAAGGGACTCCTTTTTATCACAGAAGGCATCAATCTTATAGACATAAAAGAATTAAAAAAGAAAAAGGCCAGAAAGAAGAAAGTTGGCTTTAACTCTTTTTAAAAATTAAATATAAGGAACGCAAAACACTGGCCTTAAAAAGTCTGGCATCATTTATGGCTGGTTAAGGGGGTGGACATGAGAGAAAGGATATATTGACAGAAATGTGATGGATTATGAAAGATGAGCTTGGTTCAGGCACACACTGGGCAATCCTTCGAGTCCCAAATGCATCTTTACTTTTAGGATCTTGAAGAAGGCGAGAGCGCAGCGCCTGTGTGAATCAGCAGAAGGAATCTTTGTAAGGTTGGTGTTTCCAAAGCAGGGCAGGTGTTAGAGGAGCCGCAGCTCAGACAGACGCCTGGGGAGCCCGCAGTCAACAGGTCCAGCAGGAAAAGAGCCCCTACCGGAGACTGAGATGGAACAAATACAACCTGCCCAGCCCAGGGTAAAAGTTGAAAAGAACTAGGACGAAGGGACAGCTCGGGAGCAAGGTGGACACTCCCGGCCACGCCCCTCCCCGTGCGCATGCGCACTCACATCCACGCCTCCCCCTCGGGCCTTGGGACCAGCAGTGGGGTCTCCGCCCAGCTTTATCCCTGTTTACCTCTTTCCCCAAGAGAGGCCCGAAACTCAGCGATCATTCCTCATGCCCTGGACACTTCATGCACATTAAGTCCAGTACGTCACATTTTCTGACCCCGTCTCCCACCTTTCCTTTTCTCCTGAAGCTCTTCCTCTGTGCTCCCTGGAATTCAGTCAGTTGGCAGCAATATCCCTCTATTTGATCCTCCACTGCTTTTCTGAATGCTCCTTACTTCGTGCTGACCCTTGCTCTTCTGAGGACATTGCTTCTCCTGTGGCTCTATGTGGTAGTGGCTCCCCGGCTCCAAATCAACTGATCCTTTCCCCCTTTCACTGACCCTCAAACCCCTCATGTCCTCTTTTCCCAGCTTAAGTCCATGGTGGGTCATTACAATTACTCCCAAATTTAAATCTGGACTTCTCTCCTGAGCTCCAGTCACATATCCATTTGTCTATATGACATCTCCACTTGGATGTTTAATGGGCTTCTCAATCTCTAACTGGTCCAAAATCAAGCTCAGAATCTTCCCATCTGCTCCTCCTGCAGTCTCCGCTGTTTTAATAAATAGTGACCCTTTCTTCTAATTGCTCAGGTCAAGAAACTTGTCATCTTTAGGTTCTTCTCCTCCCACCTTTATTGAGATATAATTGACATATAACAGTGTGTAAGTTAAAGGTGTACAACATGATGATTTGATAAATGTGTATATTAGGAAATGATTACACATCCATCACCTTACATAGTTACCTTTTTCTTTTGTGGTGAGAACTTTTAAGTTCTACTCTCTCAGCAACTTTCAAGTATATAATACGGTATTGTTAACATAGTCACCATGCTGTACATTAGCACAACCAGAACTTACTCATTTTGTAACTGGAAGTTTGTACCCTTTGACCACCTTCTCCCATTTCCCCCACTCTTCTGCCTGGGCAACCACCTATCTACTCTCTGTTTCTATGAGTTTGATTTGTCTTTCAGATTCCACGTATAAGGGAGATCATATAGTATTTGTCTTCGTCTGTCCTGTTTCACTTAGCATAATGCCCACAAGTTCCACCCATGTTGTTGCAAATGGTAGGATTTCCTTCTTTCTCATGGCTGACTAATATTCCATGATGTCTGAAACTATACCAAATTTTCTTTATCCATTCATTTATTGGTGGACATTTAGATTGTTTCCATGTCTTGGCGATTGTAAATAATGCTGCAATAAACACAAGGGTACAGATATCGTTTCAAGATAGTGATTTCATTTCCCTTGGATATCTACCTAGAAGGGGAATAGCTGGATCACATGGTAGTTCTATTTTTGATTTCTTAAAGAATTTCCATACTGTTTTCTAGAGTGGCTGCACCAATTTACATTCCCACCAACAGTGCACAAGTTTCCCTTTTCTTCACATACTTGCCAACACTTGTTACTTCTTGACTTTTTGATGATAGCCATTCTGACAGGTGTGTGGTGATAGGTCATTGTGGTTTTGATTTGCATTTCCCTGATGATTAGTGATATTGAGCACCTTTTCATGTACCTGTTGGCCTTTTGTACATCCTCTTTGGAAAAATGTCTATTGTGGTTCTTTGGGTCCTTTCTTTCTCTCATATCTCATAATCTGTCAACAAATCCTGTTGGCTCTACCTTAAAAATATATCCTGGGGGCTTCCCTGGTGGTGCAGTGGTTGAGGGTCAGCCTGCCGATGCAGGGGACATGGGTTCGTGCCACGGAGCGGCTGGGCCCGTGAGCCATGGCCGCTGAGCCTGCGTGTCTGGAGCCCGTGCTCCGCAATGGGAGAGGCCACAGCAGTGAGAGGCCCGCGTACCGCAAAAAAAAAAAAAAAAAAAAATCCTGGATTTGATCACTTCTCACCATCTCCACCATCACACGCTGGTCCAGGCCACCATCATTTCTTGCCTAGATTCTGCCGTAGCCTCCTAATTATTCTCCCTTGCTCTCCTTCAGCTCATTCCCCACACTGCAACCAGCATGACCCTGCTAAAACTAAGACATGCTGGGTCACCCCTCAGCTCAGAACCCTACTATGACTTCCCACATGGTGCAGAGCAAAGCCAGGGCCTTACTAGGCCCTGCAGGACATACCCGGTCTCTTCCCAGCCTGCCCCACTCCGACCTCATCTCCTGCTTTTCCCTCCTGCATCGGCTTCTGCCTTCTGCCACTGCGGCCTCCCCACTCTTCCTCAGGCTCCAGGAGTGAGCTTCTACCTCAGGCTTTTGCACGTGCCTTTTCTCCCTGGCTAAGTTCAGACCTTCTCAAAGAGCCCCTGCCCTGGCTGGTCCATTAAACCCCAATCCAGACTCCTTCTATTCCCCTCCCTGCTTCATTTTTTCTTTATCACTGCCTAACTTACTGAAGTTTTACAAAATGTGTCTTTGCTTTATTTTATCCTATTGATTGTCTCTTTCAAGAAGGCAAGAGATTTTTGTCTCCTTTCTTCACTACTGAGTCCCCCATTGCCCCAAACAGTGCCTGGCACGCAGTTGTTTAATAAATGTGTGAATACCCCAGGCTCTGGGAGTGGGTCATTGGTGAGATTACAGAAGAGGAAGGTGGAATTGCACTGCAGACATGATGGAACTGGGCTTTGGAGGAAAAGAAGACACGGGAGCGGGGGGAGTGAACCAAGAAAACAAGCTCCTAGAGATGAAGGCCTGCCTTATGGTCCCCAAGATTTCCTCAGCATCTGGCACACGGCCAGGCCCCAGCAGCCCCTCGGAAATGTTGTTCCAATGAACACACTTTCTTTAGATTGGAGAAATCTGAAAAAGGAATGGGGCAAAACCAACCAGAGTTGTTGATTTCAGAATCTTCCTATAACCTCAGGTTACCCAGGACTCTGTCACCTGGGTGCCCCCTTGCTAGGCCACCTTTCTCTTTACTATTTAAATGAAAACACCTCAAGTCTTGTGGGCCACAAGCTATGGGAAGTCCAGTGACTGCCCCAGAGGATCTCTGTAAATCCCTGGGCCTCTGCTAAGTCATCTCTCTCACTAACCTCCCAGGCCTGCCAACGCTTCACCTGACATGTGGGCTGCTCCCCTCTTGGGCTGCTCCCCTCTCTCGTCCCATGCAGACCACCCCTGTGAGCCCTGGTAATACAGAGTAGTGACTTCAGCAGGCTCATTCTAAAATTAGGGGTTATACAATACATCACACATTTAATTTGAAAATTCGTTATCCCTGTTCCTAAAAGTTCCTTGGCTTCTCTCACACTGACCATCCGCACTCCAACACAGGATTTCTCACTGCCCCACTTTTCTCCTCAGGCCTCAGGCCTCACACAGACACAAGTAGGATAAGCCTGGCCTGTGACTATAGCTCTCCTCTTTGGGTCTGGCAGAGTTCCCAGAAACACCCTCACCTGCAATGTCAGGACACTGAGACCAGGTCTCACGCAGCTATTTCCATTTCAATTAAGTATGTGTGCTTTGGATTTTGGAAATGTGGTTTGGGTTATCTCAATTAAATATTTTGTGAGCACTATTTCTGACTTGCAAATAGTTACAAAATTGCTTCCTTCTCAACCCAAGTGTGTGGTGGGAAATTAAGAACAATTTGAATGGGTCTCACCTTACCCAAGAGCTAATAATTCAGACCACAACCGCCACTCAAACCCCGACTTTTTCAGCCACTGTGGATTTAGGGGAGGAAATAAGAGAAGGTCAGGCACTGGAGGGGGTGCCTCAGCTATTTGCACTCACTAGACAACGGGATGTGGAAAGGAATTAAAGCTACAAGAAAATCTGCCTTGCACCTCACCTCTGTCATACTCTTTTTAGGAATCAAGTTGCAAAAAACCACTTGCCTCTAAGAGCAGGCTTTACTTTAGTACCGGGGTCCCCAACCCCCAGGCCACGGACCGGTACTGGTCCTCGGCCTGGTAGGAATCGGGCCGCACAGCAGGAGGTGAGCGGTGGGTGAGTGAGCGAAGCTTCATCTGTCGCTCCCCATCGACACCCATGGCTCCCCATCACTCGCATTACCTCCTGAACCACGCCCCACCTCCCGACCCTCTCCGTCCGTGGAAAAATTATCTTCCACGAACCTGGTCCCTGGTGCCAAAAAGGTTGGGGACTGCTGCTTTAGGAGGACTAGCTGGCCTTCCAGCCGCCTCTGGAGAATTGTTAGCTCATAGAGGAGAAGTGTGTGTGGCTGGCTGATTGCGGATCAACACCACCCATTCTACTTTGGCTCACCCAAGGCAGAGGTTCTCAGAGCATGGTCCCTAGACCAGCCATGTCAGCATCAGCATCAGCTTTACTTGGAAAGTGGTTAGACAGGTACATCTCATGTCCCACCCCAGACCTACTGAATCAGAAACCTTGGGAGTGAGGCCCAGGAATCTGTGTTTTAATGAGCCTTTCAGGCAATACTGATTCAGCTCAAGTCTGAGGACCACCGACCTGGCATTCTGTACAGCCCATATGCAAAGTCAGGCCTCCAAGTCTGGTGAAATCTGCTCAATCCTTCCCATGTAATGGGAAAACAGTAAAAAAAAAAAAACCCAAAAAACTTTATTTAGATAGATAGATGAACAAAAAAGGCACAGAGAGGATGCTGGATGGTGCTGCTTAAATCACCAGGCACAGCAATGGTCTGTGTGTCCATGTTTTTGGGGCTGAGGTGCTGGAAAGGTCAGCCCTCCAGTGACCAGCAATGAACATGCAAGTGAGTGAAAACATCCCCCGACTGTCCACTGAGCTGCCACAAAGCCCCGGGTCCTCTCTTAGAAACACTTCACTTTTTGGGGTACCTCGTGGTAAGCTGTGGCCCCCAGAAGTCTGTGCCAAGTTCTGTGCCCACATCCCTCCATCTCTCCAAGTCAGTGGTGGAGCTGGAATTCACCCTCAAATGTTGGACTCCAAAACCGCTGCTCTGTCTCACCTGCAAAATCCTGCCTTGTCTGCTTAGAAGGGGTGAGGGGGATTTACAGGGCGGCACACAGTGGGTGAGCGGGAGAAGGAAATGCTCAAGCAAAGGAGGAGGCTGAAAGCCACAACCGAAGAGCCATATGCGGCCCAGCAGACCCAGCAGCCACTGCTGGGTGGTGACCAGTAACAAGAATTCATTTTCACAAAGAAAAAGTAGTGTTCACTCAAATCTAAAAGGTAGGCAATTCCCACCAACGGTGCAAGAAGGTTCCCTTTTCTCCACACCCTCTCCAGCATTTATTGTTTGTAGATTTTTTGATGATGGCCATTCTGACTGGTGTGAGGTGATACCTCATTGCAGTTTTGATTTACATTTCTCTAATGATTAGTGATGTGGAGCATCCTTTCATGTGTTTGTTGGACATCTGTATATCTTCTTTGGAGAAATGTCTATTTAGGGCTTCTGCCCATTTTTGGATTGGGTTGTTTGTTTATTTGATATTGAGCTGCATGAGCTGCTTGTAAATTTTGGATATTAGTCTTTTGTCAGTTGCTTCATTTGCAAATATTTTCTCCCATTCTGAGGGTTGTCTTTTGGTCTTGTTTGTGGTTTCCTTTGCTGTGCAAAAGCTTTTAAGTTTCATTAGGTCCCATTTGTTTATTTTTGTTTTTATTTCCATTTCTCTAGGATGTGGGTCAAAAAGGATCTTGCTGTGATTTATGTCATAGAGTGTTCTGCCTATGTTTTCCTCTAAGAGTTTTATAGTGTCTGGCCTTACATTTAGGTCTTTAATCCATTTTGAGTTTATTTTTGTGTATGGTGTTAAGGAGTGTTCTAATTTCATTCTTTTACATGTAGCTGTCCAGTTTTCCCAGCACCACTTATTGAAGAGGCTGTCTTTTCTCCATTGTAAATTGATACAGCCACTATGGAGAATAGTATGGAGGTTCCTTAAAAAACTAAAAATAGAACTACCATATGACCCAGCAATCCCACTACTGGGCATATACCCTAAGAAAACCATAATTCAAAAAGAGTCATGTACCACAATGTTCATTGCAGCTCTGTTTACAATAGCCAGGACATGGAAGCAATCTAAGTGTCCATTGACAGATGAATGGATAAAGAAGATGTAGCACATATATACAATGGAATATTACTCAGCCATAAAAATAAACAAAATTGAGTTATTTGTAGTGAGGTGGATGGACTTAGTGTCTGTCATACAGAGTGATGTAAGTCAGAAAGAGAACAACAAATACCGTATGCTAACACATATATATGGAGTCTAAAAAAAAGTGGGGCGTTCTGAAGAACCTAGGGGCAGGATAGGAATAAAGACGCAGACGTAGAGAATGGACTTGAGGACACAGGGAGGGGGAAGTGTAAGCTGGGACAAAGTGAGAGAGTGGCATGGACTTATATATACTACCAAATGTAAAATAGATAGCTAGTGGGAAGCAGCTGCATAGTACAGGGAGATCAGCTCCATGCTTTGTGACCACCTAGAGGGGTGGGATAGGGAGGGTGGGAGGGAGATGCCAGAGGGAGGAGATATGGGGATGTATGTATATGCATAGCTGATTCACTTTGTTATAAAGCAGAAACTAACACACCATTGTAAAGCAATTATACTCCAATAAAGATGTTAAAAAAATAAAAAATAAAAAGTAGGCAAGTATGCAATTATTGTAGAAATGCTAAAATGCAATGTGCTTACACTGAATGGATTAAAATTTAAATTTCATTTAGGAATGATTTACTTTTAGGGGAAACAACCCATTTCCTGAGGTGCTAGCTAGGATAAATGAAGTATCCCTGCAGTATACTTCTGTTCAAGTGCACAGTGAGCTTTTAAAGAATGGGTTTAGTCATAAGTTCTGCACAGGTGAACAGTGTACCCACTCATTTCTTGTATTTCACCCCATGAGCTCAAGCGATGATGCTCAAAGAATTTCTCCTGCAGTTTGGGCAGTCATCATCTTCCAGGGAATTCACTTTAAACTAGAGAGTTTAACCAAAGCCAAGCAAAATCAGCACTTGGTTATTACTATTATTGTTTTAATAAGCATCTTCAGCAAACCTACCAATCTTCCAGAAAAAAAAAAGAATCTAGTTCTTTTTCCCTGTTGACAAGGGAGTAACTTATGAAAATATTGCCTTACAGTACAAAGAATGATGCAATGACAGGCAACACTCAAACTGGCGATTAGTTAGTACTTGCGTCTCCTGCCTGTTTCTAGTATGTTGATTAGTTCTGTCCTTGCCATGTGGGGTTGTGTCTTCCACGTGAAACACTAGAGAAGGTGGCAGCATTCCTATTCTGAGGATGCAAGAAACATTAATTATTCCTTGGAATTCTGTTGGGTGAAGTGGGGTTTTTTTTCTTCCCTTCACCAAGCGAAACAGGAGAATTATTTCCTAATAAAACTTTCACTAGGCCAGATAGTGTTGCTTGAACATAATTTTTAATATGTAGTGGCCTAGAACCTGGCAGATATTGGCAGAGTGGGTGCCCCTGTTTTAAAAAGCTGAATGTGGCTGACAGTAATATCACTGCTTCCTTAAGTCTATTAGAGTCAGGGCAAGGTTAGACAAATACATTCCCACCAGCAGAAAACAGCAACTTTCCAAAATGTATGTCAGTGGTGTATTTACAGCCAAATCCAGAAGGAGCTTGTATTTCTTATGCTGCTCCCATTAATGAGACAAATGTCAGCATCTGTAAGCTATTTTTTTCTTCCTGCTTATCAAATCTTTCAAAAAATTGATAACTAGTCTTTATAGATTGTGAAAGTCAGATATAACTCTGAATGTATTACTTTACTGGACCCCTTGGGGTAAACTTATCACCTGGAAACCGTTTTACATGGACGATTTGACTTTCATGTGGAGTGTCATAATGCACCCTGGTTGGAAATCTAAAATAAAATATCTGGACTACAACCTTCCTCTTGGTGGAATTTATGATTCCCTCAGTACAATAATTTTGAAAATTGTATCCCTTAAGCTATAAGACTTGATAAATTATTAACTGCTTGAATTGAAGAAGCTTTCCAATAGGCTTATGTGCTATCTAGAGGCACGGATTAATTTTTACGGAACTAGAAGCTCACCTCAAGCAGTTTTTCAGAAATCTAAACTACCCGCTTCCTCTTCTGTCTAGGACAGATCAAAGTGTCCATTTCCTCTCTGGCAGCTCCGGGAGGTGCTGCTTTTAGCAAAGCTCTGCCAAAAGACGATGACCATTGATCCACCAGAGAATTGGTTGTGTTCAGTCAATCACACCCCAGAGAGACTTGCATCCACCTGGGGCTCTTATCTTTCTATTTCTCGTGGCATTTTCTGGTTTAAATTCTACTCTGGTGGAACTGAACTGGTATACAGAGAATGCTGGTAGGAGGGAGTCTGGAGGGTATTGTTTTTGTGAACTTAGGGAATAGCATTTTTTTTTTTTTAACTTTCAGGGACTTTTGCTGCCAGAGGGAAAATGTTCACCTGTCTTCTGCTTTAAAGCCCCTCTTCTCTCATCCCAGACACCGTGCCTTGAAAATCAGCCACGACCAGGTGTATAGGAACCACAGACTGACCAAAGGCAGAAAGGGCTCAGAAAGCTTTCCGCAGAGCTCTCCTTTTTTTGGGAGGGGGGGGGAGGAGGTCACAAAAATTATAATCATCCTCATCAGTTCACTCAGTCCCATGTAATTAATTATTTTTTCATCTTGATCTTTTGCTAGCACTTTTATGAATTTATCAGTTTTCTATTAGAGTTCTGAAAATGCTTATTCATTCAGTTCAGCAGTATAGTCAGTTACCAGAAACCTGTACTTGTCAGAGTCTTTTCCATGAATTCCTTGAAGATGAAATCCTTTTATATGAACATTTTTGCAAAAGCATCAGAGTACACCCAGAACTGTCTGTAAATGACAAAAGACTTAAAAATGACCACGGTTAAAGATTTGATGAAAGTTCATAATAATGCAATTGACAAGGAAATTTAGTTATTTCTGACATATACATTTTAAAGTAATAACTAGAATTATGACTTATAACATTATACAGAACATATAAGATTTTTAGAAATTTCATGTAATGTCTGAAACATTAACATATTTCCATACAAATAACCCAAAGAAAGTTTAGTAATAGTTGGTTTTTTGTTTGTTTGTTTGTTTGTTTGTTTATATTGCAGGTTCTTATTAGTCATCCATTTTATACACATCAGTGTATACATGTCAACCCGAATCGCCCAATTCAGCACACCACCATCCCCACCCCACCGCGGTTTTCCCCCCTTGGTGTCCCTACGTTTGTTCTCTACGTATGTGTCTCAATTTCTGCCCCCACAGAGCTCTTCTAATAGATTCTTTCCCTTCACCCAGGTCAGTTGAGTTGGGAGTACATTTAATTATCTGTTTTACAGTCAATTCTATGTGTAGTCAATATAATACTAACTGTCTTGATGTAGGGACAGCTTCTATAAACACTGTTTCGGAGACACAACAGTGCAGTACCCAAGAGCACACTGCAATAGAAACCAATGTGTTCTGTGGCCCAAGGTGCCAGGAACATGTGAAAGTATTTAGGATCAGTTGCTCCACAGGAAAACTTGAAATTCCCTGACATTTCACAGCTCATGTATGAAAGAAGTAGAGGCTTTCCCCAGTTTGATAATGATCCTAAAACTTTACATGACATTACATATAACATATTGTAAAGATGAAGTAAACTTTTAAAAACTATCATTAATAAGAAATGAATTTTTATCAACCACATTAAAGGATAGACTGAACAGGTAGGTAGTCAATTGTAGGGAAAGTGTCATAGAGGTGTAGCCAGTTAATCAATTAACATAGGTTAGTTTTGCGGCTTTTGTAAGGCTTACAATGTGTTGCTTCCTTTTTTTAATTTATAATTTGTTGTGTTTTTCTCTCCTCTTAAATAAATATTCACTTTGTACTCAATTTTGCATCAGTGATTTTGTATTTTTTTTTTTTTCTTAAAGAGAGTCCTCCAAATTGAATAAGCTTTAGGCGTCACAATATCTGGATCTACCCCTGGGTGGTTTAATCACCCTTCTCTAATCCTGGGATGTCAAACTTTGGATAATATAATCATCTTCTATGTGTATAATCTGATCAATTACCAGGACTAAGCTTTTTAGAATTTATAAAAATTTATAAAATTTTATAAATTAGAATTTATAAAAATAAAAATCTTTATTAAACTTAAAGATTTGGGGAGTTCCCTGGTGGCCTAGTGGTTAGGATTCTGGGCTTTCACTGCCATGGCCCAGGTTCAATCCCTAGTCGGGGACTGTGATCCCACAAGCCGTGTCGTGCAGCCAAAAAAACCCCCCCAAACCCAAAGCTTTATATATACCTCTTTATGGGGAATATATTGAATACTTCAGCAAATCAACACTGAGATTCTTTTTTCAAGTTAGCATAATAGAGTTCTCTAAAGGCTCTAAAGTTCTCTGTGAAAAACATCTCTTTATGGTGAGTTTCTAAATTTTTCTTTTTCCCTGCTAGCTATTTAATTATTTATTAGTCATCGTTCTCTCTTTTAAAAAGGATGTGTATGCCAAGGACTTTTGTCATCCAGTAAATATTAACATGTAAGGTTTAAAAATATGTTGAGAATTAGTTACCTAACTTATTTAATGAATAAATAATGCAATGATCAAAGGCTGAATCAATATGAGTAAAGTCTGTTACTTAAAGGATCACAAGATACTACTTTTCTATAAGAGAATCTAAAGTTATCCCTTAAGGGATCATCATTTACAGGAAGATGTTCTCCCTGAGGGGACTGTGGACTGGCTGGCAAGCTGAAGGTTCTACCATCTATTTCTCTGGCCTTCCCAGCAGCCAGTATACAGCAAGCAGTTTCTAAACAAGCTCTATTTTGCAGGTGGGGAAGGAGCCAATAAGCACTGGACAGATGCAGGGTCAAAATTTGGGGCAAATCTCAGAGGAACCCATCTCCTTCCTCCAGAGAGCATGCGGGACACTTGCCTGGAAGCAGGGCAGATGATTCCAGGATCTGTTTCCCACCAGCTGTGACCCTTAAGCCATAGGCCATGGGGCAAGGGCATATGGTGGGTACTTGGCAAATTTTCAGGGATTTCTAGGCCACAGTAATTTCTCCCCTAATCTTTTAGCCAGGCTGTTGGAAAAACTTTTTAGAATATGGAGACTGGAGCTTCCTTTCACCCTTCAAAAGAAGGTTGACCCTGCAGAGGACAGAATGAAAGCAGAGAAAGCACCATTGCCTCTTCCCCAGGAGACCCCTGGGCACACAACCCTCTTTGTTAGCTGTACAGAAAACCAAGTTTGAAGTTGGTAACTTTGGCTGTCACACAGCCTATGCATTTGTAGAGCATTTAGCTTATTGACCTAAATGTTCTCATGTTTAGGAAAAAAAATGTAGTCTAATTAATTCACAATAAAAATCTTCCATTTCATAGAAGATAAAATTCATATAACCCAAACAGAATTGAATGTGTGGTAGGATGAAGCCATCAGCATGCAGCCATCAGCATGCAGCAGCCTTAAAAATTACAATATCTGACCTTAGTATGTGTGAATCTATCAGGATTCCATTGTCGACATGTATGTTTTTCAATATTCTTCTCTGAGCTGAAATTATGTCATTTATATGCAAATGACCACATCTTCAGCAGCTGCTGCTTCTCCGTTGAAGCTGAGGGACTTATTTGCACTTAATAAAACCTCATAAATAGGTTTTGCCTCTAAAAGGGTGGGGGAGCAGGAAACACATCAGAGCCTTTTACAGTTACAAGCTTCTTTTTGTTTTGAAAGTGAGCGGCCACCTCTAAGAGGACGGTTCTCAGTTATCAAAGAAACAGGACTCCTCACCCAGCCAGCTCGCTCCTTCCCTCCTTGGGAAACAAACGCTCCCGTCCTTCCTGGCACCTCTTGCCACCGCAGCTGTGGGTATCGCCAGTCTCCAGCCGGGTTGTGATTTAATCCAGACTTTAGTACAAAGGGGGACTGCTCTCTGAGCAGAGTCTCCTGCCAGGTGGTAAGAACAGGTGTCCAGCCCCAGGAAGACCCCTCAGCCCCCGCCCCAGGCTGTCCTGTCCAAGAGGAGGAGGGGAATCCCTCCGCAAGTGGAGGGGAACTTTTCCTTTCATGAGTTATGAGTTTCCCTTTAAGACACTCTACATAGGAAAGGGACAGCATTTGGGAACTGTTTGTGCACTCTGATGGCCCAATCAAACAGCATTAAAAGAACGTTAAAAACTCACCTTAGGGGAGACCTTCAAGATGGCGGAGGAGTAAGACGTGGAGATCATCAAATACATCAGAAATACAACTACATGTGTAACAACTCCTACAGAACACCTGCTGAATGCTGGCAGAAGACCTCAGACCTCCCAAAAGGCAAGAAACTCCCCACGTACCTGGGTAGGGCAAAAGAAAAAAGAAAAAGCAGAGACAAAAGAATAGGGACGGGACCTGCACCAGTGGGAGGGAGCTGTGAAGGAGGAAATGTTTCCACACACTAGAAGCCCCTTCGCAGGTGGAGACTGCAGGTGGCAGAGCGGGGAAGCTTGGGAGCCACAGAGGAGAGCACAGCAACAGGGGTGTGCAGGGCAAAGCGGAGAGATTCCCACATAGAGGATCGGTGCCGACCAGCACTCACCAGCACGAGAGGCTTGTCTACTCCCCCGCCGGGGCAGCGGGGCTGGGAGCTGAGGCTCGGGCTTCAGAGGTCAGATCCCGGGGAGAGGACTGGGGTTGGCTGCGTGAACACAGCCTGAAGGGGGCCAGTGCACCACAGCTAGCCAGGAGGGAGTCCGGGAAAAAGTCTGGAGCTGCCGAAGATGCAAGAGACCCTTGTTCTGGGGTGCACGAGGAGAGAGGATTCAGAGCACTGCCTAAACAAGCTCCAGAGATGGGTACGATCCATGGCTATCAGCGTGGACACCAGAGATGGGCATGAGATGCTAAGGCTGCAGCTACGGCCACCAAGAAGCCTGTGTGCAAGCACAGGTCACTATCCACACCTCCTCTCCGGGAGCCTGTGTAGACCGCCACTGCCAGGGTCCTGTGATCCAGGGACAACTTCCCCAGGAGAACGCACGGTGTGCCTCAGGCTGTTGCAATGTCACACTGACCTCTGCCGCTGCAGGCTCGCCCCGCATTCCATACCCCTCCTTCCCCACGGCCTGAGTGTGCCAGAGCCCCCCAAACAGCTGGTCCTTTAACCCCGTCCTGTCTCAGTGATGAACAGATGCCCTCAGGCTACCTTTACGCAGAGGGTGGGCCAAATCCAAAGATGAACCCTGGGAGCTGTGCGAACAAAGAAGAGAAAGGGAAATCTCTCCCAGCAGCCTAAGGAGCAGCAGATTAAATCTCCACAATCAACTTGAGGTACGCTGCATCTCTGGAATACCTGAATACACAACGAATCATCCCAAAACTGAGGCCATGGACTTTGGGAGCAAAGATATATATATATTTTTTCCCTTCTTCTATTTTTGTGAGTGTGTATGTGTATGCTTCTTTGTGTGCTTTTGTCTGTATAGCTTTGCTTTCACCATTTGTCCTAAGGTTCTGCCTCTCTGGTTTTCTTTTGTTTGTTTTTTGTTTTTTCTTTTTTAGTATAGTTTTAGTGCATGTTATCATTGGTGGATTTGTTTTTTGCTTTGGTTGCTCTCTTCTTTTTGTTTTTTTTTTCCTTTTTTATTACTTAAAAAATTTTTTATTTTCTATAATTATTTTTTATTTTAATAGCTTCTATTTTATTTTCTTCTTTCTTTCTTTCTTTTTTTCTCCATTACTTCTGAGCCGTGAGGCTGACAGAGTCTTGGTGCTCTGGCCAGGTGTCAGGCCTGTGCCTCTGAGGTTGGAGAGCCAAGTTCAGGACACTGGTCCACCAGATACATCCGGGCTCCATGTAATATCAAACAGCAAAAGCTCTCCCAGAGATCTCCATCTCAACGCTAAGACCCAGCTCCATTCAACGACCAGCAAGCTACAGTGCTGGACACCCTATGCCAAACAACTAGCAAGACAGGAACACAACCAAAGCCATTAGCAGAGAGGCTGCCTAAAATCATAATAATGTCACAGACACCACCAAACCAAGACCGGATGGAGACCTGCCCACCAGAAAGACAAGACGCAGCCTCATCAACCAGAACACAGGCACCAGTTCCCTCCACCAGGAAGCCACACAACCCACTGAAACAACCTTAGCCACTGGGGCAGACACTAAAAACAACAGGAACTATGAACGTGCAGCCTGTGAAAAGGAGACCCAAACACAGTAAGTTAAGCAAATGAGAAGACACAGAAACACACAGCAGATGAAGGAGCAAGGTAAAAGCCCACCATACCAAACAAATGAATAGGAAATACGCAGTCTACCTGAAAAAGAATTCAGAGTAATGATACTAAAGATGATCAAATCTTGGAAATAGAATGGATAAAATACAAGACAAGTTTAACAAGGACCTAGAAGAACTAAAGAGCAAACAAACAATGATGAACAACACAATAAATGAAATTAAAAATTCTCTAGAAGGAGTCAATAGCAGAATAACTGAGGCAGAAGAACGGATGAGTGACCTGGAAGATAAAATAGTGGAAATTTTAATGCAGAGCAGAATAAAGAAAAAAGAATGAAAAGAATTGAGGACAGTCTCAGAGACCTCTCGGACAACACTAAATACACCAACCTTTGAATTATAGGGGTCCCAGAAGAAGAAGAGAAAAAGAAAGGGACTGAGAAAATATTTGAAGAGATTATACTTGAAAACTTCCCTAATATGGGAAAGGAAATAGTTAATCAAGTCCAGGAAACACAGAGAGTCCCATACAGGATAAATCCAAGGAGAAACATGCCAAGACACATATTAATCAAACTATCAAAAATTAAAAACAAAGGACAAATATTAAAAACAGCAAGGGAAAAACAACAAATAACACATAAGGGAATCCCCATAAGGTAAACAGCTGATCTTTCAGCAGAAACTCTGCAAGCCAGAAGGGAGTGGAAGGACATATTTAAAGTGATGAAGGAGAAAACCTACAACCAAGATTACTCTACCCAGCAAGGATCTCATTCGGCTTCAACAGAGAAATTAAAAGCTTTACAGACAAGCAAAATATAAGAGAATTCAGCACCACCAAACCAGCTTTACAACAACTGCTAAAGGAACTTTTCTAGGTAGAAAACACAAGAGAAGGAAAAGACCTACCATAAAAAACCCAAAACAATTAAGAAAATGGTAATAGGAACATACATATGGATAACTACCTGAAAGTAAATGGATTAAATGCTCCAACCAAAACGCACAGACTGGCTGAATGGATACAAAAACAAGACCCATATATATGCTGTCAACAAGAGACCCACTTCAGACCTAGGGACACATACAGACTGAAAGGGAGGGGATGGAAAAAGATATTCCATGCAAATGGAAATCAAAAGAAAGTTGGAGTAGCAATACTCATATCAGACAAAATAGACTTTAGAATAAAGACTATTATAAGAGACAAAGAAAGACACTACATAATGATCAAGGGATCAATCCAAGAAGAAGATATAACAATTGTAAATATTTATGCACCCAACATAGGAGCACCTCAATACATAAGGCAAATGATAACAGCTATAAGAGGGGAAATTGATAGTAACACAATCATAGGAGGGGGCTTTAACACCCCACTTTCACCAATGGATAGATCATCCAAAATGAAAATAAATAAGGAAACACAAGCTTTAAATGATACATTAAACAGGATGGACTAAATTGATATTTATAGGACATTCCATCCAAAAACAACAGAATACACTTTCTTCTCAAGTGCTCATGGAACATTCTCCAGGATAGATCATATCTTGGGTCACAAATCAAGCCTTGGTAAAGTTAAGAAAATAGAAATCTTATCAACTATCTTTTCCAACCACACGCTATGAGACTAGATATCAATTGTAGGAAAAAATCGGTAAAAAATACAAACACATGGAGGTTAAACAATACACTACTTAATAACCAAGAGATCACTGAAGTAATCAAAGAGGAAATCAAAATATACCTAGAAACAAATGACAATGAAAACACAATGACCCAAAACCTATGGGATGCAGCAAAAGCAGTTCTAAGAGAGAAGTTTATAGCAGTACAATCCTACCTCAAGAAACAAGAAACATCTCAAATAAACAACCTAACCTTACACCTAAAACAGTTAGAGAAAGGAGAAGAAAAAACCCCCAAATTTAGCAGAAGGAAAGAAATCATAAAGATCAGGTCAGAAATAAGTGAAAAAGAAGGAGACGATAGCAAAGATCAATAAAACTAAAAGCTGGTTCTTTGAGAAAATAAACAGAATTGATAAACCATTAGCCAGACTCATCAAGAAGAAAAGGGAGAAGACTCAAATCAACAGAATTAGAAATGAAAAAGGAGAAGTAACAACTGACACTGCAGAAATACAAAGGATCATGAGAGATTACTACAAGCAACTGTATGCCAATAAGATGGACAAACTGGAAAACATGGACAAATTCTTAGAAAAGCACAACCTTCTGAGACTGATCCAGGAAGAAATAGAAAATATAAACAGACCAGTTGCAAACACTGAAATTGAGACTGTGATTAAAACTCTTCCAACAAACAAAAGCCCAGGACCAGATGGCTTCACAGGAGAATTCTATCAAACATTTAGAGAAGAGCTAACACCTATCCTCTCAAACTCTTCCAAAATATAGTGGAGGGAGGAACACTCTCAAACTCATTCTACAAGGCCACCATCACCCTGATACCAAAACCAGACAAATATGTCACAAAGAAAGAAAACTACAGGCCAATATCACTCATGAACAGACATGCAAAAATCCTCAACAAAATACTAGCAAACAGAATCCAACAGCACACTAAAAGGACCATACACCATGATCAATTGGGGTTTATCCCAGGAATGCAAGGATTCTTCAATATATGCAAGTCAGTCAACGTGATACACCATATTAACAAATTGAAGGAGAAAAGCCATATGATCATCTCAATAGATGCACAAAAAGCTTTTGACAAAATTCAATATCCATTTATGATAAAAACCCTCCAGAAAGTAGGTATAGAGGGAATTTTCCTCAACATAATAAAGGCCATATATGACAAACCCACAGCCTTCATCATTCTCAATGGTGAAAAACTGAAACCATTTCCTCTAAGATCAGGAACAAGACAAGGTTGCCCACTCTCACCACTATTATTCAACATAGTTTTGGAAGTTTTAGCGACAGCAATCAGAGAAGAAAAAGAAATAAAAGAAATCCAAATTGGAAAAGAATAAGTAAAGCTGTCACTGTTTGAAGATGATATGATACTATATACAGAGAATCCTAAAGACACTACCAGAAAACTCCTAGAGCTAATAAATGAATTTGGTAAAGTAGCAGGATACAAAATTAATGCACAGAAATCTCTTGTATTCCTATTCACTAATGATGAAAAATCTGAAAGAGAAATTAAGGAAACACTCCCATTTACCATTGCAACAAAAAGAATAAAATACCTAGAAATAAACCTACCTAAGGACAAAAGACCTGCATGCAGAAAACTATAAGACACTGAGGGAAGAAATTAAAGATGATACAAACAGATGGAGAGATATACCATGTTCTTGGATTGGAAGAATCAATGTTGTGGAAATGACTCTACTACCCAAAGCAATCTACAGTGTCAATGCAATCCCTACCAAACTACCAATGGCATTTTTCACAGGACTAGAACCAAAAGTTTCACAAGTTGTATGGAAACAAAAAAGGCCCTGAATAGCCAAAGCAATCTTGAGAAAGAAAAATGGAGCTGGAGGAATCAGCTGACTTCAGCTGACTTCTCCCTGACTTCAGACTATACTACAAAGCTACAGTAATCAAGACAGTATGGTACTGGCACAGAAACAGAAATATAGATTAGAAAGCCCAGAGATAAACCCACACACATATGGTCACCTTGTTTTTCATAAAGGAGGCAAGAATATAAAATATAGAAAAGACAGCCTCTTCAATAAGTGGTGCTGGGAAAACTGGACAGCTACATGTAAAAGAATGAAATTAGAACACTCCCTAACACCGTACACAAAAATAAGCTCAAAATGGATTAAAGACCTAAATGTAAGGGCAGATGCTGTAAAATTCTTAGAGGAAAACATAGGCAGAACACTCTGTGACATAAATCACAGCAAGATCCTTTTTGACCCACATCCTAGAGAAATGGAAATAAAAACAAAAATAAACCAATGGGACCTAATGAAACTTAAATGCTTTTGCACAGCAAAGGAAACCATAAACAAGATGAGAAGACAACCCTCAAAATGGGAGAAGATATTTGCAAATGAAGCAACTGACAAAGGATTAATCTCCACAATTTACAAGCAGCTCATGCAGCTCAATATCAAAAAAACAAGCAACCTAATCTAAAAATGGGCAGAGGACCTAAATAGATATTTCTCCAGAGAAGACATACAGATTGCCAACAAGCACATGAAAGGATGTTCCACATCACTAATCATTAGAGAAATGCAAATCAAAACTGCAATGAGATATCACCTCACACCAGTCAGAATGGCCATCATCAAAATATCTACAAACAATAAATGCTGGAGAGGGTGTGGAGAAAAGGGAACCCTCTTGAACTGTTGGTGGGAATGTAAATTGATACAGCAAATATGGAGAAAAGTATAGAGGTTCCTTAAAAAACTAAAAATAGAACATAAACATTTTTAAGAAATTGGGATTCATGTAAGTTGTTCATATAAAAAATTTAATATCATTTTATTACCTAACCCATTTTCTCTTCCTTTATATAATCACTTATTAATGAGCATAAATTCCTCTCTTCTGAACTAGTGTTAACTATGGTCCAATTACTGTGATTGTGATTTTATGTAAACATAAACATCATCAAATGTTTTTTCTTACACAAGTCTTATATATATTAGGGAGCCAGAGATATATATTTGGTGGTAAATTTTGTATGTAAAAGCAAAATTTCAAAGAAACAGATGAAATTAAATTATAGGATAAATATAGCTGATAATCAGCTTTTAATAATTAGTTAATTCCTACTGTAATATTTGTGTGTTTTCTATTGCTAATAATGTCATTCAGGTAAGGAAGAATTATAAAGTAGCTGGACCAACAAAGAGAACACAAAGAAAGCTATTAGGCATGCACTGAGTTATCTGTGGTTAGTTCCTTGAGGACAATGCCAGATCCTTGATTTAGACTGAGATGGGAAACAGATCTTAAAAGGGTTCTGTCATTTTAATGATGTTTGAATATCATGTTTCTGTATGCTCATCAATTGGTCTGTGCAGTCTTGCCTTTTTAAAAATCTTTATGAGTATTTTAATAAAAACTTGGGGAAAAGGTAAAGAAAAAAAAAACCTGAAAATAGAACTGCCATATGACCCAGCAATCCCACTACTGGGCATATACCCTGCAAAAACCATAATTCAAGAAGAATCATGTACCACAATGTTCATTACAGCTCTATTTATAATAGTCAGGACATGGAAGCAACATAAGTGTCCATCGACAGATGAATCGATAAAGAAGATGTGGCACATATATACAATGGATTATGACTCAGCCATAAAAAGAAACGAAATTGAGTTATTTGTAGTGAGGTAGATGGACCTAGAGTCTGTCATACAGAGTGAAGTAAGTCAGAAAGAGAAAAACAAATACCGTATGCTAACAGACTTATACAGAATCTAAAAAAAAAAATGGTTATGAAGAACTTAGGGGCAGGACAAGAATAAAGATGCAGACATAGAGAATGGATTTGAGGATATGCAGAGGGAGAAGGATAAGCTGGGATGAAGTGAGAGAGAGGCATGGACATATATACACTACCAAATGTAAAATAGATAGCTAGTGGGAAGCAGCTGCATAGCACAGGGAAATCAGCTCCATGCTTTGTGACCACCTAGAGGGGTGGGATAGGGAGGGTGGGAGGGAGACTCAAGAGGGAGGAGATATGGGGATATATGTATGTGTATAACTGATTCACTATGTTATAAACAGAAGCTAACACAGCATTGTAAAGCAATTATACTCCAATTAAGATGTTAAAAAAAGAAAAGTAAGATGCCAACTTATTTTTATTCCTGATATATATCGCTGAAAAAAAAAACCTCACCTTAATTCATGGGGTAAGTATATAGTATTTCTCCTTTTCCCCTCCCACTCCCATCTTCCTACCTGGCCCTTATTTGTCAACAGAATTGGATGGAAAAGGAAAAGACTATATATGCATTTGGTGTGCATATAAGATGAATTCTACCTATTTTCTATTAATGCTCCTATAAAACCACCCAGGCTTCTATATTGGGGTCAACAGAAACGTTCCATTTACCATTTAAGGCCACTTAAGACATGCAAAAAAAAAAAGAATATTAAGGGATAATTTTCTCCTGCTGTTAGATGCTAAGACAAACCTGAGGCACTTATGAAAAATAAATACTGATGGGAAGCAGGGTCATTTATTTTTAAAGCACTGTGCTGTTGATTTGGTAATAATGACCTATTATCCCTGTCAGAGTAATAGACTATTCCTGGAGCTTCATTTCTGGTGTGTGAGCAACTGGCATAGTAGAGATGATTATACTGTCTAATAAATGTGTATAATCATTGAAGACACTGGCTGACATACTATCATTAAATTATCACCAGCTTGGCAAAGAGACAAACACCTCTACCACATCAACCTATCAGAGATGTTTATAACTGCAAAAACATCCAAGCACAATATTAATGTTAATAACTGAAATCTCATACACACACACACACACACACACCTAAAATTCCAGCCACTAGGACCAAAGTGTGGCCAGGGATGAGTTGGAAAGAAGTGATACCTGGTCCTTAAGTCAGGAGTCCTGGGCTCTAAGCTCATCTCTCTGAGCCTCAGTTTCTTTCATTTTTAAAATAGAGATCATGTCTGTCCTGTGCATCTCACAATATTATTATCAGTAACAAAATTGTAAAAGATACAAAATACCGAGTAATAATAATATATTATTATGTATCTATATAACATTATGGTACAAGTTGCTCTTGGTATATTTAAGATTTTACATTGGTTTACTTTTTTAAAAAATTGTGGTGAAATACATATAACATTTATATAACCATTTTAAGTTGTACAGGTCAGTAGTATTAAATATGCACATTATTGTACAACCTTTATCAGCATCCATTTCCATAACTCTTTTCATTTTGCATCACTGAAACTCTACCCGTTAAACAATAACGTCTTATTCCCCTCCTCCCTCCAGCCCCTGGCAACCACCATCCTATCTTCTGTCTCTATGAATTTGACTACTTTAGATATATAAGTGAAATCATACAGTATTTATCCTTTTGTGTCTGTCTTATTACAGTTTTCATAATGTCCTCAAGGTTCATTCATGTTGCAACATATGTCAGTTTCCTTCCTTTTTAGTTTAATAATATTTCATTGTATCTATAAATCATTTTTGGTTATCCATTTATGGGTTGATGAATACCTGGGTTCCTTCTACCTTCTGGCTATTGTGAATAATGCCATAATTTATATGAATAGGAAAATAAGAATATATTCTATTTATGAGTATGAATATATCTCTTCAAGACCCTGCTTTCAATTATTTTGGTTATATACCCAGAAGTGGAATTGCTGGATCGCATGGTAATTCTATGGTTAATTTATGAGGAACTCCCATACTGTTTCTCACAGTGGCTGCACCATTTTAAATTTCCACCAACAGTGCACAAGGGTTCCACTTTCTCCACATTATCAACAAGGCTTATTTTCTGTTTTTTTTCTTTTTTTTAGATAGCAGCCATCCTAATAGGTATAAGGTGGCATACATTGGTTTATTTTTAATACAATGAAGGACAAGAACCATTGTCTAATATTATCATGAAAGTTTTCACATTTGGAATGACATTTTATTTTATTTTATTTTTATTGAAGTATACTTGATTTACAATGTTGTGTTAGTTTCAGATGTACAGCTAAGTGATTCAGTTATACATACATATATATCTATTTTGTTTTTCAGATTCTTTTCCCTTACAGGTTATTACAAATATTGGAATGACATATTTTTTAACCATAAATTAGATTTGCCAAGTATGTCTACAACTATAGTACAGAGTAATTTAGGAGCTCCTCTAACACCTGTGTGTGTGTGTGTGTGTGTGTGTGTGTGTATATATATATAAACAGGTATTTACATATATAGTTTTAATGGAAATTTGCCCCCCAGAAATTATTTATATGTTAATTATATATGTAACTCATACATATATAAATAGTGATACCTAAGAAGTTTTATAATTTATATATGTATATATAAATTACAAAGCTTCTTAGTTTTATATATGTATAAAACTTAGTTATATATAACTTCTTAGTTACATATATATATTTTTTATAAAAAATAAGCTTCTTAGTTACAAAACTTCTGAGATATATCAACCAGTCAATCTAGAGAATAAGAATCACTGGAAAGCTGGAAAACATGTCGGTGCTCAAGCCTCATCTCCAGAGATTCTCATTTAGTTGGTCTTGATCAGGCCCAGATGTCAGTATTTTGATGGTTCTAGTGAGCAACCTGTGTGGTGAACCACTGCTGTCCTGTATCCATTCCACTGCAATTTTAAATTTATTACTTTCTTACTTTTCAAACTGTGGATTTGGGTCATCATCACCATCAGCATTATCATCATCATCATCATCATCATCACCTGAGAGCTTAGAAACTGAGAATCTCGGCTCCACCCCAGACCTACTGAATCAGAATCTGCATTATAACAAGACCCCCAGGTAAGGCATATACACATGAGTCTGAGAAGGGCTCATCAGTGGAGATGGAGAGAAGTTGTTTACCACCAACCACACACTATTTCTTTTCAAATCCTTGCACTGTAATATGCTTTTGAATAAAACCTATTTATAAGAAATACAAGCTGCTAAGACATGTACCCCATACTCTGCTTATAAAGTTTAATATTGGACTAAAGTAAAAGACCAGATTTTTTGTAGGCAAATTTTGTATTGTTTGATTTGGTTTGTTGTTTCAGCCATATGAGAATTATTTTGAATTCTAATTTTGTAACCCAGCATTCTTTCATTGATCACCAAGCTGCAGATATTAGCATAAAAGTCATTAGTGAAAATGTTGAACATTTTAGGGCTGAGGGGTCAACCTCTAATTTATTCCTCCTGGAAAACTTCCTCTGAATTTATAATATTTCTTAACTAGCATTCTTTGTATTATTCAACAAGTTAAAAATCCTCTTACCTAATACAACCAGCCCACAGTTCTTTCATAAGGATATCTTGAATTCTTGGTCATACTGAAGTCCCAATACTCTGTCTATAAAATCCTCTGATTTCCAGTATATAGCCCTTTAGAAAAAGCAAGATGCATTTAGACTGATATGGCTTTATTCTTACTGAAACTACACTATTCCTAGAGATCACTGTTTACTTTGGAAACTCTTTAAAACTATCTTTAATTTAATTAGTCCTAGTTTTATTGACTATTTACTTATTCACAACATTTATTCTTTACAATTTCTTAAAGATTTCTGATGTCATTTCAACTATTTAGTCTATAAAAATAATAATGATAAAATGAATAGCTACTGTACATCGAGCATTTATTATGTGCCAGGTGCTGTGTGGCTTACATTGAATTGTCACCCTAGCCCTATAAGGTATATACCATTATCCCAATTTTACAGGTGAAGAAACTGAAATTTAAATCTGTTAAGTAACTTGCTAGGAAAACAAAGTGGACTCTAGGTCTGACTTCAAAGCCTGTTTTCCTAATCAACATACTATATTACCTTCCCTTGGAATGCAGTGGTTCAGATGCGGAGTCTTGAATAAACTGGGGCTCCAATTCCTTCTTATCAACACTCATTAACACCCTTTCCAGTCAAGTCTGATGAGCAGTCTTCTTACCCAGAAAAAATATTTAAAGGTAGTACAACAGGAGTGGAGAGGTTCTGCTTCCTCATTGTTGTTACATGCCAACCTAGCATCATTATTTTCAAGCCAGGAGCCGTTCCCTTCTCAGAATTCTTCCCACTCTGAATTTCTTATTTTCTTTACTATTTTTGTCTGGTTCCAATATTAGTCTTCCTCCAAGACTTGAGCTACTCCAAATCTTGGGTATGTGTCATCCCATTCAACTTTCATCCATGCTCATCAGAAAGCTTATTGTCCAATCTAATTGATCTCATTGGATTCCTCCAGTTTTTCTTCCTTGGTGGAACCACTGCAATAGTCAGAATCAAATTGTGCACTTAATCATTTTCATTGTTTGCCTTACTTCTGATGGAGTCACTATCATGACATCAGTTAGCAAACTTTCCCATTGGGGCTGTAAGAACTAGTACACGTCTCAGAGACAGCCAGGCTTGCACTCACAGTCAGCCCATTCTCTGACTGCATTTGGCAGTAGAACTTTGCCTGGTGTTGTATGTGATATATGTTTTTCCTCTAGCAAAACCTTCCTGCATTCTAAGGAATCTGCTGGGGTAGTGCACTTAGAATATCAAGAAAGCAGTAAATATGCCATGACTCTGTCATACAGAAAACCTTCTTGGCTGTCAGCCATAGAGCTTCTGATGTGGAGAAGGGCTGTAGAGTAGCCGTTCACAGCTCACACTTGGAGTGCATAAAATCTATCGTGAGTCAGCTGTAGGCGATGTGAAGATGTGCCATTTCTCAAGCTTTAATTTCCTCCATTGAAAACAGGGATGGTAAGAATGGGATAATAGATTAATGCAAATGTTCCTTAATGTGATGTAAGTGTGCCTTAGTACAGTGGCTGTTAAACTATCATCATTCAACTCCTTGGCCCCATGCGAGATTTTGATCAGCTGCCCCAATCTCCTTCCCAGCTTACACTATCAGCCCAAGGGTGTAGCTGAAGCTTGTGACCCCAGTGAAAACACTTAACCACTTTCTAAAAGCTTTGTGAACATTCTCATCCTCCAAGTGGTTTACTCTTGTTTAATTTTGAGTACAGAACAGGGGCCAAATTGATTAAAAGACATTGTGTATAGTTGTGAATATCTTTTTAGAAAATATTTTTGGGTTTTAAAAACCTGGGAGAGGGAAATTAGCTCACTGGTTTCTTCCCACACTTAGGAACCCTCACTAAAACTCCATTTCTCAAAAGGCCTGAAAATAAACAGGAGCAAAGTGAGCTTCTGCGGCAGGGCCTCCCTGTCTTGGATTACAGGCATGGGAAAGTCATTTTGATTCAATTAAAATGACATCCGTGTGGTTCTGTGCCAAGAGGCAAAAGGTGGTACATTAGATTCTATTGCTGCTGTAACAAATGATCACGAATTTAGTGGCTTAAAACAATACAGATTTATTACTTACAGTTCTGGAGATCAGAGGTCAAAAAACAAAAAACCCACAAAAAACAACCAGTCTCACTGGGCTACTGGGCTAAAATCAAGGTTGCTTGATTTTAAAAAAACAGGGCTGCATTCCCTCTAGAGGTTCTAGGGGAGAATCCATATCCTTGCCTTTTCCAGCTTCTAGAGGCCACCTGCATTCCTTGACTTGTGACACCTTTCTCCACCATAGAAGCTACACTGTGGTATCTTCAAATCTGTCCCCCTCTCTCTTTCTCTGTCTGAGCTCTGCTTCCACCCTCACATCTCCTCTGACTCTGACTCTCCTGCCTCCCTCTTTCATTTATACAGACACTTGTAAACGGAAGTGGGCTTTCACTTTCAGAATGGGCTCACGCAGGTAATCCAGGATAATCTCTCCATCTCAAGATCCCTAACTTCACATCTGCAAAGTCCCTTTTGCCATGTTACTGACATATTCACAGATGTGGGGGATTAAAATGTGGACATCTGCGAGGGCCTTATTTTGTCTACCATAGGTGTGGATTATACATTCTTTCCTGAATCATGGGGCCCAGATATTATCAGTACTGGTTTATATTTTACAGTCAATACTTCAAATGGGACAAGGTGGCATTCAGAGAAGCCAAAGTTAATCAAATAAAAAGCAGGTATCAGCATGCACTTTATCACATCACCAAGAGAATCAAAACAGTATGATAGTAAATTTGACTTCTTGTCACGTTGAATTCTTCTTTCAGTGCTGTTATCAGAAAGAGGCAGTATTGTTTAAATGTAATTTATATAGTGCCTTCCCCTGAGTGATGAACAGAATATTCCTCAGTATCCTCAGAGAATTAGGCTCTCTATCTCTCTTTATCCCAGCTCAGCCACTCCAGCAATATAATATGCAGCAATATAACATCTGTGTGCAAGAAATAAATCAGACTCACTAAATTTAAGGATGTTCACTTAAAGAAATTCCTTTTGGAGTTTCTTTTTTTCTCATTTGAAAACGCTCTTCTTTGGGTATTATAAAGCCATTGACCCATATTAGATTAATTAGGTCAATTAGCCTTTATGTAGTAATTACCAGTCAGATGGCTTTGAATAATTCCCTTTTAATAAAGATGTGCCTTGAAAAGAGATTATCAACCTAAATTCCTGCCACATAGTAGCATTAAAAAACATGCATTTAGTAATTCTTTCTGCAATGTGATTTGGGTGTAGCAATGCTACTGGGTAGAAAAAGCTTAAGGACTTTACCTTGATGAGTTGATTATTCACATTCACACACTGTTAAAAGCCATGTGGGTATTTTCCATTCAGAGAAGCTGTTGGTAGCCCTGAATGCTGAGCCTAATTCAGAGCAACTCCCTCTCTTTTTCTAACCTGTCAATAGGAATTCCCATATTTTTAGACACACACTGGCCCCAGCACCTAAACTGGGACTCCCACTTGCTGACAGGACTATCTGAACTTTTTTGCTCTCTGCTTCTCTCCTTCAACAACATCCCCATATTTTATCCTAATATTGACAATAGCTGCCGCTCAATGAGTATTTGCTAGGTTCCAGACATTTCACATTTGTTATTCCTAATTGTTACCGTGAGTTAACTCACTACACAGATGTTTGTTGAAATATTTGCTCTAGATACTAGAGATAGTCAAGTGGATATCCTATGTCCACGTAACAGTTGAGGAAACTGAGATAGAGGACCTTAGTGAGGAGCCTAAGGTCCCGCAGCATGGGGTTTTGCAGGAAGCCCAGCGTCTGACTGGCTCCAGCTTGGCTCCTCCCACCCCACCAGGCTGCCCCAGTGCGGGAGGGGGCACTAGAATTGCTGTCTCCTTTGAAAGCTGTGTTAGAAAACTCACCGGACTGTTTGGGACATAAGGTTACTAATGAAGTCAGAACCTTCAAGAAAAGTTTAAAGGCACTTTAGGAATCAGGTTCAGAAATAGAAAACTCACAATTACTTAGAACAAAAGTCCCACCCCTAGTAATTAAAGGGTTTAATTTTTTTAAATTTCAGAATTCTGATACATATACAAGTGCATAAAAGTTGAGGTACTACTTAAATGAATACATACAAATGGCATGAGCGATAGTTCTAGGTGCATCCCTTGCTGTTTTCTCTTGCTGTAGTTCACTCAATTCCTGACGTTTAGATCAGAAGTCAGTGCTAAATTGTCGGTTGTGCCCTGACATTAACATGTTGTGTAGTCTTTGATCTTCCACAGAACAGAAGGGACTCTGTGAGCAAATTTACTCTATTGCTAAGATCTGGACATTTCGGTGACCTGGAATATGGAGATAACTTTGTTTCTGTTGGTTTGTTTTACAAAAGTTTTAGGTTCCTACAAGAATCAGAAAGTTTCATATTGGGAATGTAAAAATGGAGTTTCTGGAGGGCAATTTGACAACAATTTGTTTCAATAATTTAAAAGGTAAATAGATAAAGATGTATGCTTAAGAATGCTTATTGTAATACTAGTTATTAAAAAAACTGGAAATGATCTAAATATATATCAGTAGGGTAATCATTAAATGTTATGCACATCCATGCTTGTACTACATGAAAAATTATTATGTATAACATTTATATTGTATTGCTAAATGAAGAAGAAAATAAAGATTAAAAAACAGATTATAATCCCATTTTAAATTGTGTGTGTGTGTATATCTGGATGACTGTATTCCAAAATATGCAAACTGTGATTATCATCAAGCGGTGGGATTGAGGGTGACTTTAACTTCTTTGTACATTTCTGTATCATCTGAAATTTTATTCTTTTATCCACATTTCCCATTTAGATCACCCAAACCACCCCCCACTGACAAAAATTCTAATGCATTTGATGTAAATCTTTTTAGTTTGCATATATTTCTACAAAATATATTTTCTTGCTTTTTGTTCAGATATTTTAAATTTACTTAGTTTCATATTCTATTCCTTAACATTTTTCACCTAGTACTGTTTTTTTAGGTCTCTGTTGTTTGTATACTAGCCTATTGCTGAACTATTTTCGTAGTATAGGCACTGTAAATATGCAAATGCTACTTTCATAATCAGAAAAAAATCCAGTAAAGCTCTTTTTATTATGAAGAAAGAAAAAAGAAAGATAATTATTTCTTCTAACATAAGAGCATAAATTGCTTTACATAATTTTGTAAATGAAATATCCAACTGGAGAAATATTTATTACACTGAAGATTCTATTTTTCTAAACACCCCTACTTTAGAAAAGTGTTTGGACATATAGAACTCTTTTCTATAAGTATAGAAAATTCAAAGAGAAAAGAGAATATTTCTTTCTATGAAGACTCTAAAATGATTTATTTTAGGAGGCAAAAATTTCAAAAGACAAAGTTATTTTGAAAGTGAAAAGTAGTGAAATGAACTTATTACAGTGTGTTCTCACTATATATTAAAAATGAAATTAAAATCATTTAAAATAAAAGAAATATGACATTGTAATGCAAACAGAAATTGAGGAATATCCCAGAAGGATAGGACACGGTTGATGGACAGCACAGGAAAATGAAAACACAATCAGAGGAAGTAATAAAGCCTATTGGGAAAAACTTGAAATTTATATATTGAAAGTTCATAATTTTTAACATAAAAATCTAATAATAACTGATAATCCCTTTCTTTTCTTTAAACTTTAATTTAAGGATAAAAATAGAACTTTAAGAATAACTATTCAATCATGTTTTTATAAGATAGATATCACTTACTCTCAGTAAGACTGTGTTTAACTTTCAAACTTTTCTTCAAAACAATATATTCCTAGATGAGAGATGTGGAAAAAAGTCACATATAACTATTTGTTATGGGGGAAAGTGGAAAGATGAGAGTCATATTTCAAGCAGATGTTACTTAAGTCCTACCATCCTGGAAAAGTTCACAAAGAACTGGGTTTCTTCTCTTTCTTTTTAAGGTTGGTTTTCACTGGCAGCAGAGAGAAGCTCTATGATATACCACTAGCAGACAAAACCAAGTTGCCTTTACGAAAGGATTTTGTTGAACACAGGGTCTTTTTTTTTTTTCTCTTTCTCTCTCCAAAATATTGGGTTTCAAAATGAAGTCACTGACCTAGGAAAGACAAACAAATAGTCTCCAGGGATCAGGAGGCAGGACAAAAAGCAGGTTAAAGTACAGAAGTTTAAGTGTGAGAACCAAGAAACAAAATAATGACCTGAGGGCTCAGGGCCAGTTGGGAAGAAGAGATGTCTACTAATGTTGACAGGTGACCTGCAAAGGGGAACAGCCCAGCACAATGACCAGGTTCTCCAGGGAGAAGGTCACAGCAGTCTTGCTTCTCTGGAAACTAGAGTTAAACTGGCCACTGAGAATGTAGGAGGTGTCTTGGTTAAGAGCTCTCTTGAATTTGCCTTAAATTCTCTAACACAGAAACTCTAAAGATTAGGAAAAACATGGATTTGATGATTTTATGTGGCTATAAAGATTAGTCAGTGTTTCACTCATTTCTAAGCAGAATGGCATAATGTTTACACAAAGGATTCTTGGACTGCACAAAGTTCAAGCTTTTTGACCTCTTGCAATTTATTTAGCTTCCTCATGTATAAAATATATACATAACAAGAGAATTTACCTCATAGGACTATTGTAAGGATTAAGCTAAATATGCCATCCATGTACTATGTGCCCGATGGCCTTATGCAGGAATTAAAAAAGGAAGTATGTTTAACATTTGAGCATCCACCTGAGACTCAGATCTGAATTTTTATAGCAATTGAGATTAGTGTTTTGTAATGTTTTTGATAGATCATATTGAATCTGAAGAAGACATTGTTTGTTACTAATAATATTAAGAAATGAGACCTTGCACAAATCTATCACTATTAATAATATAGTGGGTACAAACCTCGGTCCATTAGCTCAAGGATGCAAGAAATGTTAAGTTTTAATTTTTCTTTCAAGCCCCCCTTCCACTAGATGTTGGAAAAACAATCACAGTCAACTCAAGTTTTCCCTCCCCTTACACTGGGATTGCATAAATGTTCCAGGGGGCTGTTACCTGTTGTCAGCTGTCATCCTCTCTCTACACTACTATCTGGTAAGGTGTACATCCTGGTCCTGATGTACAAAGTTTATGTCCGTGTCCTCCTTGTGTTGGACATCAGCTTCTGTGACTGTTGGGAGAGTGGAAAAATGAATGGGGCACTAAAAGGCCCTACTCCATCCCCTTCTAGCCTCTGGCTCATAGAAAATGCTTCTGATGTGCCCCATGCTATTGTGCGGCACAAAGGGACTCTGTGAGCTTATCTCAGTCCCCCTTTCCAACTCTAACACACCACACTGCCATTGCTACGCTACTGCTCCCACACCATCAACTGTGGGGTCTTATCACCTTATCAAAGGAAGTAGGAAAAGTGACATTCTTTCTGCTCTTGAATCTCCAAAATTATGCAGAGATGAGTGTTCTATTATTCCCTAAACCTTACCACACCCTACTTCAGATGAATCCAGGAGAAAGCTGGGCACAGGTCCTTTTTCAGGTACCTAGCATCTTTACTTTTCCTCTGACTTCTCTCCTTCTCTAGAAGTCTAGAGAGTCTTCAGTCTTGGGGACAGGGAAAAAGGTTTTGACTCATCAGGTATTTTTCCAATTCTTTCATCTCAAGTCTGGATCTTGACTTTTGAAATTAAAAAAATCAAGGATTTGACATCTCCCTTGAGGAATATCTACTTCATAGTCTAGTTGCTGCAATGAGGGGGCAAGAGCAAACAAAATCAACCAACCAACTAAACAAACACTATAGTTCAATACACCAGAATACACTGAAGTAGGGAGGGATGTATGTTTTAAAATTTCATCTAAACTTAAATACTCTCCATAATGAATTAAAAAGTCTCCCAACTAAAATATTTGTCTTTGGTTAAAAACATGGGTTACGGACTTCCGGGTAAGATGGCGGAAGAGTAAGACGCGGAGATCACCTTCCTCCCCACAGATACACCAGAAATACAGCTACACGTGGAACAACTCCTACAGAACACCTACTGAACGCTGGCAGAAGACCCCAGACCTCCCAAAAGGCAAGAAACTCCCCACATACCTGGGTAGGGCAAAGCGGAGAGATCCCCACACAGAGGATCGGTGCCGAGCGGCACTCACCAGCCCGAGAGGCTTGTCTGCTCGCCCGCCGGGGCGTGCAGCGCTGGAAGCTGAGGCTCGGGCTTCGGTCAGAGCGCAGGGAGAGGACTGGGGCTGGCGGCGAGAACTCAGCCTGAAGGAGGCTAATGAGCCACAGCTAGCCGGCAGGGAGTCCGGGAAAACTCTGGAGCTGCCGAAGAGGCAAGAGACTTTTTCTTCCCTCTTGGTTTCCTGGTGCGCGAGGAGAGGGGATTAAGAGCGCTGCTTAAAGGGGCTCCACAGACGGGCGCGAGTCACGACTGAAAGCGCGGAGCCCAGTGACGGGCGTGGGACGCTGGGGCTGCTGCTGCCGCCGCCAAGAAGCCTGTGTGCGAGCGCAGGTCACTGCCCACACCGCCCTTCCGGGAGCCTGTGCAGCCCGCCACTGCCGGGGCCCCAGGATCCAGGGGCGGCTTCCCTGGGAGAACGCACGGCGCGCCTCGGGCTGGTGCAACGTCACACCGACCTCTGCCGCTGCAGGCTCGCCCCGCACTCCGTGCCCCTCCCTCCCGCCCGGCCTGAGTGAGCCAGAGTCCCCGAAGCGGCTGCTCCTTTAACCCTGTCCTGTCTGAGCGAAGAACAGACGCCCTCCGGCGACCTACACGCAGAGGCGGGGCCAAATCCAAAGCTGAGACCCAGGAGCTGTGAGAACAAAGAAGAGAAAGGGAAACCTGTCCCAGCAGCCTCAGAAGCAGCGGATTAAAGCTCCACAATCAACTTGATGTACCCTGCATCTGTGGAATACATGAATAGACAACACATCATCCCAAATTGAGGAGCCCGGAGTCAGTGCTGTGCCTCTGAGGTGGGAGAGCCAACTTCAGGACACTGGTCCACAAGAGACCTCCCAGCTCCACATAATATCAAAGGGCGAAAATCTTCCAGAGATCTCCATCTCAACACCAGCACCCAGCTTCACTCAACGACCAGCAAGCTACAGTGCTGGACACCCTATGCCAAACAACTAGCAAGACAGGAACACAATGCCACCCATTAGCAGAGAGGTGGCCTAAAATCATAAAAAGTCCGCAGACACCCCAAAACACACCACCAGACGTGGACCTGACCACCAGAAAGACAAGATCCAGCCTCATCCACCAGAACACAGGCACTAGTCCCCTCCACCAGGAAGCCTACACAACCCACTAAACCAACCTTAGCCACTGGGGACAGACACCAAAAACAACGGGAACTACGAACCCACAGCCTGCAAAAAGGAGACCCCAAACATAGTAACATAAGCAAAATGAGAAGACAGAAAAACACACAGCAGGAGAAGGAGCAAGATAAAAACCCACCAGACCTAACAAATGAAGAGGTAATAGGCAGTCTACCTGAGAAAGAATTCAGAATAATGATGGTAAAGATGATCCAAGATTCTATTTCCCAGATCCAAAATCTTGGAAATAAAATAGACAAAATGCAAGAAACAGTTAACAAGGAACTACAAGAACTAAAGATGAATCAAGCATCGATTAAAAACACAATACATGAAATAAAAAATACTCTAGATGGGATCAATAGCAGAATAACCGAGGCAGAAGAACGGATAAGTGAGGTGGAAGATAAAATAGTGGAAATAACTGCTGCAGAGCAGAAGAAAGAAAAAAGGATGAAAAGAACTGAGGACAGTCTCAGAGACCTCTGGGACAACATTAAACGCACCAACATTCGAATTATAGGGGTTCCAGAAGAAGAAGAGAAAAAGAAAGGGACTGAGAAAATATTTGAAGAGATTATAGTTGAAAACTTCCCTAATATGGGAAAGGAAATAGTTAATCAAGTCCAGGAGGCACAGAGAGTCCCATACAGAATAAATCCAAGGAGAAATACGCCAAGACACATATTAATCAAACTGTCAAAAATTAAACACAAAGAAATCATATTAAAAGCAGCAAGGCACAAACAACAAATAACACACAAGGGAATCCCCATCAGGATAACAGCTGATCTCTCAGCAGAAACTCTACAAGCCAGAAGGGAGTGGCAGGACATAATTAAAGTGAAGAAGGAGAAAAACCTGCAACCAAGATTACTCTACCCAGCAAGGATCTCATTCAGATTTGATGGAGAAATTAAAATGTTTACAGACAAGCAAAAGCTGAGAGAGTTCAGCACCACCAAACCAGCTTTACAACAAATGCTAAAGGAACTTCTCTAGGCAAGAAACACAACAGAAGGAAAAGACCTACAAGAACGAACCCAAAACAATTAAGAAAATGGGAATAGGAACATACATATCGATAATTACCTTAAATGTAAATGGACTAAATGCTCCCACCAAAAGATACAGATTGGCTGAATGGATACAAAAACAAGACCCATATATATGCTGTCTACAAGAGACCCACTTCAGATCTAGAGACACATACAGACTGAAAGTAAGGGGATGGAAAAAGATATTCCATGCAAATGGAAATCAAAAGAAAGCTGGAGTAGCAATTCTCATATCAGACAAAATAGACTTTAAAATAAAGACTACTAGAAGAGACAAAGAAGGACACTACCTAATGATCAAGGGATCGATCCAAGAAGAAGATATAACAATTGTAAATATTTATGCACCCAACATAGGAGCACCTCAATACATAAGGCAAATACTAGCAGCCATAAAAGGAGAAATCGACAGTAACACAATCATAGTAGGGGACTTTAACACCCCACTTTCACCAATGGGCAGATCATCCAAAATGAAAATAAATAAAGAAACACAAGCTTTAAATGATACCTTAAACAAGATGGACTTAATTGATATTTATAGGACATTCCATCCAAAAACAACAGAATACACATTTTTCTCAAGTGCTCATGGAACATTCTCCAGGATAGATCATATCTTGGGTCACAAATCAAGCCTTGGTAAATTTAAGAAAATTGAAATTGTATCAAGTATCTTTTCCGACCACAATGCTATGAGACTAGATATCAATTACAGGAAAAGATCTGGAAAAAATACAAACACATGGAGGCTAAACAATACACTACTTAATAACGAAGTGATCACTGATGAAATCAAAGAGGAAATTAAAAAATACCTAGAAACAAATGACAATGGAGACACGACGACCCAAAACCTATGGGAGGCAGCAAAAGCATATCTAAGGGGGAAGTTTATAGCAATACAATCCCACCTTAAGAAACAGGAAACATCTCGAATAAACAACCTAACCTTGCACCTAAAGCAATTAGAGAAAGAAGAACAAAAACATCCCAAAGTTAGCAGAAGGAAAGAAATCATAAAAATCATATCAGAAATAAATGAAAAAGAAATGAAGGAAACGATAGCAAAGATCAATAAAACTAAAAGCTGCTTCTTTGAGAAGATAAACAAAATTGATAAACCATTAGCCAGACTCATCAAGAAAAAAAGGGAGAAGACTCAAATCAATAGAATTAGAAATGAAAAAGGAGAAGTAACAACTGACACTGCAGAAATACAAAAGATCATGAGAGATTACTATAAGCAACTCTATGCCCATAAAATGGACAACCTGGAAGAAATGGACAAATTCTTAGAAATGCACAACCTGCCGAGACTGAACCAGGAAGAAATAGAAAATATGAACAGACCAATCACAAGCACTGAAATTGAAACTGTGATTAAAAATCTTCCCACAAACAAAAGCCCAGGACCACATGGCTTCACAGCCAAATTCTTTCAAGCATTTAGAGAAGAGCTAACACCTATCCTTCTGAAACTCTTCCAAAATATAGCAGAGGGAGGAACACTCCCAAACTCATTCTACGAGGCCACCATCACCTTGATACCAAAACCAGACAAGGATGTCACAAAGAAAACTACAGGCCAATATCACTGATGAACACAGATGCAAAAATCCTCAACAAAATACTAGCAAACAGAATCCAACAGCACATGAAAAGGATCATACACCATGATCAAGTGGGGTTTATTCCAGGAATGCAAGGATTCTTCAATATACGCAAATCAATCAACGTGATATACCATATTAACAAATTGAAGGAGAAAAACCATATGATCATCTCAATAGATGCAGAGAAAGCTTTCGACAAAATTCAACACCCATTTATGATAAAAACCCTGCAGAAAGTAGGCATAGAGGGAACTTTCCTCAACATAATAAAGGCCATATATGACAAACCCACAGCCAGCATCGTCCTCAATGGTGAAAAACTGAAACCATTCCCACTAAGATCAGGAACAAGACAAGGTTGCCCACTCTCACCACTCTTATTCAACATAGTTTTGGAAGTTTTAGCCACAGCAATCAGAGAAGAAAAGGAAATAAAAGGAATCCAAATTTGAAAAGAAGAAGTAAAGCTGTCACTGTTTGCAGATGACATGATACTATACATAGAGAATCCTAAAGATGCTACCAGAAAACTACTAGAGCTAATCAATGAATTTGGCAAAGTTGCAGGATACAAAATTAATGCACAGAAATCTCTGGCATTCCTATATACTAACGATGAAAAATCTGAAAGTGAAATCAAGGAAACACTCCCATTTACCATTGCAACAAAAAGAATAAAATATCTAGGAATAAACCTACCTAAGGAGACAAAAGACCTGTATGCAGAAAATTATAAGACACTGATGAAAGAAATTAAAGAAGATACAAATAGATGGAGAGATGTACCATGTTCTTGGACTGGAAGAATCAACATTGTGAAAATGACTCTACTACCCAAAGCAATCTACAGATTCAGTGCAATCCCTATCAAACTACCACTGGCATTTTTCACAGAACTAGAACAAAAATTTTCACAATTTGTATGGAAACACAAAAGACCCCGAATAGCCAAAGCAATCTTGAGAACGAAAAATGGAGCTGGAGGAATCAGGCTCCCTGACTTCAGACTATACTACAAAGCTACAGTAATCAAGACAGTATGGTACTGGCACAAAAACAGAAATATAGATCAATGGAACAGGATAGAAAGCCCAGAGTTAAACACACGGACATATGGTCAACTTATCTTTGATAAAGGAGGCAGGAATGTACAGTGGAGAAAGGACAGTCTCTTCAATAAGTGGTGCTGGGAAAACTGGATAGGGACATGTAAAAGTATGAGATTAGATCACTCCCTAACACCATACACAAAAATAAGCTCAAAATGGATTAAAGACCTAAATGTAAGGCCAGACACTATCAAACTCTTAGAGGAAAACATAGGCAGAACACTCTATGACATAAATCACAGCAAGATCCTTTTTGACCCACCTCCTAGAGAAATGGAAATAAAGACAAAAATAAACACATGGGACCTAATGAAACTTAAAAGCTTTTGCACAGCAAAGGAAACCATAAACAAGACCAAAAGACAACCCTCAGAATGGGAGAAAATATTTGCAAATGAAGCAACTGACAAAGGATTAGTCTCCAAAATTTATAAGTAGCTCATGCAGCTCAATAACAAAAAAACAAACAACCCAATCCAAAAATGGGCAGAAGACCTAAATAGACATTTCTCCACAGAAGATATACAGACTGCCAACAAACACATGAAAGGATGCTCAACATCTTTACTCATTAGAGAAATGCAAATCAAAACTACAATGAGATATCATCTCACACCAGTCAGAATGGCCATCATCAAGAAATCTAGAAACAATAAATGCTGGAGAGGGTGTGGAAAAAAGGGAACACTCTTGCACTGCTGGTGGGAATGTGAATTGGTACAGCCGCTATGGAGAACGGTATGGAGGTTCCTTAGAAAACTACAAATAGAACTACCATATGACCCAGCAATCCCACTACTAGGCATATACCCTGAGTAAACCATAATTCAAAAAGAGACATGTACCAAAATGTTCATAGCAGCCCTATTTACAATAGCCCGGAGATGGAAACAACCTAAGTGTCCATCATCGGATGAATGGATAAAGAAGATGTGGCACATATATACAATGGAATATTACTCAGCCATAAAAAGAAATGAAATTGAGCTATCTTTAATGAGGTGGATAGACCTAGAGTGTGTCATACAGAGTGAAGTAAGTCAGAAAGAGAAAGACAAATACTGTATGCTAACACATATATATGGAATTTAAGAAAAAAGAATGTCATGAAGAACATAGGGGTAAGACAGGAATAAAGACACAGACCTACTAGAGAATGGACTTGAGGATATGGGGAGGGGGAAGGGTAAGCTGTGACAAAGTGAAAGAGCGGCATGGACATATATACACTACCAAACGTAAGGTAGATAGCTAGTGGGAAGCAGCCGCATAGCACAGGGAGATCACCTCGGTGCTTTGTGACCGCCTGGACGGGTGGGATAGGGAGGGTGGGAGGGAGACGCAAAAGGGAGGGGATATGGAAACATATGTATATGTATAACTGATTAAATTTGTTATAAAGCAAAAAATAAAAAATAAAAAAAAGAAATTATACCTCAATAAAGCTGATTAAAGAAAGAAAAAAAACATGGGTTACCTTATATGCTATTAAGTACTTGATTTTATAATTTCCTTTATAATTATTAATTACATAAATTTTATGCATATAATGATTCTAACACTAGTCTGCCAGATGAGGGTGCTTCTTTTCTTTACTCTCTCCTTGCTTTTCTCCTTCTTTAACCTGTTTGTCAATATGTTCCTCAGAGATCTCTTGTTACTCTCTGAATTTATTCCATCCTTTAGCTTCATTTTTATTTATAATTTGCTATCCAAAAGAATGTGTAGCTTTCCTTTTTGTAAAATTTTACTATGTCTGCATATTACCTCCTTAAGAAGTCCAGACACTATAAATCTTATGTAGAGTCTAGAAAAGCCTTGAAGTCAGAAACATTTGATAATATTATTTGATGGTGATGATGTTTATTTTAAAAAAAACTTGATAACGTTAAAGGGTCATATATTTCTGTTGAATTTTGATCCCTGTTACCTGGATCATCTATGAGCCCTTTGAAACATGGCGTGGTCATATTTATCTTTCTAGGACTAGTTCATGATACAATAGGTAGTATAGCAATTGTTTAATCACTACGTTGAATGAAAGAACAATATTTGCCTTTTTTTAAACAGTAATGCATAGCAAGAGCATTCTAATCTACATACACCATATACTACAATATATGTGTACAATATTTCAAAAATATACGTGTAGCAACAACTATGAGTAAAATTGTGTTTGGAATTGAGTTATTATGGTTCATAAGTAGAAAAGAATTTCTTAATACATTTAAGGAAGAAGAGAGTGAAGTACATTTTACATTTCTAATCAAAAGATTAAAAGTTTACCAAACAAACAAAAAACGTTTACAAAACTGAGCATGAGATATAACCCTTAATGTTTGTTAGAACTGAAGTAGGAAAAGTATGGAACCAACCTAGGCTCAGTTCTGGTTCTACCAATTATTAGCTGAGAAATTATGGGCAAGTAATTTAGTATTTTGGGGGGCTCAGTTTTCCCTTCTGCAAATCAAAACTTTGAGTTAGAATCTTTACGTTTTTTTTCATTGTACCATTGCACCATTCAATTATTTCCCTTATTTAAAAAATATATCAGATAAAAAAAGCTTAAAAATTATTTTTTTAAATAAAACTCTTGTAGCAAATTAGTCATTAAAAAATATTGTAGTAGTAGGCTTCAGAGCCTTTTCTGGCAGTGGTAGATTTGAAACACTTTAAAGGACAGGACCCCAGGAAGAAGAGTGTACTGGTGCAGGAGCCAAAAGATTTTTGGATCAGTTTTCCTTGATTTTTCTTTATTTAAAGATTGAAGTATTGGAGCCATCGGGATAAAGCTTCAGCATCCTCAATGTTTTCTTTCTGACCTCACCATTATCAACCTGCTGGAAGAGCTGTCTTTGAATTATTTTCTGATGTGGGCCCCCAAACATGGGAGAACATTTATTGTCTTTGTGCCAGTGAAAAGGGGACAGTGAAATGAACTCAGAAGCCATTATGTTTTAAGAATTGTCTTTTTCACAGGGTTGTCAAAAATTTAATGATTTAAGGTGGTGACTTAAGTGAAGGAAATGGAGAAGGAGGGGAATCTATTAATGGAGGATATTTTGGACAAGAGTTTTGCTATTAAATACGAGAGAGAATTTCTCTTATCAATGACCAACAAAGAAAGCAAAGGATACAAACAGTTCACAGATCTTCCTAACAGTGAAACCAACTCCTCATTTAGATGGGCATCATGTTGTTTTGGGGAAAGTGATTTCTGGTCAAAAGGTTGTGAGAGAGAGAAAATCAGAAAACAGATGCAGCTAGTAAACCATTTGCTGAGGTGCATATATTCAGTTGCAGAGAGCTAATTCCCAAACTAAAATGAAGAAAAGGCATAAGTCATCATCACCATCCTCATCATCATCCCATGACTCAGAAGAGATTCTCAGTCTTCTTCTGATTCTTCTGATTCTGAAAGTGCTTCTGAAGAGAAATTTTTAAAAAGAAACGTAGGAAAAATTCCTGAAAACACAAAAAAGAAAAAATGAAAGAAAAGTGCATCTAGTGAAATGAGGCTGAAAATCTTGAAGCATGACCCCAGTCTATTGTCCATCCAGAAGAGATCCTCCTATACTTGAAAACAGATTCCTAATCAGGAGTATGGGAAGACCAGAACCTCAGTGGAAACGGAAAACCAAAAATCAAATGGTCAAGAAAATGACCATGTACATGACAAAAATAAAAAATTTGAATCAAGCCCTAGGACAAATGAAGACAAAAGTGGATCAGTGAGTTGTGCAAATCAATTTCCATTCTGCCTATATTTTTAAGTTTGGAGACTTGTTGATGAATCTCCATTATGTTGTTTTCATCTTTTCATTGTTTTTAGGTTTTTGACTTTTTTCTTCTTTTTAATGTGGACTTAGTTGAATTGATATTTGAAAATCTGTAACCAACCTGGATAATTTGCCTTGCTAAAGTTTTAATAAACTTGAAATGAGAAAAAAAATATTGCAGTAAAATTAGCTTTTAAAAAAATTCTAAATGGTAAAAGGTTAAGTTTCCAAACATCAATTTGGAAAGTAAAAAAAAAAGGTGACTTTATCGTGTGTGTAGTTTTAAGATTTTTTTTTGATGTGGACCACTTTCAAAGTTTTTATTGAATTTGTTACAATATTGCTACTGTTTTATGTTTTGGTTTTTAGGCCATGAGGCATGTGGGATCTTAGCTCCCCAATCAGGGGTCAAATCTGCACCCCCTGCCTTGGAAGGCAAAGTCTTAACCACTGGACCACCAGGGAAATCCCGTGTGTGTAATTTTAAAGGATTGAAGCCATCTAACTGTCATAAGGAGGTATTTCAGGCAAAATGCTAATGTCAGCTGAATTTTAATTCCTCTTTTAATAAAACATTTTATAGCTGCAACATATAATTTGTGACTGTACGTTTATGCACACTTTTCTAAATCTTTCAGAATGCTATAAGGTGTTTGGATTATTTTGTTTCATTTTGTTTTGCTGAAGTATGTAGGGATTTTTAAGGCATGTGTTAGTTTAGGGAAAGGTTTCTGAATTGAAATGTGAAAATAAGAAAGACAAAGATTGCTCTTTTGAATTATCTGATTTTATTACGTTAATTAAAACAAAACTCTACAGAGCATCTAAGTGCCACTCAAGTTACATAACAAAATACCCAGTTGATGTATCAGAATTATAAAGATAATTTACACAGTTGGTGAAGAAAACAACCTATACTGAAAGGCATTAAACAATAGCTATACCACCATGTTACATTTAAAATAGGAAATATATGTGCAGAAAACCAAGTAATCATCATTACTCTTTTATACTTGTCTTCTGGAATGGATTCTCTTAGAAGTCTGATATCGTCCCTTTCCTTTCCTTTCCAACGAAAACAAGTGCTTCTCACACTTTAACGTGCACATAATCACATGCGGATCTTGTTAAAATGCAGATTCTGACTCAGAAGGTCTGGAGTGAGGCCTAAGACCTTCTAACCAACTCCCAGGGATCTCCTTTGTTACTGGTCTTTGGATCAGACTTTGAGTAGCAAGATCTTTAACTACTGGCAGCCAGGAGTTGAAATGCCAAAAGACAAGAAGTGCCAGCATTTTCCTTTTTGTTTTGTTTGTTCTACTAATTAACCAAAACTCACACTAAATTCTTAGCTTACTTACTTAGCTTAATTCTAAGCTTAGCTTAGTTTACTCCTCTTTGCCCTGACTTCCTCCTCACTGGTGCCTTCTCTATACACACCTGTTATTATCTAGGATGCAAATGTAAATGTTATCCATTTATCCAATGCTCTCCCCCTCGGTTAGGGGTCCTCAGAGAGTGGTTCTCTACTGTGCTTGTTGTGTTGTTCCCATTTTTTAGAAATGGGATCTTGGTAAGGGATGCTGCATAATCTACTAAGAAGTAAATTGTGCCAAAACCGAAGAGAGTGAATAATCCAGCAATCATTTGGATTTGGCTTTAGAATGTATTATAATAGAATATGTCGAAGATTTATTTTATAATTACATTTTACTTCAGGTAATATTAAAATAGATTTGTATGCTCTGACCATAAACCAACTAAGAGTGTTGGCAAGGAGGGAATGGGAGTGCAGGGGACCTATTTGAAAGCATGAGGAAGTATATGTAGGAGGGAGGTCTAAGATTAATGTTTTTCCATGGATGATAATCTGTGGAAGTCAAGAGTTCATTTTTCAAGTCCTATGCAATTTAATGCAACTCAAATATGACAACTGAATATTGTATTATTTCACCCCTTCCCAATGGGTTATTTAAAGTGCCATTAAGGACACTTTGTTTCTAGAACAAACAGATACCATTCATTGAGCACATACTATGTATCAGTCCTTAAATTAAGAACTTCCTATGCAGTAGCTTATTAAATTCTCACTCCATACCTGTGAGGTAGCTGCCATTATGCTAACATTATGGATGAGAAAAATACAGCCAATTAAGGACATTTTTAATTGAAAAAACCTTCTGAAAAAATTTAACCCAATGAAGATTTTTGTGAAAGCTCTGTTGTATGGTTCATTCTATAAGAATAAATAAACCCAATATATTTAGAACATAACTAATAAATAGGAAAACTTAGGGTTATTATTCACTTCATGGAAAGAACACCCAGTGACTGTACTCCTTTAAGTGATCAGTATATGTAACAGGATTTTGAATTAATACATTTAACATACATATAATTTTCCAGGTAAGCACTTGTACAAATGGCAAATTATCTACCCAAGTGTTTCTAAAATTGGCCTGATCATAAAGAATGACCTAGAGTGCTTGTTAAAACTATAGAAATCCCACTTTTGTCCAATGGAGATTCTGAATCAGTAGCTCTGAGGTGAAGTCTGGGAGTTTGTATACTTAACATATTATCCATATGTTTTTTATGATGAGGCAAGTTTGGGAAACATTAGTTTGCTGAGTAAAGCTCAGGTTTCTTATTTTAACATCTAAAGTCCTCCACAGAGTGACCTTAGGAACAGTTCAAACATCTCCTACAACATTAACTTATGTTTAGAATTGTTTATTCATTATTCCCCACATAGATAATTTCCTCCCTCGGAGCTTTGCTCAAGCTGTCCCCTCTGCCTACAATGTCCTTTTCTCATGTATTTTCCCATCAAAATCTTATTCATCTTTCAAGGCTCAGCTCAAATTTTAACTTCTCTGTAAAGGCTTCCCTGACCCCACAGTCAGGATAATATTCTCCCTCTTATGAACTCCCATAGTTCTTTAAATTTCTATTGCGGTGATCCTCAAGGTGTGATCCCTGGAACAGCAGCATGAGCATCACTTGGGAATTTGTTAGAAATGCAAATTCGGCCCCACTCCAGACTTATTGAGTCAGAAACTGGGTATGGTGCCCAGCAATCTGTTTTCAAACATACTCTCAAGAGTATTCCAACACACCCTGAAGTTTAAGAACCACTTCTCTAATGTATTCTCTATTTTATTATTGCTTTATTATAGGTTTTAATTTCTCTACCAGAATGTAAAGTAAGCTCTATGAGAGCAAAAACAGTGTTTTCATCATTGGTGTCCTTTGCATTACCAAGCACAGTACTTTTCACTTAGCAGATCAATAAGTCTTATAGAGCTAAATTGCTATTTCCTTAGTATCAAAGTCTATGTATGCTAGATGAGCAGATTGTAGTGTAGCAATTTTTCATTTTAATAATGTTTAATAACCTTTAAAGGTTGTAGTATGATTGATTCAGATGAAGAAACACCAATTGTAAAGATGACTAAGATAAGGGCTGGTTGCTCTTATTTTTCAACAGAGACAAAGCCTCTTAGATTTGTTCTAAGTTTAATACATATGATGCCTCATAAATATTTACTAATAATAACTAACAACCTCATCTTTTTCTTTATTTCTCTTGTCTCTAAGGCTTTTATATCTAAAGAAAAATTCCTAAAATATCTTAAGTGGCTTCAACTTCACATGGTATCTATGAATAAATTAGATAATAAACATTGCTGAGATGGGTTCATGATAGTGGAGTAGAAGGACGTGCACTCACTCCCTCTTGCGAGAGAACCAGAATCACAACTAACTGCTGAACATTCTTCCATAGAAAGACACTGGAACTCACCAAAAAAGATACCCCACATCCAAAAAAAAGGAGAAGCTGCAGGGAGATGGCAGGAGGGGCACAATCACAATAAAATCAAATCCCATAACCACTGGGTGGGTGACTCACAAACTGGAGAACAATTATACGACAGAAGTCTACCCACTGGAGTGAAGGTTCTGAGCCCCACGTCAGGCTTCCCAACCTGGAGGTCTGGCAACAGGAGGAGGAATTCCCAGAGAATCAGGCTTTGAAGGCTAGTGGGATTTGATTGCAGGACTTCAACAGGACTGGGGGAAACAGACTCCACTCTTGGAGGGCACACACCAATTAGTGTGCACATCAGGACCCAGGGGGAAGGAGCAGTGACCCCGTAGGAGACTGAACCAGACTTACCTGCTAGTGTTGGAGGGTCTTCAGAGGTGGGGGTGGCTGTGGCTCACCCTGGGGACAAGGACACTGGCAGCAGAAGTTCTGGGAAGTACTCCTTGGCATGACCCATCCTGGAGTCCCCCATTAGCCCCATCAAAGAGCTCACAGCCTCCAGTGCTGGGTGGCTTCAGGCCAAACAACCAACAGGGAGGGAACCCAGCCTCACTCATCAGCAGACAAGTGGATTAAAGTTTTACTGAGCTCTGCCCACCAGAGCAACACCCAGCTCAACCCACCACCGAGTCCCTCACATCAGGAAGCTTGCACAAGCCTCTTAAATAGCCTCATCCACCAGAAGGCAGACAGCAGAAGCAAGAAGAGCTACAATCCTGCAGCCTGTGGAGCGAAAACCACATTCACAGAAAGATAGACAAAATGAAAAGGAAGAGGACTATGTACCAGATGAATGAACAAGATAAAACCCCAGAAAAAGAATTAAATGAAGTGGAGATAGGCAACCTTCTAGAAAAAGAATTCAGAATAATGATAGTGAAGATGATCCAGGACCTCAGAAAAAGAATGGAGGCGAAGATCGAGAAGATGCAAGAAATGTTTTAACAAAGACCCAGAAGAATGAAAGAACAAACACCTAGAAGAATGAAAGAACAAACAAACAGAGATGAACAATTCAATAACTGAAATGAAAAATACACTAGAAGGAATCAACAGCAGAATAAGTGAGGCAGAAGAATGGATAAGTGACCTGGAAGACAGAATGGTGGAATTCATTGCTGGCAATAAAGAACAAAGAAAAAAGAATGAAAAGACATGAAGACAGCCTAAGAGACCTCTGGGACAACATTAAACACACCAACATTTGCATTATAGGGGTCCCAGAAGGAGAAGAGAGAGAGAAAGGCCCTGAGAAAATATTTAAAGAGGTTATAGTTGAAAATTTCCCTAACATGGGAAAGGAAATAGCCAACAAAGGCCAGGAAGTGCAGAGAGTCCAAGGCAGGATAAACCCAAGGAGAAACAAGCCAAGACACATAGTAATCAAATTGACAAACATTAAAGACAAAGAAAAATTATTAAAAGCAACAAGGGAAAAACAACAAATAACATACAAGGGAACTCCCATAAGGTTAACAGCAGATTTCTCATCAGAAAATCTACAGGCCAGAAGGGAATGGAATGATACATTTAAAGTGATGAAAGGGAAGAACCTACAACCAAGATTACTCTACCGAGCAAGGATCTCATTCAGATTCAACAGAGAAATTAAAACCTTTACAGACAAGCAAAAGCTAAGAGAATTCAGCATCACCAAACCAGCTCCACAGCAAATGCTAAAGGAACTTCTCTTAGTGGGAAACACAAGAGAAGAAAAGGACCTGAAAAAACAAACCCAAAACAATTAAGAAAATGAAAATAGGAACATACATATCGATAATTACCTTAAATGTGAATGGATTAAATGCTCTAAACAAAAGACACAGGCTTGCTGAATGGATACAAAAACAAGATCCATATATATGCTGTCCACAAGAGACCCACTTCAGACCTAAGAACACATACAGACCGAAAGTGAGGGGATGGAAAAAGATTTTCCATGGAAATGGAAGTCAAAAGAAAGCTGGAGTAGCAAAACTCATATCAAATAAAATAGACTCTAAAGTAAATAATGTTACAAGAGACAAGGAAGGATACTACATAATGATCAAGGGATCAATCCAAGAAGAAGATCTAGCAATTATAAATATATATGCACCCAACGTAGAGGCACCTCAATACATAAGGCAAATGCTAACAGCTATAGAAGAGGAAATTGACAGTAACACAATAATAGTGGGGGAATTTAACACCTCACTTACACCAATGGACAGATCATCCAGACAGAAAACTAATAAGAAAACACAAGCTTTAAATGACACAATAGACCAGATAGGTTTAATTGATATTTATAGGACATTCCATCCAAAAACAGCAGATTACACTTTCTTCTCAAGTGCACACGAACATTCTCCAGGATAGATCACATCTTGGGTCACAAATCAAGCCTCAGTACATTTAAGAAAACTGAAATCATATCAAGCATCTTTTCCGACCACAACGCTATGAGATTAGAAATATATTACAGGGGAAAAAACACAAACACATGGAAGCTAAGCAATGCATTACTAAATAACCAAGAGATCACTTAAGAAATCAAAGACGAAATCAAAAAATACCTAGAGACAAATGACAACAAACACACGATGATCCAAAACCTGTGGGATTCAGCTAAAGCAGTTCTAAGAGGGAAGTTTATAGCAATACAATTCTACCTCAAGAAACATGGAAATCGCAAATAAACAATCTAACCTTGCACCTAAAGAAACTAGAGAAAGAAGAACAAACAAAACCCAAAGTTAGTAGAGGAAAATAAATCATAAAGATCAGAGAAGAAATAAATTAAATAGAAACAAAGAAAACAATAGCAATGATCAATAACACTAAAGCCTGGTTCCTTGAGAAGATAAACATAATTGATAAACCTTTAGCCAGACTCATCAAGAAAAAGAGGGAGAGGACTCAAATCAATAAAATTAGAAATGAAAAAGGAGAAGTTACAATGGACACTGCAGAAATACAAAGCATCATAAGAGACTACTACAAGCAACTCTATGGCAATAAAATGGACACCCTGGAAGAAATGGACAAATTCTTAGAAAGGTAAAACCTTCCAAGACTGAACCAGGAAGAAATATAAAATATGAACAGATGAATCACAAGTAGTGAAATTGAAACTGGGATTAAAAACCACCCAACAAACAAAAGTCCAGGACCAGATGGCTTCACAGGTGAATTCTATCAAACATTTAAAGAAGAGTTAACACCCATCCTTCTCAAACTCTTCCAAAAAATTGCAGAGAAAGGAACACTCCCAAACTCATTCTATGAGGCCACTATCACCCTGATACCAAAACCAGACAAAGACACTACAAAAAAAGAAAATTACAAACCAATATCACTGATGAACATAGACACAAAAATCCTCAACAAAATACTAGCAGACAGAATCCAACAACACATTAAAAGGATCGTACATCATGATCAAGTGGGATTTATCCCAGGGATGCAAGGATCCTTCAGTATACACAAATCAATTAATGTGATACACCATATTAACAAACTGAAGAATAAAAACCATATGATCATTTCAATAGATACAGAAAAAGCTCTGGAAAAAATTCAACACCCATTTATGATAAAAACTCTCCAGAAAGTGAGCACAGAGGGAACCTACCTCAACATAATAAAGGCCATATATGACAAACTTACAGTAAACATCATTCTCAATGGTGAAAAACTGAAACCATTTCCTCTAAGATCAGAAACAAGACAAGGACGTCCAGTCCCGCCACTATTATTCAACATAGTTTCAGAAGTCCTAGCCACAGCAATTAGAGAAGAAAAAGAAATAACAAGAATCCAAATTGGAAAAAAAGAAGTAAAACTGTCACTGTTTGCAGATGATATGATACTATACATAGATAATCCTAAAGATGTTACCAGAAAACTACTAGAGCTAATCAATGAATTTGGTAAAGTTGCAGGATATAAAATTAATGCACAGAAATCTCTTGCATTCCTATACACTAACAACAAAAGATCAGAAAGAGAAATTAAGGAAACAATCCCATTCACCACTGCAACAAAAAGAATAAAATACCTAGGAATAAACCTACCTAGGGAGACAAAAGACCTGTACTCAGAAAAGTATAAGACAATGATGAAAGAAATCAAAGATGACACAAACAGATGGAGAGATGTACCATGTTCTTGGACTGGAAGAATGAATATTGTGAAAATGACTATACTACCCAAAGCAATCTACAGATTCAATGCAATCCCTGTCAAATTACCAATGGAATTTTTTACAGAACTAGAACAAAAAAAATCTTCAAATTTGTATGAAGACACAAAGGACCCTGAGTAATCAGAGCAAACTTGAGGGAAAAAAACAGAGCTGCAGGAATCAGACTCGCTGACTTCAGACTATACTACAAAGCTACCATAATCAAAACAATATGGTACTGGCCCAAAAACAGAAATATAGATCAATGGAACAGGATAGAAAGCCCAGAGATAAATCCACACATCTATGGTCAACTAATCTATGACAAAGGACGCAAGGATACACAATGGAGAAAAGACATTCTCTTCAGTAACTGGTGCTGGGAAAACTGGACAGCTACATGTAGAAGAATGAAATTAGAACACTCCCTAACACTATACACAAAAATAAACTCAAAATGGATTAAAGACCTAAGTCTAAGACTGGACACTATAAAACTCTTAGAGGAAAACATAGGAAGAACACTCTTTGACATAAATCACAGCAAGATCTTTTTTGATCCATCTCCTAGAGTAACAGAAATAAAAACAAAAATAAACAAATGGGACCTAATGAAACTTAAAACCTTTTGCACAGCAAAGGAAACTATAAACAGGATGAAAAGACAACCCTCAGAATGGGAGAAAATATTTGCAAACAAATCAAGAGACAAAGGATTAATCTCCAAATTATATAAACAGCTCATGCAGTTCAATATTAATAAAACAAACAACCCAATCCAAAAATGGGCACAAGACCTAAATAGACATTTCTCCAAAGAAGACATACAGATGGCCAAGAGGCACATGAAAAGTTGCTCAGTATCACTAATTATTAGAGAAATGCAAATCAAAACTACAATGAGGTATCACCTCACAGCAGTTAGAATGGGCATCATCAGAAAATCTACAAACAACAAATGCTGGAGAGGGCGTGGAGAAAAGGGAACCCTCTTGCACTGTTGGTGGGAATGTAAATGGAAACAGCCACTATGGAGAACAGCATGCAGGTTCTTTATAAAACTAAAAATAGAATTACTATATGACCCAGCAATCCCAGTACTGGGCATATACCCAGAGAAAACCATAATTCAAAAAGACACAGGCATCCCAATGTTCATTGCAGCACTACTTACAATAGCCAGGTCATGGAAGCAACCTAAATGCTCATTGACAGACAAATGGATAAAGAAGATGTGGTACATATATACAATGGAATATTACTGAGCCATAAAAACGAATGAAATTGGGTCATTTGTAGAGACGTGGATGGACCTAGAGACTGTCCTACAGAGTGAAGTAAGTCAGTAAGAGAAAAACAAATATCGTATATTAATGCATATATGTGGAATCTGGAAAAATGGTACAGATGAACCAGTTTGCAAGGCAGAAATAGAGACACAGATGTAGAGAACAAACATATGGATACCAATGGGGGAAAGTGGGAGGTGGGTGGTGGTGGTAATCGGATAAATTGGGAGATTGGAATTGACATATATACACTAATATGTATAAAATAAGTAACTAATAAGAAAAAAAGATAAAATTAACCCATACTTATGGATTCATGGGAAAATTAGAAAATGTAAATGGTCTAAACAGTCAAAGATGGTCAGACTGGATTAGAAAGCAAAACCCAACTATAAAAATACAAACATTGCTTACAGTGCCTATATACTACTTAACAGTAAAGAAATTTGAGATATATCCCACTGGAAAATAACATAAAATAGCTTTTGCTATAGTAAAAGTCAACATAACAAAGTTTTATAATTTTTCACATTAAGAAACAAGTTAAACAGTCTATATTGATTAATGTTTCATTTATTGTTGCTTGAAATGATATAACAATAGGTTCAGACAGCCATTGGATTCTTAAAAATCTTTAGTAAAACAAAATAATAATGGTGAAAAATCGATAGATTCACTGACCTACCATCATTTTGCTTTCAGAATACCTTTCTTCTTGTTAAGAAAATATAAAATTGGTCTCCGTCAAAACCCAACTAATAACCAATAATTATTTCTAAATGAAACAATTATCAACTTATGAAACAAAACCACTGCAAAAGTGCTTTTCATGAAGTTATCGATATGATGGGGAAAAAAATCAGTCAAAATATTTTGTTGCAAAAGAATCAACAAAGCTAGTCAAATCCCCCCAAAAAAAATTCTGAACAAGTATGAACTACTTTTTAAAAATAAAAATCATGCTTTGTAATTAGGTGTCTTTAATACTTTGTCTTATTAATATAAAAAGCATTTTTGTCTGATTGTTTTAGAAAATACCATCAAATATTCCCAGAAAAGACTTCATTTCATCAGCTTCATCATCAGGATGATACCAACTGGAGGAAAAAGCAAACGTAAAAATAACTATTTTTGTAACACAATTTATTTTTAAATTTACAATAAATAATATAATAATAAATATATAATGGATAAACTTGAAGATTGCTGAGAGGTTAATTTATTAAACAAATTTCAATGTGCATAACCTTGTAAAAAGTCTGGGGCAAATTAAGAGTTCATAAACTGTGAAAGGTAGAGACAAGTATCTTAGATATTTCTTTAAACATATTGGAAAGTAATGCCATTTAATCAGTGTCAACAGGTCTATAAACCTTGACTATTCAAGGAGAGTGAAACTGCTAGAGTTACCCATAAAAATGACCAGCAGTTGGAGCACTGATTAGACTTAGTCTGAGTTTCTCTTTGAATCTGTAGAATTGTAACAGAACTTGGTGGCTAAAATACAACTTGAATGTTAAAAAAATTAGCTGATCTCATTTCTCAAGTGACCTTACACTTTATATTATCAACATAGTGTATTCAAATCAGTAAAAAAAAGTTTATCAACATAATATAATGTTTTTATTACTAGCATCAAATATATGGGTTCTCAAAAATTGAGATATTTGATATTTTGAATTATCTTAAGGAGCTTAGCTCACCAGTGGTCTAAAATTTTAATGTCTTTAAGTAAATAAAACATTTAGGTTCTGATCTTTAAAATGAAACAAGGGAAAAGGAATACTGAACTTCTTTGTAAAAAGTTTTTACTAGTGTAGTTTCAAAATATTTTTAAAGAGTTCTTACCTGGAATCAATCTCCTTTTTATGTTCACTGTTTCTAATAAAGCAATCCACTTTCTTAACAAAATTTGAAGAGCTTGATATTTTTTCAGAGTGAGTAAAGCACACCTTTTCAATCTCTGGCGACAGACTTTGTTGTTTTATTTCTTGTAAATGGACCTATATTTTGAGGTTAAAAAAATTAGCAATCATTGAAGGTTTAACTATTCAGGTGGTATTTAAAAGAAAAACAAAGAAGTGCTTCTTCTTATAATACTTGCATTTCCAGCTTGTTGAGGTAATTTTGTCATGGAGGATGCAGCAAACTTGGACATAGCAGAATTTGATAAATAAATATCTGGCTTCTCATGTGATGAAACAAAACTAAAAATCAAAGTGAATTATTTATAAAATACAGCAAATAAGAGAAACAAACCATTCTAATTTAGATCAACAGTGATTCTTTGGAAAATATGATTAGAGTTTATCATATTTATCAACCCCAAAATTAATGCTCCATTTCTTAGACTCATGGAGAACTTGGTGTATCTCCTTTCTTTTAGACAAAACAACAACTTATATAGTCCAAATAAAATAAGAATACTACTTTTAAAGGCCTACAGAAATAGTCATTCAACAATTTTCATTAAAATTGTCTTATGCTTAATCATCTATCATCTAGCAGTTTGTAAATCTTTTCTAAATCCCACTTGCTTAACTTTTAGTCTCCTTTCCCTATTCTGGTCTCACTGTAGACAGACATCTCTACCTATCTGTTCATGTATAACTGTATACTAGAATTCACCTTTAATTTTTTGTATTAAATTAATTCATTAAAAAACATTTATTATTCACTAGTGTATGCCAGACATTATACTAGGAGCTAAGTATCAAATAGTAAACACATCCTCAGGTGATTATCATCTATAGAGGGACAGACAATGAATAAACAATAAATATAATTATAGATCCTGAAGTGATATGAAAGAAATGAAATGAGTAATATTATAGGAAATAACAGTGTGGAGGCACAAACCCACTTTAAAAAGGTGGTCATGGATGCCGCTATGAGGAGGAGACAATTTAAGTTGACACAGGCTAAAATGTGACAGTCATACAAGGAGCAATAAACAGTAGATGTGGGTAGGGAAGAATCACATATATTGATAAGAACTGAATCTCTTTATCTCTGATGAATGGCAAGGAATTAAAATAGTAAAAAGGGTATGAAAGGAAAAGCATGTGTTTCCTTTTCATCTCAGACCCTCAGATCCCACAGGCCTTCTTCCTAGCAGCAACTTCTGGCACTGGTTTCTCAGAGGTTTCTTGATAGGATTCCTTTTTAAACCCACTTATCTTCTGTTGGTCACTTCTAAACTCTCCCAAAATTATTTGTAGTTTTCTAAAAGTGTGGTGCACAAAACTGTTCATATGCCTTGTTATCTTCCTACTTGTGATTTGCCTATTTTCTCTATACCCCCAGCTTTGTTCCACTTTGATGTTTCTAATCTGTTTATTCCGTATGACTCAGTTAGAAACAATGAATGGAAATGATAAAAAAACAAATTTTAGGCAAATATTTTTAAAAGCTATTGAGTGATTTGAGAGATCCAAACATGGAACAAGTACTGAAGAGTGAATAAGCTCCTGGACACTGGAGTTGTCTTGGTAGAAATAGCATGATTACTTGCCAGTGATGTTGGATGGTTATTCAAGGATCCAGTGATGGGGAGACTAAATGACATTTAAGTTAAGCCCCCTTCAACTCTGGAATTCTCTGAAATCTATGATTCTGTGATGTTGATACTAATGTTCAGTAAAATGACTAAATAACAGCAAGAGTTTCAAAAGACACCACAAATTTAAAATTTTTTTAAAGCAGGAGACATAAATAATCCTTAAGTAGAAAATTGGACCATGAATAAAAAGTTATCAGTGTTTCTTCTCTGCGGGAAAGTTTTGGCTCTGGCTATAATTTCTCTTCCTTGAGTTCTAATCAGGTCCAATATCCAAATGCATTTTACATTTCTACAAAGATACTATAAGTTGCAGGGATGGGCAGTGGTGGTGGTGTGATGAATTGGGAGATTGAGATTAATATATATACACTAATATGTATAAAATAGATAATAAGAACCTGCTGTATAAAAAATAAAATAAAATTTTTAAAAAAGATACTTTAAGTTGAACATTTCTAAAGTTATTATTTTTTTCCCAAACGTCTATGTTCTATATTCTCAGATAAATACCTCAGTCTACCCACTTGCCATTTATTCTTCCCTCTTCCTTTACTACCATATTCTAGCAATTGCTAAATCTAATCTGTGTTATCTATGAACTATTTGAAAAATCCAATTCTACCTCTCAGTTTCCATCACCTCTACCCTAGTTGAGGCCTCATCATAGCCTGCCTTTCTCATTGGCCTCCATGCCACTGCTGGTCCCACCCTCTACAAATCATTCTAGATATCACTGCTAGAATGACTTTTTCTGATTAAATTATATAAACTGTGCTTAAATATTTTGGATGGGCCCTCACTGGCTCACTATGGAGATCAAAAACTAGAGGCCTCTAGGCTACATACAGTCTACAAGCATTATTATTATTTTTTGGAGAGAGGGTGCTGCAGACCATATCACATTTTAAAAAATTAGTTGTCAAAATATAAAAGGCAGGAGAGCTTCAAGATGGTGGAAGAGTAAGACGCGGAGATCACCTTCCTCCCCACAAATACATCAGAAATACATCTACACGTGGAACAACTCCTACAGAACACCTACTGAACGCTGGTAAAAGACCTCAGACCTCCCAAAAGGCAAGAAACTCCCCACGTACCTGGGTAGGGCAAAAGAAAAAAGAAAAAGCAGAGACAAAAGGATAGGGACGGGACCTGCACCAGTGGGATGGAGCTGTGAAGGAGGAAAGGTTTCCACACACTAGGAAGCCCCTTTGTGGGTGGAGACTGCGGGTGTCGGACGGGGTAAGCTTCAGAGCCACGGAGGAGAGCGCAGCAACAGGGGTGCGGAGGGCAAAGCGGAGAGATTCCCGCACAGAGGATCGGTGCCGACCAGCACTCACCAGCCCGAGAGGCTTGTCTGCTCACCCGCCGGGGCAGGCGGGGGCTGGGAGCTGAGGCTCAGGCTTCCGAGGTCGGATCCCAGGGAGAGGACTAGAGGTTGGCTGCGTGAACACAGCCTAAGAGGGCTACTGCGTCACGGCTAGCCGGGAGGGAGTCTGGGAAAAAGGTCTGGAGCTGCCGAAGAGGCAAGAGACTTTTTCTTGCCTCTTTGTTTCCTGGTGCACGAGGAGAGGGGATTAAGAGCACCACTTAAAGGAACTCCAGAGACAGGCACGAGCCGCGGCTATCAGCATGGACCCCAGAGACGGGCACGAGACACTAAGGCTGCTGCTGCGCCACCAAGAAGCCTGTGTGCGAGCACAAGTCACTGTCCACACCACCCCTCCCGGGAGCCTGTGCAGCCCGCTACTGCCAGGGTCCCGGGATCCAGGGACAACTTCCCTGTGAGAATGCACGGCGCGTCTCAGGCTGGTGCAACGTCACACCAGCCTCTGCCACCATAGGTCGCCCTGCATCCGTACCCCTCCCTCCCTCCGGCCTGAGTGAGCCAGAGCCCCCGAATCAGCTGCTCCTTTAACCCCGTCCTGTCTGAGCCAAGAACCATCGCCCTCAGGGAAACTACATGCAGAGGTGGGTCCAAATCCAAAGCTGAACACCAGGAGCTGTGCGAACAAAGAAGAGAAAGGGAAATATCTCCCAGCAGCCTCAGAAGCAGCGTATTAAATCTCCACAATCAACTTCATGTACCCTGCATTTGTGGAATACATGAATAGACAACGAATCATCCCAAATTGAGGAGGTGGACTTTGGGAGCAACGATATATATTTTTTTTTCGCTTTTTCTTTTTGTGAGTGTGTATGTGTATGCTTCCCTGTGTGATTTTGTCTGTATAGCTTTGCTTTTACCATTTGTCCTAGGGTTCTGTCTGTCCGTTTTAATTTTTTTAATACATAAATTTTTTTCTTAATAATTATTTTTTATTTTAATAACTATTTTATTTTATTTTATTTTCTTTCTTTCCTTCTTCTTTTTTTTTTCTCCCTTTTATTCTGAGCCGTGTGGAGGACAGGCTCTTGGTGTTACAGCCAGGCGTCAGGGCTGTGTCACTGAGGTGGGAGAGCCGAGTTCAGGACGTTGCTGCACAAGAGACCTCCCAGCTCCACGTAATATCAAACAGCAAAAATCTCCCAGAGATCTCCATCTCAGCGCCAAGACCCAGCTCCACTCAACAACCAGAAAGCTACAATGCTGGACACCCTATGCCTAACAACTAGCAAGACAGGAACAAAACCCCATCCATTAGCAGAGAGGCTGCCTAAAATCATAATAAGGCCACAGACACCCCAAAACACACCACCAGACGTGGATGTGCCCAACAGAAAGACAACATCCAGCCTCATCCATCAGAACACAGGCACTAGTCCCCTCCACCAGGAAGCCTACACAACCCACTGAACCAACCTTAGCCACTGGGGACAGACACCAAAAACAATGGAAACTAAGAACCTGCAGCCTGCAAAAAGAAGACCCCAACCACAGTAAGTTAAGCAAAATGAGAACACAGAGAAACACACAGCAGATGAAGGAGCCAGGCAAAAACCCACCAGACCTAACAAATGAAGCAGAAATAGGCAGTCTACCTGAAAAAGAATTCAGAGTAATGATAGTAAAGATGATCCAAAATCTTGGAAATAGAATGGAGAAAATACAAGAAACGTTTAACAAGGACTTAGAAGAAGTAAAGAGAAAACAAACAGTGATGAACAAAACAATAAATGATATTAAAAATTCTCTAGAAGGGATCAATAGCAGAATAACTGAGGCAGAAGAATGGATAAGTGACCTGCAAGATAAAATAGTGGAAATAACTACCACAGAGCAGAATAAAGAAAAAAGAATGAAAAGAATTGAAGACAGTCTCAGAGACCTCTGGGACAACATTAAAAGCACCAACGTTCGAATTATAGGGGTCCCAGAAGAAGCAGAGAAAAAGAAAGGGACTGAGAAAATATTTGAAGAGATTATAGTTGAAAACTTCCCTAATATGGGAAAGGAAATAGTCAATCAAGTCCAGGAAGCACAGAGAGTCCCTACAGGATAAATCCAAGGAGAAACACGCCAAGACACATATTAATCAAACTATCAAAAATTAAATACAAAGAACAAATATTAAAAGCAGCAAGGGAAAAACAACAAATAAAACATAAGGGAATCCCCATAAGGTTAACAGCTGATCCTTCAGCAGAAACTCTGCAGGCCAGAAGGGAGTGGCAGGACATATTTAAAGTGATAAAGGAGAAAAACCTACAACCAACATTACTCTACCCAGCAAGGATCTCATTCAGACTTGCTGGAGAAATTAAAAGCTTTACAGACAAGCAAAAGCTAAGAGAATTCAGCACCACCAAACCAGCTCTACAACAAATGCTGAAGGGACTTCTCTAGGCAGGAAACAAAAGAGAAGGAAAAGACCTATAATAACAAACCCAAAACAATTAAGACAATAGTAATAGAAACATACATATCGATAATTACCTTAAATGTAAAGGAATAAATGCTGCAACCAAAGACATAGATTGGCTGAATGGATACAAAAACAAGACCCGTATATATGCTGTCTACAAGAGACCCACTTCACACCTAGGGACACATACAGACTGAAAGTAAGGGGATGGAAAAAGATATTCCATGCAAATGGAAATCTATAGAAAGCTGAGTAGCAATTCTCATATCAGACAAAATAGATTTTAAAATAAAGACTATTACAAGAGACAAAGAAGGACACTACATAATGATCAAGGGATCAATCCAAGAAGAAGATATAACAATTGTAAATATTTATGCACCCAACATAGGAGCACCTCAATACATCAGGGAAATGCTAACAGCCATAAAAGGGGAAATCGACAGTAACACAATCATAGTAGGGGACTTTAACACCTCATTTTCACCAATGGACAGATCATCCAAAATGAAAATAAATATGGAAAAACAAGCTTTAAATGATACATTAAACAAGATGGACTGAATTGATATTTATAGGACATTCCATCCAAAAACAATAGAATACACATTCTTCTCAAGTGCTCATGGAACATTCTCCAGGATAGATCATATCTTGGGTCACAAATCAAGCCTTGGTAAATTTAATAAAATTGAAATGGTATCAAGTATCTTTTCTGACCACAACACGGTGCAACTAGATATCAATTACACAGAAAAATCTGTAAGAAATACAAACACGTGGAGGCTAAACAACACACTGCTTAATAACCAAGAGATCACTGAAGATATCAAAGAGGAAATTAAAAAATACCTAGAAACAAATGACAATGAAAACATGATACCCAAAACCTATGGGATGCAGGAAAAGCAGTTCTAAGAGGGAAGTTTATAGCAATACAATCTTACCTTAACAAACATGAAATACCTCAAATAAACAACCTAAACTTACACCTAAAGTAATTAGAGAAAGAAGAACAACAACCTTCAAAATTAGCAGAAGGAAAGAAATCATAAAGATCAGATCAGAAATAAATGAAAAATAAATGAAGAAATCAGTAGCAAAGATCAATAAAACTAAAAGCTGGTTCTTTGAGAAGATTAACAAAATTGATAAACCATTAGCCAAACTCATCAAGAAAAAAAGGGAGAAGACTCAAATCAATAGAATGAGAAATGAAAAAGGAGAAGTAACAACTGACACTGCAGAAATACAAAGGATCATAAGAGATCACTACAAGCAACTGTATGCCAATAAAAAGGATAAACTGGAAGAAATAGACAAATTCTTAGATACGCACAACCTCCCGAGACTGAACCAGGAAGAAATAGAAATATAAATAGACCAGTCATAAGCACTGAAATTGAAAGTGTGATTAAAATATCTTCCAACAAGGGGCTTCACTGGTGGCACACTGGTTGAGAGTCCGCCTGCCGATGCAGGGGACACGGGTTCATGCCCCGGTCTGTGAAGATTCCACATGCCACGGAGCGGCTGGGCCCGTGAGCCATGGCTGCTGAGCCTGCACGTCCAGAGCCTGTGTTCCGCAACGGGAGAGGACACAACAGTGAGAGGCCGTGTACTGCAAAAAAAAAAAAAAAAAATCTTCCAACAAACAAGAGCCCAGGACCAGATGGCTTCACAGGAGAATTCTATCAAACATTTAGAGAAGAGCTAACACCTATCCTTCTCAAACTCTTCCAAAATATAGCAGAGGTAGGAACACTCCCAAACACCTTCACTCTGATACCATAACCAGACAAAGATGTCACAAGGAAAGAAACTACAGGCCAATATCACTGATGAACATATATGCAAAAATCCTCAACAAAATACTAGCAAACAGAATCCAACAGCACACTGAAAGGATAATACACTATGATCAAGTGGGGTTTATCCCAGGAATGCAAGGATTCTTCAATATATGCAAATCAATCAACATGATACACCATATTAAGAAATTGAAGGAGAAAAATCATATGATCATCTCAATAGATGCACAAAAAGCTTTCAACAAAATTCAATATCCATTTATGATAAAAACCCTCCAGAAAGTAGGCATAGAGGGAACTTTCCTCAACATAATAAAGGCCATATATGAAAAACGCACTCAACATCATCCTCAATGGTGAAAAACTGAAACCATTTCTACTAAGATCAGTAACAAGACAAGGCTACCCACTCTCACCACTATTATTCAACATAATTTTGGAAGTTTTAGCCACAGCAATCAGAGAAGAAAAGGAAATAAAAGGAATCCAAATTGGAAAAGAATAAGTAAAGCTGTCACTGTTTGCAGATGACATGATACTAAACATAGAGAATCCTAAAGATGCTACCAGAAAACTACTAGAGCTAATCAATGAATTTGGTAAAGTAGCAGGATACAAAATTAATGCACAGAAATCTCTTGCATTCCTATTCACTAATGATGAAAAATCTTAAAGAGAAATTTAGGAAACACTCCCATTTACCATTGCAACAAAAAGAATAAAATACCTAGAAATAAACCTACCTAAGGAGACAAAAGACCTGTATGCAGAAAACTATAAGACACCGGTGAAAGGAATTAAAGATGATACAAATAGATGGAGAGATATACCATGTTCTTGGATTGGAAGAATGAACATTGTGAAAATGACTCTACTACCCAAAGCAATCTACAGATTCAATGCAATCCCTATCAAACTACCACTGGCATTTTTCACAGAACTAGAACAAAAAATTTCATAATTTGTGTGGAAACACAAAAGACCCGGAATAGCCAAAGCAACCTTAAGACAGAAAAACGGAGCTGGAGGAATCAGGCTCCCTGACTTCAGACTATACTACAAAGGTACAGTAATCAAGACAGTATGGTACTGGCACAGAAACAAATATAGATCAATGGAACAGGATAGAAAGCCCAGAGATAAAACCACACACATATGGTCACCTTATCTTTGATAAAGGAGGCAAGAATATACAGTGGAGAAAAGACAGCCTCTTTAATAAGTGGTGCTGGGAAAACTGGACCGCTACATGTAAAAGAATGAAATTAGAACACTTCCTAACGCCATACACAAAAATAAACTCAAAATGGATTAAAGACCTAAATGTAAGGTCAGACACCATCAAAGTCTTAGAGGAAAACATAGGCAGAACACTCTATGACATAAATCACACCAAGATCCTTTTTGACCCACCTCCTAGAGAAATGGAAATAAAATAAATAAACAAATGGGACCTAATGAAACTTGAAAGCTTTTGCACAGCAAAGGAAACCATAAACAAGACGAAAAGACAACCCTCAGAATGGGAGAAATATTTGCAAATGAAGCAACTGACAAAGGATTAATCACCAAATTTTACAAGCAGCTCATGCAGCTCAACATTAAAAAAACAAACAACCCAATCCAAAAATGGGCAGAAGACCTAAATAGACATTTCTCCAAAGAAGACATACAGATTGCCAACAGACACATGAAAGGATGTTCCACATCACTAATCATTAGAGAAATGCAAATCAAAACTGCAATGAGATATCACCTCACACCAGTCAGAATGGCCATCATCAAAAAATCTACAAACAATAAATGCTGGACAGGGTGTGCAGAAAAGGGAACCCTCTTGCACTGTTGGAGGGAATGTAAATTGATACAGCCACTATGGAGAGCAGTATGGACGTTCCTTAAAAAACTAAAAATAGAACTACCATATGACTCAGCAATCCCACCACTGGGCATATACCCTGAGTAAACCATAATTCAAAAAGAGTCATGTACCAAAATGTTCATTGCAGCCCTGTTTACAGTAGCCAGGACATGGAAGCAACCCAAGTGTCCATCCATAGATGAATGGATAAAGAAGATGTGGCACATATATACAATGGAATATTACTCAGCCATAAAAAGGAACGAAACTGAGTTATTTGTAGTGAGGTGGATGGACCTAGAGACTGTCATACAGAGTGAAGTAAGTCAAAAAGAGAAAAACAAATACCGTATGCTAACACATATATATGGACTCTAAAAAAAATGTTCATGAATAACCTAGGGGCAAGATGGGAATAAAGATACAGACCTACTAGAGAATGGACTTGAGGATATGAGGAGGGGGAAGGGTAAGCTGGGACAAAGTTAGAGAGTGGCATGGACATATATACACTACCAAACATAAAATAGCTAGTGGGAAGCAGCCACATAGCACAAGGAGATCAGCTCGTTGCTTTGTGACCATCTAGAGGGGTGGGATAAGGAGGGTGGGAGGGACAGAGATGCAAGAGGGAAGAAATACGGGGACATATGTATATGTATAACTGATTCACTTTGTTATAAAGCAGAAACTAACACACAATTGTAAAGCAATTATACTCCAATAAAGATGTTAAAAAAATTTAAAAGTCAGGAGATGTCACATAAATTTTAGATCTTAGCTTTTTGAAAAATCAGGATATCTGACAACACTAGACTCACATTTCCTGTACAGCAACAACTGGTTGGAGCTGAGTAGTGATTATTCCCTTTAGATGGGACACTCTACAGTTAACCTTGGCCCATGAAATCCCAAAGGCAGTTTGAGCTTGTGACCCCTGACCTACTGGATACAGCACAGGTATCTAAATATGGCATTCATGGCCCCTCACAGACCTCAGCAATCTCAGCCTTAATTCTATGGCTACATAGACCACACTTTACTGACCCTTGAGCATGGGATGCCTTTTCAAGCCTTATCCCTTTACATGTACTCTTCTACCTGGAATGCCTTAGTCTCCTCTTTTCTACCTGTCAAACTCCTATTCAGTTTTCACATCTTATAAAAAGTGAAGATTCCTCAGCTCCAGCCCCAGAGACCATGATTCAGTAAGTCTAGCATGGGGCCCAGGAATGTGCATTTTTAATGTGCACCGCTGGGTAATTTTGATTTTTAGGTGGTCTGACAACAGCACTTTGAGAAACACAGCTATAAGGTTAAGAGGCTTTAAGTTGGCTAATACCCTATTGCTTCTCTGACATCTAATGACTTGACCCCCATCTCCACTTACATGTCAGAAGGATATAAAGTTGTAAGTATTTGAAAATAAAGTTCTAAAACTTGCCTGTTTGACATTTCTCTTTGGAATTTGCTTTTTGATTCTTGGAAGGGTAGCTTACTTTCCCTGGTTCTTGAACTCAAAGTGTTTCCAAATCCTAGGTAAAGAGATAACATTTTGAAATATATTGAATAGAATATCTGTATTCTATTCTAGAGTAGAATATCTCTCCAAACAGGTATGATCTGGTTAAGGAGAGAATGAAAAATTCTTCTCAATAATCAAATTTAATGTGCATAGACAAAACAAAGGAGGGAAGCTAATTGAGTAAAACTACAAAACACATAGGTTAGCTTATTAGTCACTATATTAAAAGGTCCCCAACCACTATCATTTATTTATTTATTTATTTATTTATTTATTTATTTATTTATTTATTTATTTTTAAGCCATGTAAATCATCAAGTCGAAGTCCATTCAATATTTTCAATGGTCTGCAAGGGACTGATTTCCATCTGTCAGCCATCCTGGGAAAGAGTATCTCCATCTCCCTATCTTGTCTATACTTACCAAGATTTTCACTTCTCTGGTTTGGTGAAATAGAGTGAATTCACCAGTAACTCAAAGGCCTAGTCCCATTATTTTTGGATTGTATATGATTTAAACACAATATCTAATACAAGAGAAACTAATCTTTTCCTGTTATTTATTTATACTTGAAAAGTCAATATTTCTACTAGAAATAAAAGTTACCTTTTTATGTTTTTTGCTAGCATGTGAAAAAAGAATATTTTTTAAATTGGAACATTTTTGTTTTTCACAAACATTACCAGACTACGTGAGATCTTAAAATGGAGAGCAGGATAGTCTGTTTTATGAGGGAAAATTCGATAAACAATCTGAATTTGAATAGAGCCTTTAACAAGATAAGGAGCAATAGAATAGAAAAAAGCTCATTTGCTATATCGTCATCATGGAATAACCTTGACCTCTGTCCCTAGGGATAGGAAATGTTATTTGTGGGAGGGTCAAATTTTACTTTTGCTAAAAATTATAATCTTAACAAACTGAAACTAATTAAACAAGCACACAAAAAAGACAAAGAAAATTAGTCCCAAAAGCTTAACTGAAAAATATTCAAATAATTTCTCATAAAATTATTTCATTCCAACATATATTTCAAATACAATACACACATATATACAAAAATACATACATACAAATGAAATATATTTCATGCTATTTACCTGATGTTTTTGTCTTCTCGGTATCAGCTGAAAAGCTAGTAACTTCTATTAAGTTTTCATCATCAAAATCATCCCAAACTTCATTTCCCAATTCAAAGTTCACATTCAAAACTTCTGAAAATGAAGAATTACTTTTAACCGCATCTGTCAAATCCTGGTTTTCAGATGCATTAAGATTTCTGTTGAACAGCATTGTTTGAGGGGCTTTCTCATTTGAAGTTGTAGAATAGGTCCATCTAGAAAAATCTGTCATGTGTACGTATAAATGAGTATAGGCACTTTTTAAACCTTAAGCATCATTATCTATTGACATATCAAACACATCTTTCAACTACTAAACAGAGGTCTTGAGTAGTAGTGTTCTAAAGCATTGCTGAGTATTGTATTCAACAATTCTATTTACTGTATTACATGTAGTGATTGCTGCACTAAATTTAATTTTCAAGGTATTCTTATAGACAGAATTAATTTTCCCTCTTAATTCCTACCTAAGAATAATCTTACTCCAAGATTGGATTGTAATAGCTTCTAAAATGGGCTTCCTCCCCCATCTCTTCTCCCTACAAGTAGTTAATTTTGAGTATTGTTATGAAAATATATTGTTATTTTTCTCCTGCTAAAATATCCTCAGTGTTATCCATTGTTTATAGCCTGGGTTTAGAGCCAGACTACCTGCGTGAAAATTCTACCTCTATCATTTACTAGTTGGATGATCTTAGACAAGTCATTTAAACTCTGAGCCTAGTTTTCTCCTCTGCAAAATGGGGATAATAATAGTACCTAACATGGAACTTCCCTGGTGGCATGGTTAAGACTCCCCGCTCCCAATTCAAGGGGCCCGGGTTCGATCCTTGGTCTGGGAACTAGATGCCACATGCATGCCACAACTAAGAGTTCGCATGCCACAACTTAGGAGCCGGCGAACCACAACTAAGGAGCCTGCCTGCCGCAACTAAGACCCAACACAACCAACCAACCAAATAAATAAATAAATAAATAAATAGATAAATAAATAAATAATAGTACCTAATACATATGATTGTTATGGGGACTAAATGCCTTTACTTGTGCAGTTTTCCATAGCAGTGGTTAATAAATATTTAATAACTTGCTTCTCCAAAAAATTTTATGCATATATATGTATTATATGTAAAGGATGTATAGCACACAATTTACAAATAATGATAAAATATACAGCATGCTTAACTGTAAATTCCATATATCTAATTGATTATCACTGAATGTTTTCATTGAATTTTGCCAAATTCTTGTATCTGTATCAACCTATGGTTGCAATTGATAAATGAATGTAGTTCTCACATTCATTTGTCAATTCGAACATTGTTTGATATTTTTGTTGACTTTAATAAAAGTAAAACAATAAAGACATATGTTGGGATTTCACTCATTCACCCATAGCCTTAAGCAATTTCCTTGCTGAATTAGATAATAATTTTCAAATGCTAGACGAATATTCCTTCAATTTTTCTTGCTATCCACAATGTAAGGGCTACAGACATGACACACTGATAAATTAAATCTGCACTACTATCATTTTCTCCATCACTTTCTTAAGTATAACCAATAAACAAAACAATAAGTTAAGCCCTGATTTGTAGTGTTTGCTGATTTCCATTCTATAAGTATTCCCACCATGACTGATTTCAAGCTACCAGTGTGACGTAACTGAATGCAAAGTTGGGAAGAAATGCACAATAGCACCCCTTTATACAGTATTTCCACCATACAGATACAAATATTGATGCAAATAATCTCAAGAATACAGATAACAGTAAAATGTAGTAGAATAATTAGGAAATGGTTAGTTTCTAATATTTATAACCTTTGTGTTTTATTTATAACTTAATTGAAAGTTTATATAATTAAACTTTAATAATGCCTGAAAGATGCCCCAGAATTTAATAATCATCTCACAAGCTAGTAGAAGTTTGCTCCAGTAAAATGCCCCAGTAAAATTTAAAGTGAGTTTCCTTCACTTTAAATAACCTCTATCCTTTTCTTCACTATCCAAATCCTTCTCTATCCTTCAACTGTACCTACAACTCCAGCACACATTATTCTACTTTTGTGCCTTGATACACATACACAGTATGCTATGTCCTGAAAAGAGAAGTAGGTACAAAATGCAGTGGAAATATAAAGAGAAGAAGACCATCTGGCTAGATGGGGACTGGCAGCTAAAGAAGGAAGAGACTTGAGCATATTTATATGCTGAAAAGGAAGAGGCCACAGGGAGAAGATACTGAAAATAAGGGCAAGAGGAGAGAGATAGCTGGTCTCCTAAAGACCCAGAGGGGGCAGAATTGGAAAGATTACGATTACAGGTGGAGAGATAAACTTTGAATAGAAGAAAAGATAATTCTTCTTTCAAAATAAATAGAGAGTTATGGATGGGTGCAGAAACAGAGAAATATAATAGTTGGGGGGGTGGAAAGTTGAAAGAGTTTGTATATTACAGGTTTGATTTTCAATTCTCCACTGATAACTAAAAGTCAATTTCATTTTATAGAAATGGTATTGCCTGGGAATCAAGAGATATGGAATCTATTTCTAGCCCTGCTATTAATTAGATATGTGATTTTGGGCAAGTCATTTAATCTCTGAGCCTTGGCTTCTTTCATTGTAAAATGAGAAATTGCACAAAGGTCCCTTACAATTTAAATTTTACAATTCAACATGCTTTCTCATAATTTCTGACATTTTTTCTTCTTCTCTTTTTGCACCTGGAATACAGATGATAAAAATTGCCATGTTTTTCTTAAAACATTCTTAAGAGCAGTATTTGAATACATTTTAAGTATGTTTTGCCACCAAGGACTAATGTGTAAAAAGTATAATGAATATACTCAATTACTATTAATAACAGTACCAGATATTATGCTAAGAGCTTTATATATATTATCTCATTTAACCCTAAAATCCCTAAAATATAACCAGGTGAGGGAATTGAGATGAACTGGGTAAGTATACTATGAAAAGTCATACAACTATTAAATGAGCTAGGATTTGAACCTAGACAGATAATCTCTAGATCCTGTAAGTTGAACTACTATATTATACAGCTTCTGTAAAAAAGGTGGGGGGGGCATTCAGTAAAAGAGGGATACAGTTATTATTGGGGTTTAAAGTATCTAGATGAGACTTTTATATCATAATACAAATCATATTTGGAATAGTGGGTGGGAAAGAAACAAAAGTAGAAAAACTAAAGACAACATGAAAGTAGACAGAGGGAAGGACAAACTCTGGTGTGGAGAAGGGCAGGGAACAGAGCAGCCATACACGGAGTAAGTTAGAGGGCTACAGGTTGAAGAGAGATAAAAATAAGAGGGCTGACACTCTTACACCTTCTGTTCATGTTGTAATAATATTTTCAGGCTTTGAACAAATTGGATAAATGTTCTGATAGTCTAGGTAAGATCAGGGGATTTTTCTTGATCTGATATTGGGCCTAATGGCTGCCATGGTGTCATAAGGGGTGATGGGTACTCCAGCCCTTGCCTACCTAAGATCTTAAATTATGGTCAGAGAAAGCAGTAGAGTGAATGAATGAAGGAAAGAGTGGCAATAGAAGTCAAAAACAACACACACATGAAATTAATTGTTTTTAGAAAATCCCAAGTTTACCATTTCTACATACAGCCACTTGAACAAACAACTCTGTGGCCAGAATTATTTCTCACATGTTTTAACAGACTGCTATTAGTATAGTAGCATGACCCAGAGAAATGGTGCTATTAATGGCAGGACCTGGAGAAATGATGAACCAGGCCCAAAGCTGAAGAATTTATATGCATTATCTCTTTAATTTAATGACAGACACAGATAAAAAGCAAATCTATATTACAAACCAGCTATATCCCACAAACTAGGTTATAGTCTCACATATCATAGAGATTGTAAGAATCATAGGTTTAAGAACTGGAGAGATATTAAAGGTCACCCAATTTAATCCCTTAATTTTAAAGATAAGACTAACACCCAAAGAGGTTAAATAATTTTCCCAAGGTCACAAAGCTATTTTGTAAAATGGACTAATTTTATAAATAAAAAATTATTTCAAATAATTCTAAAGACATATAAAATAGTTCAGCATTTTAATACTTTGCATATCCTAAGATCCCTTATATTCTCAGCTTTTCCTCATATTATCTTTTTTTTTTTTTTGCAGTACACGGGCCTCTCACTGTTGTGGCCTCTCCCGTTGCAGAGCACAGGCTCCGGACGCACAGGCTCAGCAGCCATGGCTCACGGACCCAGCCGCTCCGTGGCATGTGGAATCTTCCCAGACCGTGGCACGAACCCGTGTCCCCTGCATCGGCAGGCCGACTCTCAACCACTGTGCCACCAGGGAAGCCCCCTCATATTATTTTTAAATTAAAATAGTCAATGCTATGTAGGAAAAGATTTTTTAGGAATCTATGATAGACACAACAAGACCATCTGAAATAACAGACCTAAGAATTTGAAACTGCTTCAATAACTGAAGAGAAAAATGTTGCCAAGTTAATAATCATAATTTTAGATTTTGGTTTTTCAATAACATTGCTTGTCAATCCAAAGTAGTGAGAAACCATTTTCTCTCTCAAGTCAATATCAACAGTAATTTACCTTTGTCTTGATATACAGATGGTTCTGGTTGTTGACCTTTTGTGTAGATCTCATGCTGATACCTCTGCTCCGTTATAGGCAATTCGGGTATGTTTAAATATTCTGACCTTTATAAAGATAAATAAAACCATAAAAATGTTAAAGAAAATATTAAAATTAATCTGACTTTGAAAACTACCTATTCACATAAATGGGAAAAAATTGGTTCAGCCACTCAACACTTCTATGATAAACTGTACTAGCCTGAGTAGTAAAAGGTAAAACAATAGGTGTTTAATGGAAGTGACAACTACTTAGGTCACTTAGTCATCTTTACATTCTCCCATTGAGTAGATTTCTGCTATTTGTGTGTAGCCTTAAAAATTTATTTCTAATGCTTCTTTCAGTTAGATAAGAAAAGTTAGGATCTCGTGAAGTAGTGTTGGCATCTATTCTGATTGGTCAGCGGCTGTTCTGTACGGGTTGTTAAGTATATTAAATGTCATCCCAGCATATAGAATGCCCTTATCTGGAAGGGAAATTACATATACTATTACCTTTTAGGTATCATAATAGGAAAAGAATGCTGAGTTATCATCTAGGGCTCTCTGAATATGAGCTTTGGTTATTTCATCTATATAATAGGATAAAAATACCTTGGCTTATGAGCCAGATTGTTGTTAAGGTCAAAAGAAAGAATGCACAAAAGTGCAATTTTTAAATTATAAAGTATTTTATAAATCTGAGGTATTATTAATATAGAGTGGGCCCCTAAATGGAAAATATTAGACTTTATACACCAACATGACTTCTCTTTTTAAAGTATACTCTTGTCATCTGTTAAGTTTAGAAGGCAGAGAGAGGCTGGGGGCATGACACATAGGATGGATAGTTTTCCAGGAAAGAGCAGATTAGATCAATGTTAAAGTATCCTTATGACTGCACAGTTCTAAATAAATTTAGGGTGTAAAAGATAACAAAACTCTCCTGATGTAATTACCTCATTATGGAACTAAATGATTACTGTGATTCAAAGGTAGCCAGTAACCATCTTTCTCTGAATAAATGACTATTTGGAGGAACAGAGAGTTTATGATGAATATTTTACCTCAGATATTAACATTATATTTGTACCTTGATATACTGGGAAGAGAAGGTTTTCGAGTAAAACCAAACTCTTTAAGGTCCACACTTTGAGATTTATTCACCTGCATCTATTAATGAAAAATTAACAAGTTCAACTATCAATTTCATATCAATACACCTTTTAACAAATAAGCCAAACAGCAAAATTCCTGCTGATACATATAGTCCCCAAACCATTAAATTGTGAGAAACTCAAGCTAGTTTTCAACTCAAATCTCCTTCTCAGGCCCTTCTTAAATGTTGATATTCTTCATGGTTCTTCATCACGAGGCCTTCTTCTCTTCTCACTCTCACTCATTCTCAATCATAGATCTCATTTACTCCCATGGCTTCAATTACCATCTACACATGAATGACTCTCAAATCTATAGCTCTCTGTACATTTGAGCTTAGCTCTCTTTCTTGATTTTCTAGCTCAGCTCTCTCCTGACTTTCAAACAGCTATTATCCAACTGTCTATAGAACATCTTTACCTAGACATATTGTAGGCCTCTAAATTCAGTATTTCCCAAATGAACTTATCATGTCTCTACTCCTCCAAACTTGTTTTCCATTTAGAGTTTCTACCCTAGTGAGGCCCCACTTTTTTTCCAGTTGCTCAAGCCAGGAGGGCATCATCTTTATTCCTTCTACTTCACCCCTTATAACCAGTAAGTAGCAAGGTAGTTGTTCCTACCTCTGAAAGATATCTTAAACTCAGCCACTTCTCTCCATTGCTACTGCCACTACACTAGACTAGGCCATCATCTTGCCTGGACTACTGCAAAACCTCCCTAAGGAGTCCTTATGTTCCTTTTCTATTATCCCCTAATGCATTCTCTACATTGCATCTAGAGTGAACTTTATAAAATGCGGTTCCAATCATGCCACTGATTAAAGCCCTTCAGTGATTTCCCAGAACTTTCAGGATAAAATCCAAATCCTTAAAATAGCAAAAATGTTTTCATGATCTAGCTCCTACTTCTTCAGACTTATCTTTCTCCACCCTCCTACTTGTAAATGAACTCCAGATATACCGTATTACTTCAGTTTTTAAAAAGATCTCTCTTTCTCAGCTCTGAACCACTGCATATTCTCTATATCTGAAATACTTTTCTATCCCTCTTTACCACCACTCTGGTACTCACCTCTCCATACTTGCTTATGCCGTATATCATTCAGGTCTCAATCATGTTTATTAGGAATCCTTTCCTGGCCTATCAAATGTGGAGTGAATGCACTTTCTATATAAGTTCAAGTTATCTTACACTTCTGTCACAGAATCACTCATCACACTGTATTGAAAAAGCCTATTTACTTATTTGTATCCTTCACTCAACTAAGCTTTATGAGGTCTGGGACTAAAACGGTCTTATCACTGGATCTTCCACACGTACTATAGTGCTTGGCATATTCTTGGTGCTCAATGAATATGGAAGGAAGGAAGGAAGGAAGGAAGGAAGGGAGGGAGGGATGGAAGGAAGGAGGGAGGGAGGGAGGGAGGGAGGAAAGGAGGGATGGATGATATGGAACAAGTAAAAAAAGAAGGTAGGAAAAACTTGGGATACTAAAAAATTATTGTCTCAGAAAAGGTGGTTGCCATTTCAAACTAAACCTCTCCATGTTTCCAAATATTCTCCTAGTTTTAGCCTCATGACTGAGAATCTTCTTTCTTATAAAAGACCTAGAGAGGAGACCTTCGAGATTGCGGAAGAGTAAGACTTGGAGATCACCATCCTCCCCACAAATACATCAGAAATACATCTACATGTGGAACAACCCCTACAGAACTCCTACTGAACGTTGGCAGAAGACCTCAAACTTCCCAAAAGGCAAGAAATTCCCCACGTACCTGGGTGGGGCAAAAGAAAAAAGAAAAAACAGAGACAAAAGAATAGGGACAGGACCTGCACCACTGGGAGGGAGCTGTGAAGGAGGAAAAGTTTCCACACAGTAGGAAGCCCCTTCACTGCTGGAGACTGGGGGTGGTGGGGGGGGAGTTTCAGGTCCACAGAGGAGAGCACAGCAACAGGGGTGCGCAGGGCAGAGGAGAGATTCCCGCACAGAGGATCTGTACCGACCAGCACTCACCAGCCCGGGAGGCTTGTCTGCTCACCCACCGGGGTGGGCGGGGGCTGGGAGCTGAGGCTCGGGTTTTGGAGGTCAGATCCCAGGGAGAGGACTGGGATTGGCTGCGTGAACACAGCCTGAAGGGGGCTAGTGCGCCACCGCTAGCCAGGAGGGAGTCCAGGAAAAAGTCTGGAACTGCCTAAGAGGCAAGAGACCATTGTTTCAGGGTGCACAAGGAGAGGGGATTCAAAACACCACCTAAATGAGTTCCAGAGATGGGCACGAGCTGCGGCTCTTAGTGCAGACACCAGAGATGGGCATAAAATGCTAAGGCTGCTGCTGCTGTAGCAACCAGGAAGCCTGTGTGCAAGCACAGGTCACTATCCACACCTCCCCTCCGGGAGCCTGTGCGGACCGCCACTGCCAGGGTCCCGTGATCCAGGGACAACTTCCCCAGGAGAACGCACGGCATGCCTCAGGCTGTTGCAACGTCACACTGGCCTCTGCCGCTGCAGGCTTGCCCCACATTCCATACCCCTTCCTCCCCACGGCCTGAGCGAGCCAGAGCCCCCCAAATCAGCTGCTCCTTTAACCCCATCCTATCTCAGTGAAGAACAGACGCCCTCAAGCAACCTTTACACGGGGGGGGCCAAATCCAAAGATGAACCCCGGGAGCTGTGTGAACAAAGAAGAGAAAAGGAAATCTCTCCCAGCAGCCTCAGGAGCAGCGGATTAAATCTTCACAATCAACTTGAGGTACCCTGCATCTGTGGAATACCTGAATACACAACGAATCATCCCAAAATTGAGGCCGTGGACTTTGTGAGCAAAGATATATATATATTTTTCCTTTTTCTCTTTTTGTGAGTGTGTATGTGTATGGTTTCTTTGTGTGATTTTGTCTGTATAGCTTTGCTTTCACCATTTGTCTTAGGGTTCTGACTGTCTGGGTTTTTTTTGTTTGTTTTTTCTTTTTTAGTATAGTTTTTAATGCTTGTTAACATTGGTGGATTTGTTTTTTGGTTTGGTTGCTCTCCTCTTTCTTTCTTTCTGTTTTTCTTTTTCTTTTTTATTACTTTAAAATTTTTTAATTTTTAATAATTCTTGTTTATTTTAATAACTTTATTTTTTTCTTCCTTTCTTTCTTTTCTTCTCCCTTTCCTTCTGAGCTCTGTGGCTGAGAGGGTCTTGGTGCTCTGGCCGGGTGTCAGGCTGTGCCTCTGAGGTGGGAGAGCCGAGTTCAGGACATTGGTCCACCAGAGACCTCTCAGCTCCAAGTAACATCTAATGGCAAAAGCTCTTACAGAGATCTCCATCTCAATGCTAAAGCCCAGCTCTACTCAACGACAAGCAAGCTACAGTGCTGGACACCCTATGCCAAGCAACTAGCAAGACAGGAATACACACAACCCATTAGCAGAGAGGCTGCCTAAAATCATAATAAGGTCACAGATACCCCAAAACACACCAACAGACACCGTCCTACCTACCAGAAAGACAATATCCAGCCTCATCCACCAGAACACAGGCACTAGTTCCCTCCACCAGGAAGCCAACACAACCCACTGAACCAACCTTAGCCACTGGGGGCAGACACCAAAAACAATGGGAACTACAAACCTGCAGCCTGTGAGAAGGAGACCCCAAGCACAGTAAGTTAAGCAAAATGAGAAGACAGAGGAACACACAGCAGATGAAGGAGCAAGGTAAAAAGCCACCATACCAAACAAATGAAGAGGGAATAGACAGTCTGCATGAAAAAGAATTCAGAGTAATGATACTAAAGATGATCCAAAACCTTGGAAATAGAATGGGGAAAATACAAGACACGTTTAACAAGGACCTAGAAGAACTAAAGAGCAAACAAACAAGAAGAACAACAATAAATGAAATTAAAAATTCTCTAGAAGGAATCAATAGCAAAATAACTGAGGCAGAAGAACGGATAAGTGACCTGGAAGATAAAATAGTGGAAATAACTACCACAGAGCAGAATAAAGAAAAAAGAATGAAAAGAATTGAGGAGAGTCTCAGAGACCTCTGGGACAACGTTAAATGCACCAACATTCGAATTATAGGGGTCCCAGAAGAAGAAGAGAAAACGAAAGGGACTGAGAAAATATTTGAAGACATTATACTTGAAAACTTCCCTAATATGGGAAAGGAAATAGTCAATCAAATCCAGGAAGCACAGAAAGTCACATATAGGATAAATCCAGGGAGAAACACGCCAAGACACATATTAATCAAACTATCAAAAATTAAATACAGAGAAAAAATATTAAAAGCAGCAAAGGAAAAAAAACATACAAGCGAATCCCTATAAGGTTAACAGCTGATCTTTCAGCAAAAACTCTGCAAGCCAGAAGGGAGTGGCAAGACATATTTAAAGTGATGAAAGGGAAAAATCTACAACCAAGATTACTCTACCCAGCAAGGATCTCATTCAGCTTTGACAGAGAAATTAAAACCTTTACAGACAAGCAAAAGCTGAAAGAATTCAGCACCACCAAACCAGCTCTACAACAAATGCTAAAGAAACTTGTCTAGGCAGGAAACACAAGAGAAGGAAAAGACCTATAATAACGAACCCAAAACAATTAAGAAAATGAAATAGGAACATAATAATTACCTTACCTTAAATAATTACCTTAAATGTAAATGGATTCAATGCTTAAACCAAAAGACATACACTGGCTGAATGGATACAAAAATGAGACCTATATATATGCTGTCTACAAGAGACCCACTTCAGACCTAGGAACACATACAGACTGAAAGTGAGGAGATGGAAAAAGATATTCCATGCAAATGGAAATCAAAAGAAAGCTGGAGTAGCAATTCTCATATTAGACAAAATAGACTTTAAAATAAAGACTATTACAAGAGACAAAGAAGGACACTACATAATGATCAAGGGATCAATCGAAGAAGAAGATATAACAATTGTAAATATTTATGTACCCAACACAGAAGCACCTCAATACATACAGAAAATGCTAACAGCCATAAAAGGGGAAATCAACAGTAACACAATCATAGTAGGGGACTTTAACACCCCACTTTCACCAATGGACAGATCATCCAAAATGCAAATAAATAAGGAAACACAAACTTTAAATGATACGTTAAACAGGATGAACTAAATTGATATTTATAGGACATTCCATCCAAAAACAACAGAATACATTTTCTTCTCAAATGCTCATGGAACATTCTCCAGGATAGATCATATCTTGGGTCACAAATCAAGCCTTGGTAAAGTTAAGAAAATTGAAATAATATCAAGTATCTTTTCTGACCACAAAGCTATGAGACTAGATATCAATTACAGGAAAAAATTGGTAAAAAATACAAACATATGGAGGCTAAACAATACACTACTTAATAACCAAGATATCACCGAAGAAATCAAAGAGGAAATCAGAAAATACCTAGAAACAAATGACAATGAAAGCACGACGACCCAAAACTGATGGGATGCAGCAAAAGCAGTTCTAAGAGGGAAGTTTAGATCAATACAATCTTACCTCAAGAAACAAGAAACATCTCAAATAAACTACCTAATCTTACACCTAAAGCAATTAGAGAAAGAAGAACAAAAAAACCCCCAAAGTTAGCATAAGGAAAGAAATTATGAAGATCAGATCAGAAATAAATGAAAAAGAAATGAAGGAAAAATAGCAAAGATCAATAAAGTAAAAGCTGGCTCTTTGAGAAGATAAACAAAATGATAAACCATTAGCCAGACTCATCAAGAAAAAAAAGGGAGAAGACTCAAATCAATAGAATCAGAAATGAAAAAGGAGAAGTAACAACTGACACTGCAGAAATAAAAAGGTTCATGGGAGATTACTACAAGCAACTATATGACAATAAAATGGACAACCTGGAAGAAATGGACAAATTCTTAGAAAAGCACAACCTTCCGAGACTGACCCAGGAAGAAACAGAAAATATAAACAGACCAATCACAAGCACTGAAATTGAGACTGTGATTAAAACTCTTCCAACAAACAAAAGCCCAGGACCAGATGGCTTCACAGGAGAATTCTATCAAACATTTAGAGAAGAGCTAACACCTATCCTTCTCAAACTCTTCCAAAATATAGCAGAGGACGGAACACTCCGAAACTCATTCTACGAGGCCACCATCACCCTCATACCAAAACCAGTCAAAGATGTCACAAAGAAAGAAAACTACAGGCCAATATCACTGATGAACATAGATGCAAAACTCCTCAACAAAATACTAGCAAAGAGAATCCAACAGTACATTAAAAGGATCATACAACATGATCAAGTGGGGTTTATCCCAGGAATGCAAGGATTCTTCAATATATGCAAATCACTCAACATGATACTCTATATTAACAAATTGAAGGAGAAAAACCATAGGATCATCTCAATAGAGGCAGAAAAAGCATTTTTTTTTGGGGGGGGGTACGCGGGCCTTTCACTGTTGTGGCCTCTCCCGTTGCGCAGCACAGGCTCCAGACACGCAGGCTCAGCAACCATGGCTCACGGGCCCAGCTGCTCCACGGCATGTGGGATCTTCCTGGACCGGGACACGAACATGTGTCCCCTGCATTGGCAGGCGGACTCTCAACCACTTGCGCCAACAGGGAAGCCCCAGAAAAAGCTTTTGACAAAATTCAACACCCATTTATGATAAAAACCCTCAAGAAAGTAGGCATAGAGGGAACTTACCTCAACATAATAAAGGCCATATATGACAAACCCACAGCCAACATCATTCTCAATTGTGAAAAAATGAGACCATTTCCACTAAGATTGGGAACGAGACAGGGTTGTCCACTCTCACCACTGTTATTCAACATAGTTTTGGAAGTTTTCGCGACAGCAATCAGAGAAGAAAAAGAAATAAAAGGAATCTAAATCGGAAAAGACGAAGTAAAGCTGTCACTGTTTGCTGATGACATGATACTATACATAGAGGATCCTAAAGACTCTACCACAAAACTACTAGAGCTAATCAATGAATTTGGTAAAGTAGCAGGATACAAAATTAATGTACAGAAATCTCTTGCCTTCCTATACACTAATGATGAAAAATCTGAAAGAGAAATTAAGGAAACACTCTCATTTACCGTTGTAACAAAAAGAATAAAATACCTAGGAATAAACCTACCAAAGGAGACATGGACCTGTATGCAGAAAACTATAAGACACTGATGAAAGAAATTAAAGATGATACAAGCAGAAGGAGAGATATACCATGTTCTGGGATTGGAAGAATCAACATTGTGAAAATGAATCTACTACCCAAAGCAATCTACAGATTCAGTGCAATCCCTATCAAACTACCAATGGCATTTCTCACAGAACTAGAACCAAAAATTTCACAATTTGTATGGAAACACAAAAGACCCCGAAGAGCCAAAGCAATCCTGAGAAAGAAAAGTGGAGCTGGAGGAATCAGGCTCCCTGACTTCAGACTATACTACAAAGCTACAGTAATCAAGACAATATGGTACTGGCACAGAAACAGAAATATAGATCAATGGAACAGGATAGAAAGCCCAGAGATAAACCCATGCACATATGGTCACCTTATTTTTGATACAGGAGGCAAGAATATACAATGGAGAAAAGACTGCCTCTTTAATAAGTGGTGCTGGGAAAACTGGACAGCTACATGTAAAAGAATGAAATCAGAACACTCCCTAACGCCGTACACAAAAATAAACTCAAAATGGTATAAAGACCTAAATGTAAGGCCAGACACTATAAAACTCTTAGAGGAAAACAAAGGCAGAACACTCTATGACATAAATCACAGCAAGATCCTTTTGACCCACATCCTAGAGAAATGGAAATAAAAACAAAAATAAACAAGTGGGACCTAATGAAACTTAAATGCTTTTGCACAGCAAAGGAAACCATAAACAAGATGAAAAAACAACCCTCAGAATGGGAGAAAATATTTCAAATGAAGCAACTGACAAAGGATTAATCTCCAAAATTTACAAGCAGCTCATGCAACTCAATATCAAAAAAACAAACAACCCAATCCAAAAATGGGCAGAAGACCTAAATAGACATTTCTGCAAAGAAGATATACAGATTGCCAACAAACATATGAAAGGATGGTCCACATCACTAATCATTAGAGAAATGCAAATCAAAAGTACAGTGAGGTATCACCTCACACTAGTCAGAATGGCCATCATCAAAAAATCTACAAACAATAAATTCTGGAGAGGGTGTGGAGAAAAGGGAACCCTCTTGCACTGTTGGAGGGAATGTAAATTGATACAGCGACTATGGAGAACAGTATGGAGGTTCCTTAAAAAACTAAAAATAGAACTACCATGCGACCCAGGAATCCCACTACTTGGCATTGCATATGCCCTGAGAAAACCATCATTCAAAAAGAGTCATGTACCACAATGTTCATTGCAGCTCTATTTACAATAGCCAGGACATGGAAGCAACCTAAGTGGCCACTGATGGATGAATGGATAAAGAAGATGTGGCTCATATATACAATGGAATATTACTCAGCCAAAAAAGAAACGAAATTGAGTTATTTGTAGTGAGGTGTTTGGATGTAGAGTCTGTCATACAGAGTGAAGTAAGTCAGAAAGAGAAAAACAAATACCGTATGCTAACACATATATATGGAATCTAAAAAAAAAAAAAGAAAGAAAAAAACATGATTATGAAAAACCTAGGGGCAGGACAGGAATAAAGACACAGATGTGGAGAATGGACTTGAGGACACGGGGAGGGGGAAGGGTAAGCTGGGTCGAAGTGAGAGAGTGGCAGGGACTTATATACACTACCAAATGTAAAACAGATAGCTAGTGGGAAGCAGCCGCATAGCACAGGGAGATCAGCTCAGTGCTTTGTGACCACCTAGGGGGTGGCATAGGGAGGGTGGTAGGGAGACTCAAGAGGGCGGCGATATAGGGATATATGTATATGTATAGCTGATTCACTTAGTTATAAAGCAGAAACTAACACACCATTGTAAAGCAATTATACTCTAATAAAGATGTTAAAAAAAAAAAAAAGACCAAGAAAAGAATCAGGCACTCTGCCATTTTCTTGGCTCTGTTTTGTGGCCTGATCAATTATTTTGCCCTGGACATGATGACTTAGGCTTAGAGTAAGTCTGCTAGTGACTAGAGTATCAACAAGTAGGGACTCCCATTTCTTCATCACTTGAAAGGGAGACTCTTGCTCTCTACTCATCTACATGCGTCAATCAAAATCAACTTCAGACTTTCCAGCACAGTCCACCACAGATGGAGCCACAAAAGGGCAAGAGTTTCTAGTTTCAATTGCTGAACCAAAGCAAGCTACATATCCCTCTTCTCTGGTTAAAAAAAAAAAAAAGAGTCTAATGAAGCAAAGTGATGTATAACTATGCCCCTATGCGCCAAAAGTGGATTTATAGATTAATTATTAAAAACTATAGTATCTTTTCCTATAGAAACAGTATTATTAATAATAGTCATTTTCCTATGCAAGCCTTTATGTAACTCTAAAGTACTCTGTGGATACCTACCTAATTGATATCCAGAATAAAGGGATATTCATATACATTTAATTACAGAACAAGGGATAAATGTTATTAAAACTAACCTTTAGACGTTTTACTGGAGGAAGAGATAAAACAGCATTTCTGTTTCTTAAATCAGATAAATATGAAGAAACTGTTGACTCTTTCATTTCTGACTTCTGTGCAACTCCATTTTTACCTATGAAAAGAAATTCTATATTCTTTAAGTTAAACTTTATGTATTGTTCATATAAAGCCAAATTTCTTCAAAATTTCTAATCTAATATTTACTTTTTAAAAACGTTAACCACAAAAGAAAGAAGATTATTTGAGTTATAAGCTGCATAATATAAACATCATACGTAGATAATTAGGATATTATTACTATTCTTCAATGACCTTTCAATTTTTAAAACCTGAAATAAACTTGTTTTATGGAACTCACAGCAGTCATGTCCACATGTATGTTTATTTTTACAGTGATGTTTACATTCTCGGTTCCCAGGTTTTTTGCAGGCAGTCATTCCTAAATTAATATAAGAAAAGAAAGCCTATTTTCACTACATCTATTAATGTGACTAATTATAATTCATTTTTATCCAGCTCTGTCCTTTCTGGCAGTACAAAAAGATGATGATTTTCACACTCCCTCAAAAGTTAACCCCTTTAATATGTATTTTTTAAAAGATATCCTTGGGCTTCCCTGGTGGCGCAGTGGTTGAGAGTCCGCCTGCCGATGCAGGGGACGCGGGTTCGTGCCCCGGTCTGGGAAGATCCCACATGCTGCGGAGCAGCTGGGCCCGTGAGCCATGGCCGCTGAGCCTGCGCATCCGGAGCCTGTGCTCCGCAACGGGAGAGGCCACAACAGTGAGAGGCCCGCGTACCGCAAAAAAAAAAAAAAAAAAAGATATCCTGATAACAATCAGTCCCTGCCCACTATGGGGCCCATCCCAGCTTTTCACAAGGAGCACTGAGTCACCTATAAGCTTCTCTTAACCTCCCTGATATAAATAGAACCAAATATCACTGAACATCAGTTAACTCCTGCTGAATGAGATAAGAGTGAGGGTGGAGTTTTGAAACTTTTTTTTCTACTTTATACTTAAGCCTGAAGAACCCAGAAAGAAGGAAATCTCATGGCATTCTGATGGTACCACTGACAACAGCTAGTATATAGGACACTATACATATTTAATAAATGTTAGAAATAAGTGCTTTAGGGATATAAACAAATTTGCTATATGAATTCATAGAAAGGAGAGATTGCTTCCAGCTTGACCCCTCTAAGCTAGAATTAATATATCGAAATATATAATCTATTCTTCATTTATTATATTTAAGTAGGCTTTTTCTTGATTTTAACTCTCTGACTAATGTGGGAGAAGGGAGACATTTGAAGTGGTCCTTGAAGGACAGACAGGATCTGGACATGAGAAGGGGACCAGAGGAAGATGTTCCAGATAGAGAGCATAATATCCAAAGGCAGGCAACCACACACTATAGAAACAAATCAGTTTATTTTTGCTGGAGCACAGATTTTAAATGAATTAAAAATGTTGGAGGTAGTGAAGAGCTTTGAAAACCTTTGTAATCTTTCTTGGTCCTTTACTCTTCATTTTCAGTGTGTTGCTCAATCAACTTTTTCAAGGAATGGCACATCTAAACAATGATAATATATGTATAGCACCCAGGGGTAAACGAATAAGGCTGCTCACCATATGAGGCAACTGGTTAGACGCCTTGAAGGCTGAGCAGATCAATGTACTGGGTACTGAAAAAGTAATAAAATATCCCTGGCAGCTGGTAGCTGACAGCTGAACCATAGTGTTCCCAACTGAACATAAACAATTTCGGCAGAATACAAACAATACTCAGATAAGGCCACTCTATGATCGTAGTAGAAGACAGATAATAAGACTAGTGTGTAATTATTTCTGAAAGTAGAGACAAGGACTCTGAAGAACCACAAAAATAACTAAACATCTCCCTCTTCTGGCTAATATAAATGACTACTATTTTTTTTAATTCTCCCATCTCCAAGATAAGATATACCAAAATATCCAATATCCCACTTGCTGATAGCACCCAATCTAGAATTGACCTCTGCTTCTCCCAAACCCTTCTAAGAATCACCTGGCACAAGCTGAACTCCTATAATAGGCTCCTCCCAATTCCCTGAGATGACCCACAGTTCTGCAGGTGCTGTGCTCTCCTTTGCTGCAGCAAATTTAAAAATACCTAACTTGCCTCAAATACAGGTATGCTCCTAATGATCCTTGTCTGAAAGGTTTCAACGTTATACTTTACAAGGTATGTCACGGCTTACTGGTTGAGAAGTTTTGCCCCAGTTCATGATCTCTGTTTTCCTTGAATCCAGTCCTACCATGCTACAATTTATCTATATGCTGTTGCTTAATTAATCCTCCCAAAATTCAATGCTGATCAGATCATTTGCCCACTTAGAAACGTTAGTTACTTCCTGCTGCCAACTAAATTCCACATTTAAAGTCCTCCACAATGTAATTCTAGCCTCCCTTCTAACACCCATATTAACCCTCCAAAAAAATACATTCACTTGCCATTAGTGTTCAAATAGTCCCAAGCCTTTCTATGATTGTACCTTTGATATTACCTCTTGTCTTAGAAGACCCTTCTTTGTCTAACAGAAGCCTATCCATCAGCTTTCAAGACCAACTCAAATGGCACCTCTATCATGGAGATCTATACTGATCACCTAAATTGGAAGTGATTTCTCTCTCCTTCAAGCCCTTATGGCATTTTCTTTGCCCCTCTCACCTACTGTATGCTGCTTTATATTTAATGTATTTACATGAAAAACACAGTGGTGAAGTACAGGGCACCCTAAACTAGAGTAAGAAAACATGAGTTCTAATATGGATTGTTCTCTGTTAAAAACAACAACAACAACAACAGGAATTAAAAATACTACTACCTGTTTTGGACTTCCCTGATGGCGCAGTGGTTAAGAATCCACCTGCCAAAGAAGGGGACATGGGTTCGAGCCCTGGGCTGGGAAGATCTCACATGCCGCGGAGCAGCTAAGCCCGTGAGCCACAACTACTGAGCCCATGTGCTGCAACTACTGAAGCCTGTGCACCTAGAGCCCATGCTCCGCAACAAGAGAAGCCACCGCAACGAGAAGCCTGTGCACCGCAACAAAGAGTAGCCTCCGCTCGCCCCAACTAGACAAAGCCCGGGCGCAGCAATGAAGACCCAAAGCAGCCAAAAATAAATAAATAAATAAATAAATTTATTTTAAAAAATAATACTACCTGTTTTGTTACCTCACAGAAGTAAAAAGATAAAATGAAATTACGTATGTGATAGCATTTTAAAATTAAGTAATAAACTAATATATTAGTGTATGTATTATCTCTACTATTACATTAATTAAAGATTATACAAGTAAATATAAAATTGTTCTGAGTGCTATGAAGGAGAGGGGCACAAAGCTATATAACAGGGGGAATGGCCCTGGTCAGCAATGTCTTGGAAGACTTTCCTAATGAAGCGATAATTGGACTGAGGACTGAAAAAAAATGGCGTTAACAAGCCAAAGGGGTAGGAGAAAGAAAGGGATAGCATATGAAAAAGCTTTAAAGAAGAGAAAGCATGGCACGTGGAGAAATTAAAAGAAGGTCAATGTGGCTGATGCTCAGAAAATGAGAGTGCATGAGATGAGACTACAGTGGTAGAAAGATCAGCCTATATTCCTAGGGAAACAGCTCCACCATGGCAACCTGGTGATTGCATGTCTCCACCTAGGCAAGGCTCAGTTAGTTACAGAATGCCCTCTGATCCTCCCTGGGACATGTCAAGATAGGCAGTCTTGCAAGGAACTGTTAAGGCTATTTCTCATCTGCCTCCTTGCAGGAGGCTGCCTATCCTGCATAAGGCTGCCATGAGGCAGTTTCTCGTCCGTCTCCTGGTTCTAGTAAGGTATAGGACTTTCGACCTTGACCCTTTCAGGTACAGCTGTAGGCTATAAAGTTGCTTAGCTGCAGCCTAGAGTTGACTCCTCAAAAACAAAGCAACCCATTATTCTTGTCATCTGGTCCCTCCAGTTCAGTGTCATCCTCTGGGATTATAGATGCATGCAGCTGATACCATGCTGATCATGTTTTGCTGTCTGTGTAAGTAATAAACTGTCTAAATATATTTGAGTCTCTTGTGTCCTTACCAGTCAATCCTATGGAGGTGAGGCAAGACTACATAGCAGCTGGCACCCCACTGCTACTTAGGAACTGATTGACTAAGTGTTAGTATGGAAACTTGTAGTGGATGTTAACGATGTGGATCTTTTATTCTAGGAGCTATGGGGAGCCACTGAAGTGTTTTAACCAAAGAAGGGACAAAACTGAATTTGCATTTTGAAAAAAGCAATCTATGGAGTGTAGTATGGAGAACAGATTTGAGAGAGGACACAGTAGATGCAAGAAAACTAGTTAAGAGGCTACTGTAGGAGAATGGATTTGAGAGAGGACGGAGCAGATAAACAAAAATTACAATAACAGTCTAGAGTGGTAGTATTAGTAGATTCAAAGAGAATGGACTAATTTGAGAGATACATAGGAGGTAAAAATATTTTTAATGCAGAATCAAGTGGAGTGCTTTTCTTTCTTGAGCAACATATTATTTTCCCTGAAGTTTTACTGCCTTCCTTTTAGTCTAGCAATATCTACCTGAAGCTTCTTTAGTTCATTCAATATTTCAAAGATAAAGGCAACTATATGAAAGCACCTCACCCATTTACTCCCCCAGTATATATCTCCTTTCTTGAGCCCTCCATCTTTCTCCCAATGCAATCTAGGCCTGTGCTATAGTTGTCATCCTGGAACTTCCTTTCATTAAGCTTCTGGGCTGAATCCACTATTGCTGGATTCTTTGACTTTTTCTTTATTGGTTAACTGCTTTGTTTGATTGTGCTCATCCTAGAACAAGTGCCTGAGAAAGGATGTATGAGAGTTAAACTTTCTGAATCCTTGAATGTATTAAGATGTCTTTATTTTACTTTCACACTTAATTAATAGTTTTCCTGGGTATAGAACACGGGGTTGGAAATAATTTTCCCCCTGGATTTTTAAGTCCACTGTCTTCTACCATCCAGTGTTGCTGATAAAAACATTAAAACTACTTCAATTTTTGTTCCTTGGAAGCATTTATGATTTTCTATCCATGATGTTCTGAAACGTTGCTTCCTTTGTAGATCTTCTTTCATTCATCCTAACCAGCACTAAGTAAGCCTTTTTGATGCACAGATATATGTCTCACTTTATGTCTAGTGAATCTTCTCAAATTATTTATTCTGATTTGTTTGTTCTGTCTTTCTGGAACTTTTATTAGTCGGGTATCAGACTCCAGATTGCCCTCTTGTCTCATGTTTTCTGTCTCCTTGTCTTTTTGCTTTCATTCAGATTATACTGATTTTATTTTCTGGCCCGCCAGCTATTTTTTTTTTTCAAATCATAATTTTTACTTCCCTGTGCTCGCTCTTCTTCTTTAATTGTTCCTTTTTTCACAGCATGCTATTCTGTTTTATGGTTTCAATTTAGCCTTTAATTTCTCTGATGTTGCTGATTAGTTTATATTACATTTTATTATATCTCTAAATTATCCTGTTGTTCTTTCATCCATTTTCTGTTTACCTATTTTGGGCTTTCTTTCACATGTTCCAAATTTTCCTCAAATGTCTCTTCATCCTTGGTTGTCTGCCTATACAGCAGTCCTATTATATCTCCACAGATGAGAAAATTAATTCATAAAGAGGTTAAGTAACATGTTCAAAACTACGAAATAATAAGTAGCAAATCTGAGATTCTAATTCAGGTGGTCTAATTCCAGAGCCTGATCTCTCAACCACCCTGCTTTACTAGTTATACTAGCTGCCTTAGTTCTCCCCATATAATGCATTTAATTTACTTAGGGAAGGAATCTACTGTTTGTGGGTTGGGAAGAATAGGAGGAAACGCCTTGAAGGTTGTTGTTTTGAAGTAAGTGATAAGGAGTCACTTTGTCCCTTATCCAACAATTTCTAAATAGATGAACTTCTAAACATTACCACAAGATGGTGCACAATGACTATACACACATTTGTTCCCAGTGGTGGAAACTAACTAGGATCTGGAAATCTAATTATAGAGATTCTGGGGACACCCCAAAATTTCAAGGCAGTCTTGGCAAGTCTTGCTAGGAATGAGAACTATATACAAGTTTGTTTACAGAATACTAGCATACGGCTATTACTACCTAAGTGACAAAAACTTCTACTATATTTCTGTTAGAAATGATACTTAGAAAATATGTGCTCCTCCACCCCAACTCCACTCCCTAAGTCTGAGAACTGTCTGAATTTGTCTTATTAACAAACACAAGCTTACAGAGATTGTCAATTGGAAAAATAAGGTTCTGAGAGAAAACTGACCTAAGCTGTACACTTAGGTATAAAATTAACAGATCCCATACTCCATCACTATCATAATCTGAAATGCATATATTTTCTTAGTTCTGTCACATAATATATTAATTTACATGTTTTTAAAGTTCCAGTTTCCAAGTATTTAAAGCAAAATAAATCATTAATGTGAACTAGAAATGTATTTGAAGTAAATACTTAAAATTACTTTAACAGGGTCGATAATGACCAGTGGGGTAAGGGTCAGTTGCTTAAAAAAAAAAAATCCAGAAAAAACAAATTAAAAATAGGAGGCATCCCTGACACAGCTTCACATCCTAACTATAAATTCAAATAATGTGGTCTGTGCATAAGCTACTGGAATTAATATTTTTAAAAGAATATTACTTTTTATTTTGCAGTTCCTGATATATGCTAATCATATTTATGCACTTTATAATTTTACTTTTTAAATGAGAAAGCAAATCTCCTTTCAATCTTTTTGTCAAATATTACACTATCATTTTGTTATTTATCAAGAAAAGGATAGCACTAATGAATTGGAGTCCTCGATTTTGCAATTTAATGCATGTATACACTAAAGAGTACAAAGAAAAGCAGACTGCCTTTTGACTAGTATTTAAATGTGCACACTTCCAAAGCACTAGGGCACTGGTTTCATCCTTGCATTCTTCAAGTACATTAAATTTTCACAGTCAAAATGGCATAGCAAATGAACTTATTAATGTCAAATCAATTTTCTTCAAAGTAAACAAAGCCCATACTTCTTATTGAGCATGCATTTAAAAGGATAAGAAGTTTAAATGCTAAAAATAAAAGTTAAAAAAAAACTTTACAACTAAAAAGGTGTATTTTTCACATGGCCTAAGCTTAAAAATAGCAAAAATATTTTTCCTAAAATTTTACAAAAATTTTATCTCTTGGACTATAACTGTGAGAAACAACTAAAAAAATTTTTTTTGAACGAGTTGTAGGAAGCATAAAAAATTTCTAATTATATATGTACTCTAAGGTGCATACTTCTGTTTTTAAATATGGTCCTACAATTTGACAATATAAAATATTAAAATATTTTTTGAACCTACAAGTACATTTGGAAAAATCATTTAGCAAATATATTCTCTGAATTAAATATCAGTTTTTATCATTTAATAAAATGGGTTATGCTGAAAATGTGGGGGACTTTTGCTCTCATAAAGGTCTCATGCTAGTTGGAAGTATAGTAAACATCCTAATTTTCACTACAGTTGCAAGCAACAGAAACAATTCAAGCTATTTAAAAAAAAACCCATGTGGTGGGTGGTGGAAATGTATTACATGAACATAGCTATCTCACAGAATCCAAAAGCAGCAATGCAGCTAGGCATCACGAGGGACTGAAACCAAGAAATGGAAAGTCATCAGAACTTCAGCTCTGGCCTTTTCACCTTTGCTTCTTTCTATACCTCTGCTTTAGTCTTCTCTTACATGGTCCAGCTATCTTTGATTATTTCTGTACATAGTAAAGGATGGCCACCGACAGCTCTGATTTTATATTCTCTTAGTGCAGTCCTAATTCTAAATTGTCTTTCTTAAACTGAGGTATTTCTTTTCTTCTAGGAATTTGGACTTTGAACTGAATGAAAGAAGGTCACCCTGGTTCCTGACAATTTTCCTGTCAGAAAAATAGTGGCCAGAACGGGGGTCCAAGGAGAATGCAGTACAAACAAGACAAACAACCTACTTTTGTGATGTGGTAGTCAGTTCTAAGAAAAAGGGAGTCATTGAAAGATAGGCAGAAACCTTCTTCCTTTTTTATATCTAAACATATACACCATGAGATTTCTAGTTTTCCTGTAGTGTGGTCTTTCATATCTTCTGCTGTATTACTAGATATTTGAGATTTCTAATGCTATTGTAAATGGTATTTTCAGAATTATGATTTCTATCATTTTTTTGCTGGTAAGTAGTAATACAACTGATGTTTAAATTTTTTAATTGAAATAGAATTCATACCACAAAGACCTTTTTAAAGTACATGATTCAGTGGGTTTTTAGTATATTTCCAAGGTCGTACAACCATCATACCTATCTAATTCCAGAACACTGTCATCACCACAGAAAGAAATCATGAACCCACTAGTAGTCACTCCTCATTTCTTCCTACCCCTTGCCCCTGGAATCACTAATCTACTTCCTGTCATTATGTATATGCCTATCCTAGACATTCACATAAATGGAATCATACAATATCTGATCTTTTGTGACTGGCTTCTCTCACTAGCATAATGTTTTCAAGGTTCATCCATGTTGTAGCATGTATCAGTAGTTTATTCCTCTTTATGGCTGAATAATATTCCATTGAATGAATATACCACATTTTACTTATCTATTAGTTGATGGATATTTGGGTTGTTTCTACTTTTTGGCTGTTATGAATAATGCTGCTATAAACATTCATGTACAAGTTTTTGTATGAATATTTTTCAATTTGTTTGGATATATACCTAGAGGAGGAATTCCTGGGTAATTCTATGTTTAACTTCTTGAGGAACTGACAAAATGTTTTCCAAAGCAGCTGCACAATTTCATATCCCCACTACCAAAGCATGAGGGTTTCAATTTCTCTGCATCTTTGCCAACACTTGTTACTGTCCATCTTTTTTTATTAAAGCCATCCTACTGGGTGATACCACACTGTGGTTTTGATTTGAATTTCTGTATTGATTAATGATGTTGGACATCTTTTCATGTTGCATATTGGCCATTTGTAGCTCTCCTTTGAAAAATGTCTACTTAAATTCTTTGACCAGTTTTAATTGGGTTATTTGTGTTTTTATTGTTGAGTTGTAAGATTTCTTTATATATACTAGATTCTAGTCCTTTATCACATATATGATTTGCAAATATTTTCTCATCTTGTGGGTTGTCTTTCACTTTCTTGATAGTGTCAGTTGAAGCACAAAAATTTTTAACCTTGATAAAGTCCAATTCATCTGTTTTTCTTTCTTTGGTTGCTTGAGCTTCAGATGTCATATCTAATAAACTACTGCCTAATCCAATGTCAAGAAAATATACACCAATGTGTTCTTGTAAGAGTTTTACAGTTTTAATTCTTATCTTTAGGCCATTGATCCATTTTGAGAAAATTTTTATATATAGTATGAAGTAGAGGTTCAAACTAATTCAACTGGCTATCCAGATGCCCAGACCTATTTGTTGAAATACTATCCTTTCCCCACTGAATTGTTTTGGCATCTTTGTTCAAAATCAATTGGCCACAGATGTATGGATTTATTTCTGTATTTTCAATTATATTCTATTGATCTATATGTCTATTATTATGCCAGCACTACACTGCCTTGATTACTGTAGTTTTTTATAGTAAGTTTTGAAATCAGGAATTGTGAGTCTCCATGTTTGTTCTTTTTTTAAAAGATTGATTTGGCTATTTTGAGTCCCTTACATTTGCATATGAATTTTAGAATCAGCTTGTGAATTTCTGCCAAAAAAAAAAAAAAGCTGGAATTTTGACAGGGACTGTATTGAATCTGTGAATTAATTTGGGAAATGTTGCCACCTTAATGATATTCAGACTTCCAATCCATGAACATGGCATATCTTTCCATTTATTTAGGTCTTTTTAATTTCTTACAATGGTGTTTTGAAGTTTGCAGTGTTCACATCTTGCACTTATTTTGTTAAATTTATTATTTTATTCTTTTTTGATGTTATTGTACAATTTTTAATATTGACTCTTTATCCAGTGATGTTTCTAAATTTATATATTAATTCTAATAGTGTGTCCAGTCTTTTATATTTTCTAGGTACATAATCATGTTGCTTTCAAGTAATGACAGTTTATTTCTTTCTTCCTAATCCTTATCCCTTATATTTCTTTTTCTATATAATTGTACTGACTAGGACTTCTAGCACAATGTCGAAAAGAAGTATTGAATAGTAAGAGAGAACATTCATCATTCTCCGTTTAAATAGGAAAGTTTAAAAATATTTCACTATTGTGTATGACATTTGCTATATATTTTTAATGAAAAACTAACATTGAATTTTTGTCAAAGTTTTTTTGACATCTATCAAGAGGATCACATGTTTTTTTCCTTTTTTTTCTTTGCCCTGTTAATGTAAGGATTATATTGATCCATTTTTAAATGCTAAGGCTCTCTTGCATGTATGGAATAAGCCATACTTAATCGTGCTGTATTATGCTTTTTAAACATGTGGCTGGATTCCACTCACCAATATTTTGTTAAGAACATTTGGATTTATATTTGTGAATAGACTGATGAATAATTTCTCTTTCTTTTAATGTCCTTGTCAGGACTTGAAATCAAAGTCATGCTGGCCTTCAAAAAAATTAAAACATTAGAAAATATTCTTTCTTTTTTACTGGAAAAGTTTGGGTAAGTTTGATGTTATTTCTTCCTAAATATTTGGGAAATTTTACCAATGAAGTTATCCAAGCCTCAGCGTTTCTTTATGGAAAGATTTTTTTTTAATTGCTTCAAATTCATTATTAGTGTTAAGACTACTCAGATTTTCTATTTCTTCTGTCAGTTTTGGTAAGATTTCTCCTCAAGGTTTTTGTTCCTTTTTACCCAAATTATGTCAAATTTATTGGTATAAAGTTATTCATAATATCTTGTTGGGGTCTTTTTTATGCCTGTAGGATCTGTAATGATATCACCTTTTTCATTCTTGATATATTTTTTAATTAATTTATTTATTTTATTTAGTTTTGGCTGCATTGGGTCTTCATTGCTGCACGCAGGCCCCCTCCAGCTGTGGCAAGCGGAGGCCACTCCTCACTGCAGTGCGCAGGCCTCTCACTGCGGTGGCCTCTCCCCTTGCAGAGCACGGGCTCCAGGCACGCAGGCTTCAGTAGTTGTGGCATGCGGCTCAGCAGTTGTGGCTCACAGGCTCTAGAGCGCAGGCTCAGCAGTTGTGGCACATGGGCCCAGTTGCTCTGCGGCATGGGGGACCCTCCCGGACCACAGCCTGAACCTATGTTCCCTGATTGGCAGGCGGATTCTTAACCACTGTGCCACCAGGGAAGTCTGATATTGTTAATTCATATTTTATCTCTTCTTTATCAGTCTTGGTAGGGACTTCTTAAATTTATTCATCTTTCAAAGAACCAAATCCAATAAATTTGGCTGATAAATTTAGCAGTAATAATTAATTCCTTCAGTTATTTTTTTTCTCAAAATGTCTCGATTTCACTTTCAGTTTTGAAGGATATTTTTCACTGCACATAGAAATCTAGGCTGGCAACATTCTGAAGCTATTATTCCATTATCTTCTGGTTTCCATCATCACTGCTGAGAAGTTAGCTGTCAGTTTCACTGTTGCCCTTTGAGGGTAGTGTGTAGTTTTTCTGTGTTTGCTTTTTAAGATTTTCAGCAGTTCTGCTATACTGTGCCCCAGTGTGGTTTTCTATGTATTTGTCTCTGCTTGGGTTTGCTGAAATTCTGAACTCTGTGAGTTGATGTCTTTCATTATTTTGGAATGTTCTAAGCCACTGTCTCTTTAAATATTGCATTTGTCCCATTCTATCTCTACCATGCTTCTCAGACTTTATGCATATGTTAGCACTTTGAGTATTATGCTCTTTTCTGTTCTTTCTGTTCTCTTATCTCTGGGCTTCCATTTAGATATTTTCTATTGATATGTCTAACAGTTCACAAATCTTGTGTTTGGCCATATCCAATCTATTATTAAACCTACCCAAAGAGTTCTTCACTTCAGATATTTTATTTTTCAGTTCTAGGAAGTTCACTTAAATCTCTGTATGGATTCCAATTTTCTGGTTAAAATTTCCAACATTTCATTCATTTTGTCTTTTTTCCCCTCTATTTTCTTGAAAATATTAATCATAGTTGTTTTACAATCTTTAAATGCCAACTCCACCATTTGAATCATCCACAGAGTTGCTTCATTTTCCCATATAGTTATAATTATGAGTCATATGGTCCTTCCTCTTTGCAGGTCTCATAATTTTTTACTGTATGGCAGACATTATATCTACAGATTCCAGATTATGTTATATTCCACCAGAGAGGGTTGCTTTTTTTCTCTGTCAGGCAAACCTGGTGAGTAGCTGATCATATAAAACCCTTTTTAAGGCATGGCTTACCCAGCCTTTTAATTAAGAGCCTAAGGATCCTTGACTCCTCAGTCCTGGAATGGCTCTCCCTCTCTGGAATTTTAGTCACTTTAGTTTGCTTTCATAGATGTCCTAAAAATTGTAATTTTTATAACTTCTGTAGGCTTTTATAATTGCTGCTATCAGAGCATTGGCCTGCCCCAAATTACTGCATCCTACCCAGAAGTGGAAGCTCCTCTGAATTCTTTAAAGAGGAGGATGAGTGCTCCTCAGTTCACAGAGTAGTTCTGTATGTCCTCTTTTGCCATTATTCACTGCAATTACTGTTTATGTCCTCTTTTGCCATCAATCACTGCAATTACTGTTTATTATAACTACCTATACTATTCAGAGAACATGACTGTTTAGATTACTTTGGTAGGTAGCTGCTGCTCTAACATTCCCCAGTACCTGTTAATTGCTCCCTTTACTGGGTCTTTCACAAAGCAATGAAAATAGAACCAAGTGAATAAGGAAGAGCTGTATGGTAGACTGCTTATGCCTCAAGTATTAACAACATTTAGTGTTTGTTTTGTAGATTTGACTATGGAACAATGCAAATGTTTTACATTACTGCCAATCAGAATTAATTCTTAAAAACTATTCTAACAACAGAAAATAAAATAAAAAATAAAATAAATAAAAATAGTACATCTGTAGCCAGTTGGTGGGATACCCACACAAAGAAGATATATTCCAAGCGATGTTAAAACACAGTAATTTGAGGGCGTCCCTGGTGGCACAGTGGTTGAGAGTCCGCCTGCCGATGCAGGGGACACGGCAACGGGTTCGTGCCCTGGTCCGGGAAGATCCCACAGGCCAGGGAGCGGCTAGGCCCGTGAGCCATGGCCGCTGAGCCTGCGTGTCTGGAGCCTGTGCTCTGCAACAGGAGAGGCCACAGCAGTGAGAGGCCCGCGTACCGCAAAAAAAAAAAAAAAAAAAAAAAAAAAACCACAGTAATTTGGTTACACATGCCTAGTGAGATATAGTCTAAGAATAAAAATATTTACCATAAAAACCTTAAAGTATTTTTAATAATGACATTAAGAGTGCACTTTGGGGAATGCCCTGGCAGCCCAGTGGTTAGGATTCTGTGCTTCCACAGCAGGGGGCATGGGTTCGATTCCTGGTCAGAGAACTAAGATCCCACAAGCTGTACAGTGTGATCAAAAAAAAAAAAAAAGTGCACTTTGGTGTTGTTATCCTGAGATTTTGTTGTGTGTATAATGTAGAATAAAGAAAATTAGTGGGGAGACCTTCAAGATGGCAGAGGAGTAAGACATGGAGATCACTTTCCTCCCCACAAATACATCAGAAATACAACTACATGTGGAAAAACTCCTACAGAAAACCTATTGAACACCAGCAGAATCTCCGACGCCCAAAGGGCAAGAAACTCCCCATGTACCTGGCCGTGTGGTGGACAGGGTCTTGGTGCTCCAGCTGGGTATCAGGCCTGTGCCTCTGAGGAGGGAGAGCCAAGTTCAGGACTTTGATCCACCAGAGACTTCCCGGCTCCATGTAACATCAAATGGCAAAAGCTCTCCATCTCAATGCTAAGACGTAGCTCCAATCAACAACCAGAAATCTACAGTGCTGGACACCCTATGCCAAGCAACTAGCAAGACAGGAACACAACCCATCAATTAGCAGAGAGGTTGCCTAAAATAATAATAAGCTCACAAACACCCTAAAACACACCACTGGATGCGGTCCTGCCCACCAGAAAGACAAGATCCAGCCTCAGCCACCAGAACACAGGCACTAGTCCCCTTCACCAGGAAGCCAGCACAACCCACTGAAACAACCTAAGCCACTGGGGACAGACACCAAAAACAATGGGAACTACGAACCTGCAGCCTGCAAAAAGGAGACCACAAACACAGTAAGTTAAGCAAAATGAGAAGACAGAGAAACACACAGCAGATGAAGGAGCAAGGTAAAAATGCACCAGACCAAACAAGTGAAGAGGAAATAGGCAGTCTACCTGAAAAAGAATTCACAGTAATGATAGTAAAGATGATCCAAAATCTTGGAAATAGAATGGAGAAAATAACAAAGATCTAGAAGAACTAAAGAGCAAACAAACAATGATGAACAGCACAATAAATGAAATAAAAAATTCTCTAGAAGGAATCTATAGCAGAATAATGGAGGCAGAAGAACGGATAAGTGACATGAAAGATAAAATAGTGGAAATCACTACTGCAGAGCAAAATAAAGGAAAAAGAATGAAAAGAATTCAGGACAGTCTCAGAGACCACTGGGACAACATTAAACGCACCAACATTTGAATTATATGGTCCCAGAAGAAGAAGAGAAAAGGAAAGGGACCAAGAAAATACCTGAAGAGGTTATAGTTGAAAAATTCCCTAATATGGGAAAGGAAATAGTCAACCAAGTCCAGGCAGTGCAGAGAGTCCCATACAGGATAAATCCAAGGAGAAACACACCAAGACACATATTAATCAAACTATCAAAAATTAAATACAAAGAACAAATATTAAAAGCAGCAAGGGAAAAACAACAAATAACATACAAGGGAATACCCATACGCTTAAGAGCTAAACTTTCAGCAGAAACTCTGCAAGCCAGAAGGGAGTAACAAGACATATTTAAAGTGATGAAAGGGAAAAACCTACAACCAAGATTACTCTACCCAGCAAAGAGCTCATTCAGATTCGACGGAGAAATTAAAACCTTTACAGACAAGCAAAAGCTGAGAGAATTCAGCACCACCAAACCAGCTTTACAACAAACGCTAAAGGAACTTCTCTAGGTTGGAAACACAAGAGAAGGAAAACACCTACAATAAGAAACAAACCCCAAACAAATGGTAACAGGAACATACATATCGATAATTACCTTAAATGTAAATGGATTAAATGCTCCAACCAAAAGATACAGACTAGCTGAATAGATACAAAAACAAGACCCATATATATGCGGTCTACAAGAGACCCACTTCAGACCTAGAGATACATACAGACTGAAAGTAAGGGGATGGAAAAAGGTATTCCATGTAAATGGAAATCAAAAGAGAGCTGTAGTAGCAATTCTCATATCAGACAAAATAGACTTTAAAATAAAGACTATTACAAGAGACAAAGAAGGACACTACATAATGATCAAGGGATCAATCCAAGAAGAAGATATAACAGTTGTAAATATTTATGCACCCAACATTGAAGCACCTCAATACATAAGGAAAATGTTAACAGCCATAAAAGGGGAAATCGACAGTAACACAATCGTACTAGGAGACTTTAACACCCCATTTTCACCAATGGACAGATCATCCAAAATGAAAATAAACAAGGAAACACAAGCTTTAAATGATACGTTAAACAGGATGAACTAAATTGATATTTATAGGACATTCCATCCAAAAACAACAGAATACATTTTCTTCTCAAATGCTCATGGAACATTCTCCAGGATAGATCATATCTTGGGTCACAAATCAAGCCTTGGTAAAGTTAAGAAAATTGAAATCGTACCAAGTATCTTTTCCGACCACAATGCTATGAGACTAGATATTAATTACAGGAAAAAATCGATAAAAAATAGAAACATATGGAGGCTAAACAATACGCTACTTAATAACCAAGAGACCACTGAGGAAATCAAAAAATACCTACAAACAAATGACAAAGAAAACACAACAACCCAAAACCTATGGGATGCAGCAAAAGCCATTCTAAGAGGGAAGTTTATAGCAATACAATCCTACCTCAGGAAACAAGAAATAACTCAAATAAACAACCTAATCTTACATGTAAAGCAATTAGAGGAAGAAGAACAAAAAAAAAATCCCTAAGTGGGCAGGAGGAAAGAAATCATAAAGACCAGATCAGAAATAAATGAAAAAGAAATGAAGGAAACAATAGCAAAGATCAATAAAACTAAAAGCTGGTTCTTTGAGAAGATAAACAAAATTGATAAACCATTAGCCAGATTCATCAAGGAAAAAAAAGGGAGAAGACTCAAATCAATAGAACCAGAAATGAAAAAGGAGAAGTAACAACTGACACTGCAGAAATACAAAGGATCAAGGGAGATTACTACAAGCAACTATATGACAATAAAATGGACAAACTGTAAAACATGGACAAATTCTTAGAAAAGCACAACCTTCCGAGACTGACCCAGGAAGAAATAGAAAATATAAACAGACGAATCATAAGCACTGAAATTGGGACTGTGATTAAAAATATTCCAACAGGGCTTCCCTGGTGGTGCAGTGGTTGAGAGTCTGCCTGCCGATGCAGGGGACACGGGTTCATGCCCCGGTCTGGGAAGATCCCATATGCCATGGAGCGGCTGGGCCCGTAAGCCATGGCCACTAAGCCTGTGCGTCCGGAGCCTGTGCTCCATAACGGGAGAGGCCACAACAGTGAGAGGCCAGCATACCGCAAAAAAAAAAAAAAAAAAAAAATTCCAACAAACAAAAGCTCAGGACCAGATGGCTTCACAGGAGAATTCTATCAAACATTTAGAGAAGAGTTATCACCTATCCTTCTCAAACTCTTCCAAAACATAGCAGAGGGAGGAACACTCCCAAACTCATTCTACAAGGCCACCATTAACCTGATACCAAAACCAGACAAAGATGTCACAAAGAAAGAAAACTACAGGCCAATATCACTGATGAACATAGATGCAAAAATCCTCAACAAAATACTAGCAAACAGAATCCAACGGCACATTAAAAGGATCATACACCATGATCAAGTGGGTTTATCCCAGGAATGCAAGGATTCTTTAATATATGCAAATCAATCAATGGGATAAACCATATTCATAAATTGAAGGAGAAAACCATATGATCATCTCAACAGATGCAGAAAAAGCTTTTGACAAAATTCAACACCCATTTATGATAAAACCCTCGAGAAAGTAGGCATAGAGGGAACTCACCTACACATAATGAAGGCCATATACGACAAACCCACAGCCAACATTGTTCTCAATGGTGAAAAACTGAAACCATTTCCTCTAAGATCAGGAACAAGACAAGGTTGTACACTCTCACCACTATTATTCAACATAGACTTGGAAGTTTTAGCGACAGCAATCAGAGAAGAAAAAGAAATAAAAGGAATCCAAATTGGAAAAGAATAAGTAAAGCTGTCACTGTTTGCAGATGACATGATACTATACATAGAGAATCCTAAAGATGCTACCAGAAAACTACTAGAGCTAATCAATGAATTTGGTAAAGTAGCAGGATACAAAATTAATGTACAGAAATCTCTTGCATTCCTATACACTAATGATGAAAAATCTGAAAGAGAAACTAAGGAAACGCTCTCATTTACCATTGCAACAAAAAGAATAAAATACCTAGGAATAAACCTACCTAGGGAGACAAAAGACCTGTATGCAGAAAACTATAAGACACTGATAAAATAAATTAAAGATGATACAAACAGATGGAGAGATACACCGTGTTCTGGGATTGGAAGAATCAGCATTGTGAAAATGAGTATACTACCCAAAGCAATCTACAGATTCAATGTAATCCCTATCAAACTACCACTGGCATTTTTCACAGAACTAGAACAAAAAATTTCACAATTTGTATGGAAACACAAAAGACTCCAAATAGCCAAAGCAATCTTGAGAAAGAAAAACGGAGTTGGAGGAATCAGGCTCCCTGACTTCAGACTATACTACAAAGCTACAGTAATCAAGACAATATGGTACTGGCACAGAAACAGAAATATAGATCAATGGAACAGGATAGAAAGCCCAGAGATAAACCCACGCACATATGTTTACCTCATTTTTGATAAAGGAGGCAAGAATATACAGTGGAGAAAAGACTGCCGCTTCAATAAGTGGTGCTGGGAAAACTGGACCGCTACATGTAAAAGGATGAAATTAGAACACTCCCTAACACGATACACAAAAATAAACTCAAAATGGATTAAAGACCTAAATGTAAGACTGGACACTATCAAACTCTTAGAGGAAAACATAGGCAGAACACTCTATGACATAAATCACAGCAAGATCCTTTTTGACCCACCTCCTAGCAAAATGGAAATAAAAACAAAAATAAACAAATGGGACCTAATGAAACTTGAAAGCTTTTGCACAGCAAAGGAAACCATAAACGAGACGAAAAGACAACCCTCAGAATGGGAGAAAATATTTCCAAATGAAGCAACTGTCAAAAGACTAATATCCAAAGTTTACAAGCAGCTCATGCAGCTCAATGTCAAAAAAACAAACAACCCAATCCAAAAATGGGCAGAAGACCTAAATAGACATTTCTCCAAAGAAGACGTACAGATTGCCAACAAACACATGAAAGGATGCTCCACATCACTTATCATTAGAGAAATGCAAATCAAAACTGCAATGAGGTGTCACCTCACCCCAGTCAGAATGGCCATCATCAAAAAATAAATGCTGGAGAGGGTGTGGAGAAAATGGAACCCTCTTGCACTGCTGGTGGGGATGTAAAGTGAAACAGTCACTATGGAGAACAGTATAGAGGTTCCTTAAAAAACTAAAAATAGAAATACCATATGACCCAGGAATCCCACTACTGGGCATATACCCTGAGAAAACCATAATTCAAGAAGAGTCATGTACCACAATGTTCATTGAAGCTCTATTTAGAATATTCAGGACATGGAAGCAACCTAAATGTCCATTGACAGATGAATGGATTAAGAAGATATGGCACATATATACAATGGAATATTACTCAGCCATAAAAAGAAATGAAATTGATTTATTTGTAGTGAGGTGGATGGACCTAGAGACTGTCATACATAGTGAAGTAAGTCAGAAAGAGAAAAATAAATACCATATGCTGACACATATATATGGAATCTAAAAAAAAAAAAAAAGGTTCTGAAGAACCTAGGGTCAGGATAGGAATAAAGACACAGACGTAGAGAATGGACTTGAGGACATGGGGAGTGGGAATGGTAAGCTGGGACAAAGTGAGAGAGTGACATGTACTTATACATACTACCAAATGTTATATAGATAGCTAGTGGGAAGCAGCCACATAGCACAGGGAGATCAGCTCGGTGCTTTTTGACCACCTAGAGGGGTGTGATAGGGAGGGTGGAGGGAGATGCAAGAGGGAAGAGATATGGGGATATATGTATATGTATAGCTGACTCACTTTGTTATAAAGCAGAAACTAACACACCATTGTAAAGCAACTATACTCCAATAAAGATGTTTAAAAAAAGGAAATTAGTGACATTCTATCATTTTTAGAGTTATTGTGAAACAAATCTCTCAGCATGGCAGAAAGGAAATACAGATTATTGAGTACAGATCATTGAATTTAAGGATAAGTGCTATAGCCCTGAATTTGATTTGGGCATTAACTATGAATCAATTATGTATTTTATCTTTAAAAAGAAAAAAATCACATATTTCCTAAATCTGTGCATGGAAAAGGCAAGAGATAATAATCAGTCAATGGCAATGATCTCTTCAAGCACACAGAAAACTATTTATCATGAAAAGAAACAAGATATCTTTGGAGAAAAGGCTTATTAGATGTCTAGGTCTGGAATTATAAAAGGTAAGCCTAGAATATCATATCACCTCACACAGCAAGGAAGCTGTCAAGACTACTAGGGACATAGCAAAAGGATTCAGGAGCCAATCTGGTATATCTAGATGGTATCAAGATGATATATCTACAACATTTATGAGTAATCAGCAGTTTGAACATTAACTCAATATTGGATAATTATTAGTTACTATTAGCTTTTTATGTCTAAGAGTAATGCAGTATTTTTTTTCTTAAATCCTTACCATTTACAAATATATACTGAAACATTTACGGAGGAAATAATATGATATCTGATTTTCTTCAAAAAATACAAGGGGAAATCTAAACAGAGGTATAGATGAAACTATATTAGCCCTGAGCTGATAATTGTTTAAGGTGGGTGATTAGTACATGAAGGTTCAATATACACTTCTTTCTACTTTCGTCTTTATTTGAATGTCCCATAATAAAAAAAATGTGTTTGTCACCTGCTTTGCCTTATCAAATCCGTTAATTCTTGTACATCACTTGCTCTCCCCCTGACACGGCCATAAGAATGGAGTGGGTATGAAAAGGGGGAAATGTATACAAAAAACAAGTCAAATAATTCTTTGCTCCAAAAATCACCCCAATTTTGACAAATATCAACACTAAGAATTCCTACTGTACATTATTAATGCAATTATTAGAAAGTCTAAACATCTAATTCCACAGTATCCACAATCTGAATGAAGCAGTACTATACTGATGATACTACCCTCAGCCATATCTTTGCTTTAATGCAAAACAGGACTAAATACAGCTATTTACCTTTACTGGGCCCTGCTATTGAATGTTTAAAATGGGACATCTCTGTTTCTGTTTTTTTTCGCATAATTATTTTATTTCCAGATCTCTGGGGTCCTAAGTAAAAGACTGTAAATTTCTGCTGTATATCAAGTCCAACTGAAAAAAGGGAAAGAAAAGCATACAAATGCTTATTTAAGTCATATAAATCCACACATGAGACCATTTATTTGTTTTTATACCTGTTATATTTTGTACCTTTTTGAACTGGAAAGTCTACCAAGTCCAGGAAATAAAAATGTTTTAAAGATACTTTAAAAAGTGTAACAAATGAAAATTTATGCATCAGTCATAAAAATAAAAATCAATGTTCCTACAGTAATTGAAATTTATCTTAAAAAATAAAATGTCTATAATGTCCAAATATATGAAGCTTGGATATATACATATCCAAATATACGAAGCTTCCTTTAAAATTATTCATTTTACTTAAATAAATTATTTTTACACAATATTGCTTATGTTGTTTTTCTGTTTTACATAAAGGAAATAATTTTTAAATGCTATCATATTTTTTACATTCATGTCTCCATTACTTCAATGAACTTACCATATTCAGAACTAATTAGATGTATGCTAAGATCTTCAGATTTAAGAGCTCGCCTCACATCAATCTTTTTAGCCCAATTTCCAACTTTTAGCAAAACAGAATCCCTGAAAAAGAGTAATGCATCATTTAATAGTGATCTTGAACACTAAATGAAATGAAATAATAAATTAATGTTCAAGGGCTAGGTCCTATCTGGTAGTAAACTGAAGTCAGTTACTGAAAACTACCTTCCCCAAATTCTGAGGATAGGGAAATGGAGTGTCAATGGAGCTACCATTACCATAATTTTCTTAACTATATGTTCACCCAACAGCTGGTTCTAAGTTGCACTGAATCATTTCAGGCCTGCTTGAATATATAATTGCTATCAATAACCTATGACTTTGACCTTAAATCACTACCACTTTAAAATGGCTATACATAAGTTACACGGATTTGTGAGAACTTCAACAGTATTTTTTTAAATGATATGAAATAGTTTGTATCTAATAACAACACATCACCAGCAACCAATTTTGTGATTGACCTTATTTTAGCCTCCTATAGTCAAGGCTGTCATTAGATTTAGTTGTCACAGAGAATAAAGATTTGTATAATTATATATTCTCTGTAAATGTATCATGGCTAGTTGCAGGAGAGTAATTATCAGTGAAAAGGATATCCTTATCAGTCACTGCAGTCCCATTAGGAACCTTGCACGGGATGTTTTAGGAAGCCATATTCCAGTACACTATCAAAAATTAGGAGATTCCCATTTCAGAATCACTGCCATCCTGAACTTACAGGTACAGTTATATGCTAGGAGCATAGGCTCTGGAGTAAGAATGCTTGGCTTCAAAACTAGTTTTTGCTGTAAACTACCTATATAACCTTGGTCTCAAATTTCTCCTCTATAAAGTATATATAATGATAGCAACTATCTCATATAAAGATTAAACAATTCAATACCTGGAACCTACTAAGTGCTCAAAAAATATTAGCTGTAGCTACAGCTATTATCTTTAGAGTTTGCTTATGACATCCTGGGAGAAAATATCAATATGTAATAGTATTAGAAAAAAGGCTGAAGTAAAAATTATAGAATGACATGCTAGAGAACTAGATATAAGGCAAGGTACCTCCTTTATCTACTGGATGTGGTTGCCTGGATCCTACAATGGCGGTAGTAGTTTGTTAGATTTTAATTTGGAAATATTTTGAAGTAAGTAGGAGGAAGATTGCACTCAAAGAGTAGTAAGGTCATGAATGATAGGAGAAAAGCAACAAAATAAGAAAGTTCAGCAACAGTGAATTAGAGCTACTCCTAAAGGTCATCTATTACTTGTTTCAAACCATGGTGATAGACTTTACACTTTGTTCATTTCAGTACTAAATATAATCTAAAACAACAGACCCAATATTAGTATCTTCTTTAATAGACAAACTATCCCATTATAGAATCAGGAAAATGTAATTTAATTGATCCCACCATGATTTTATTACTCTTTTCCTCAGCACAGTTTTTCTTTTATAGTATATGCTTAGAAATAAAACAAATAGAAATTTCACACTTACATAATTTTGTGCTTAGAAACCAGTTGATTATCTGCATCACCTATGATTAAGGTAACGTAGTGAGAATCTGGTGCTGTTCTTTTAGTTTGTAGCTGTTCAAAGTTTCTTAATATAACAGTCACTAATATTTCTGCCATGGTATCATTATATCTTGCAATCTTTAAAAAAGGATAGGCATAAAAAGTGTTAAAAAATAACCTTACTACTCATACTCACCTCCAAGTCAGCTATGGGTAGCTGTATTCCTGAAAATCAAAATATATGAAAAATAGAAAATATTTACCTGTTCCACTTCAAGTTCATATTTTGGTAGATACATCACTGTTTCTTTTATCTGAGTTCCAAAAGGGGGATGTCTATTTAAAATCTAAAAACATATTTATGTCATTATGTTCTTATTACAACACTAAAAACTCTTTTAGTAAAATATTTCTAGAGTCAATAGTTTTAACATGCTTATTACCTAAAATCTTAAGTTAAAAATATATATGACTATGAGGGGGAAATCATTTTTTAGTGGAAATAAAGATACAAAAGTCAGGCTTTAGAATTTATACAGAATTCAGGTAACATTAGGAATAAGTGAATATTAAATACCAGTTCAAGTTTCCTTGCATCTGTTTCTTCTATCTTTTTAAAGGTAGTCAAACCTGCATTTACCATAGCATTTGATAATGTTACACCTGTGGAAAATTAATCAAATAGTTTTCAAACAATCCATTTAAAACTAAATCTACACTTAAATATTTAACAACTACGTTAGTAAAAAATAAAAATTTAAAGAGCCAGACTAATGACTTATTTTTAAAGTTGTTAAAAAATGTTCTCAATTGGATTAATTGGGCTGAGATGTTATTTGATTGTTCATATTTATTTTTTCAAACTCAAATAAAACACTCATGTGCTTTATAAAAGAAAGAGGAATTCTTTGGTCCACATGATGTCTCAACCCTTAGTTTTACCTTATGTCATAGAGCAAGTACCAAGAAACATCTACGGTTATACTCGTGTTTTTAAAAAAGGCAACATTATTCAGGGATGGGAATATTGTTTCATGAAGCTATGGCTCTCTGAGCATTTCTGTGAAATGAAATGAACTCATTTCATTGAAATGAGTTCATGGTAGGTTTATGTTGAACTTTTAAAGAAACAGGAACTCAAGAAATTGAGTTCTCTCTCTGTTTCTGTACTAATTCAGATAATTTTACTCTTCTGCCTAAAATTTCCAATGCCTTTCCATTGCATTTAGAATAAAATGGCAATTTCCTTACTATGGCCAAACTCCCTTACCTATATGACTTGAACACAGCCTACCTCTCCCATTTAATTTCCTACCATTCTCCTCTTGCTGACTACTCTCCAGCTACACCGGCTTTAATTTTGCCTTAAATACATCAAGTGCTCTTCCATCTTTGGACCTTTTCTGTTTCTTCATGCTTTGAGAAACTGTAATTTTTAATTCTTACACTCATATGAATGAATTTAACCAAATCCCAAAATAGAAGATATTGTCAGAAGCATAAAATTCTAAAGTAGTACCACCTTGTTTAAGGAACACATATTACTGATGAGGGTATGATACTCCTTTCCTTACTCATATCTTTAACTATCCTTGGGAATTTCTCTTACTCAATCTTTAGACACAACTCCTAGTATTCTTAATTCTTTAATGTTCATTTCCATTTTCCCTTATAACCTTTCCTGACTTTTAATTTTTAGTTTATAAACATTGTTGAAAATCAATTATTTTTTTCCTGGTGCTCAATAAGAACTTAGATTTTTTTTTGTTTGGATTCTCTCACTTTTCTATTACATGAATTTTGCTGGTCAATATTTGTTTCTTTTTGTTCAGCTGTAAGTGTGAAAAACATGTTTGTGTTCAACAACTTGGAAGGGATAGAATGCAACTGATACCCAGACTGACAATGTTCTAGAAAGTCAGAAAGACTGGCTTCTTCCAGTATAGTGAAATTTTATTAATCAATTTTTATGGATAATTCATACTTTATTTAATCATTCTGATATTGATGGACATTTAAGATTATGTGATTATAAACAATGTTTATATTTGTATCCATGTGGAAATATTTCTATAAATTTAATTGCTAAAGTGAAATTGCTGTTTTAAAGAGATTGTGCATTTTAATTGGTAGATATCATGAGACTTAGGCTCCAACCAACACTGCATGAGAATGTTCATAACCTTATACTATCTCCACTACAGGACTTTTAGTTTTTGCTCATGTGGTGAGTTAATATAGTTTCCTTTGGATTTATTTATTTATTTTTACAATTTTATCGACTGAAGTATAATTCACACACAATATACTTGACATGTGATTTTGTGTGTTTATGTATGTGTGTGTATGAGAAACTATCACCACAACCAAGCTAATAAATATTACCATTGCCTCTAAAAGTTTCCTTGTGCCCCTTTGCTATTCTTCACTACCTCTTCTGTCCCCTCCCCACACGGTCCCCAAGCAACCACTGATCTGCTTTCTATCACTATTCTATTTTCTAGTCTTTTATTTAAACGGAATTAAATAGTTTTCTTTTTAGTATGGCTTCTTCTACTCTGTATAATTATTGTAAGATTCATCCATGTTGTTGTTTGTATCAACACTTCATGCCTTTTTATTGATGAGTATATATATCCATACTATGGGATATACCACAATTTATTTTCCATTTGCCTGTTCATGGATATTTAGGCTGTTTTCAAATGTCTTGGTTATTAGAATTGTGTGTCTACATGCTTTTATTTCTTTTGGGTACTTAAGTATGAAAGGGCCAGTTGCATGGTAGGTTTATGTTGAAATTTTAAAGAAACAATCAAATGGTTTTCCAAAGTGGTTGTAACATTTTACATTCCCCCAGTGAGAGTTCCAGTTGAACCACATCCTCTCCAGCACTCTGTCAAGTTTTAATTATTTTAGTGGCGACTTCCCTGGTGGTGCAGTGGTTAAGAATCCACCTGCCAATGCTAGGGGACACGGGTTTGATCCCTGGTCCGGGAAGATCCCACATGCCACAGAGCAACTAAGCCCATGTGCCACAACTACTGAGCCTGCTCTCTACAGCCCATGAGCCACAACTACTGAAGCCTGCACGCCACAACTACTGAGGCCTGCGTGCCCTAGAGCCCATGTGCCGCAACTACGGAGTCCAAGCACCGCAACTACTGAAGCCCACGCGCTGCAACTACTGAAGCCCACGTGCCTAGAGCCTGTGCTCCATAACAAGAGAAGCCACTACGATGAGAACCCCACACACCACAACAAAGAGTAGCCCCTGCTCGCCATGACTAGAGAAAGCCTGCACACAGGCAAAAATAAATTTTTTTTAAAAAGAAAAATTAATTATTTTAGTGGATGTGTACTGGTATTGCATTGTCATTTTAATTTGCATTTCTCTAATGACTAATGATGTTGAACATCTTCTCAGGTGCTTATTTGCCATACACATATCTTCTTTGGTGATGTGTCTGTTTGAATCTTTTGCTCATTGTTTTATTCAGTGGTTTGTCTTATTATTGAGTTATAAGAATTTTTTATACATTCTAGGTACAAGTCCTCCATCAGTTATATGTTTTGCAAATATTTTCTTCCAGTCTGGTGGCTTGTTTTCTCCTCCTCCTCCTTCTTTAATAGTATTCTATGAAAAGCAAAAGTTTTTAAGTTTTGATTAAATCCACTTTACTGTTTTTCTTTTATATAGTTCGTGCTTTTGTGTTGTATCTAAGAAATTCTTTGCCAAATCCAAGATCACCTGCTGACTTTGAAGGTCGAGGAAGAGGGCTATGATCAAGGAATCAAGTACTCTCTAGAAGTTGCAGGCAGGAAAATGGATTCATCCCTAGTGTTTCTAGAAAGGAAAACAGCCTTGCCGAACCTTGATTTTATCCCAGTGAGACCCACATCAGATTTCTAATCTACAGAACTTTAAGATAATAAATTTGTGTTGTTTTAAGCCACAAAGTTTGTGGTAATCTGTTACAATGGCAATAGAAAATTAATATAGCATAGTTTTTCTAATTTTAGTTTCTGATTGTCCTTACTAGTATGTAGAAATAAAATTAATTTTTATATATTGACCTTACATCCTTCAACCATGCTAAACCTTTCCTACCGTCCATGGAATTTTCTACATAGATGATCATGTGATCATGTATGAATAAAAACATTTTTACTTCTTTCCTTTCCAATCTGTATGCTTTTAGTTTCGTTTTCTTGCTTTACTATACTGGTTAGAACCCCTAGTACAATGTTTACTGGAAGTAGTTACAGTGAGCATCCTTTTTGTTCCTGATCTTAGAAGGAAAGCATTCAGTCTCTCACTATTAAATATGATGTTAGCTGTAGGTCTTTCATAGATGTCCTTTATCAATTTGAGAAATTTCCTTCTATTTTAAATTTGTTGAGAGTTTTTATTAGAAGTGGATTTTGGATCTCGTCAACTTTCTTTGGCATTATTGAGATGATCATATGGTCTACTTTAGCTTGTTAATATGATGAATTACATTGATTGACATCAAGTGGTAAACTAATCTTGTATTGCTAGAATAAACCACATTTGGCCATGATATGTTAGCCCTTTTATCTATCATTGTGTTCAATTTGTTAAAAGTTTATAAAGAATTACTGCATTTATATTACTGAGGGATATTGGTCTGTCTTTTTCTTGAATGTCTTTGTCAGGTTGTGATAACAAGGCAATGTTGGCCTCATAGAATGAGTTGGGAAGTATTACCCCCCCTTTTAAATTTTCGGAAAAAGTTTGTGTAGAATTGATATTGCTTCTTATTTAAATGTTTAGTAGAATTCACCAGTGTAACCTTCTGTACCTGGGATTTTCTTTGTAAGGTTTTAAACCACAGATTTAATTTCTTTAATAAATATAAGCCTACTCATGTTGTCTATTTCTTCTTGAGTGGACTCTTGACAGTTTGTGTTTTTTAAGGAATTTTCCCATTTCATCAAAGTTGTGGCATTTATTGACATAAGATGTTTATAACATTCCCTTTCTATCATTTTGCCATCTATAAGATCTATAGTTATATCTCACATTTTTGTTTTTGGAAATTTGTCTTTTCTCTTTATTGCTTGATCAGTCTGACTATAGTATTATCAATTTCATTGATATTTCAAAATAATCACCTTTTTGTTTTGTTGATTTTGTTTTCAATTTATTTATGCTCTTTTAAAATTATTTCTTTTCTTCTGCCCACTTTGGATTTAATTTGTTCTTTTTCTCATCTTATCACATGGAAACTGAAATCACTCTAGAGAACTTTCTACTTTTCTAATGTAAGTGTTTTAGTGCCATACTATTAATAATCATTCTATATAATTTCAAATTTTTCTGTAAGTTGAAATCTCCTAAATATTGTATGTAACCTTCTTCCCAATTCACAACTCTTATCTCTGTGGGATGGGCGTGGCATTTGGTTTGCCAGGACTTATGTATTGATAGGAAGGTGAGCCTTTAATCAGGAATCTTTCTTCTACTTTGACCTTGCCTTCACCAGTCAATCTCCACCTTCACCCCAGTTCCCAGGACTGGTCAGCTCTCTGACTGATTTCCCCCACTGATTTCAAACTTCAAGGAAATACAAAGTAGTACTTCCTCACAAAATAGCCAGAGATCTTTGTTCTAAGGAATAATTAGACAATCCCCAGCTATCTAAGAAGGAGCAGGGTCACAAAGCCAAAGACACCAAAGTGAAAAATTCCAAAGTGCTTTAGGCATATCCCAGTCTTTGTAAATGGCACTGTGTAGAGTTTTTCAGTTCACATCCTGAGCTAGATCCCAACAGACAGGAAAAATACTTGTCTATAGAATATCTATGAAAATCATTACTAATATTGAAATGTTATTGAAAAAGGAGAAAAAGTTAAGCTATAAATAAGTGACAATTTTCTGTAATGAATTAGGAATGACCAGGACTGCTAGCTTTGTACCTTGTCATTGAGATCAAAACAAAACAGTCATAAAAGTAGAAGAGAGAACAACACATAGTTACCTAATTACTAAAACAAAATTTCACTCTTGGTTTGAGAACAAATTTAAAAATAAGAACATTAATTTTTATTAGGTTTCCAAACTGATTTCAAATAGAATCCTTTAAGCATAAGCAAATGAAAATCAGATTTTCAAGAGAAGAAAGTATAGTAACTTATTTAGGCCCATAAACACATTTTTCCTTAAAGGTCTGTAACCATCTTAGAACAATTTTTCTAACAGTGAAATACAAAATAAATTGCGGACATTGACACATTGCCTACCTGTATTCAGTACCTACCGATTTTTTCCAGCTGTTTGGATACATGCAGAGAGTTTTCCCAAAGTTTACATCTAAAACACTTCGCTAAAATCAAACTGTTCAACAGTACAGCAAACTTTTCTTGAATAGCCAGAAAATCTGACAACCCTAAAAAAAAGTTTCCAATATTAAATCTAGTATACTATTTTACTGGAAAAATATTGAAAATCCATTAATCCTATAACATACATCTTGTAATTCGTGAGCCATTTCTGAAAATCTTCGAGGTATCTTGCGTCAAAGCAAAGTCTTGTATGGGAATGCATCCTAGCTGAGCCTGAATAAGACTGGGGAAAGAAGAAATTTTATTATTTCTTTTTAAAAATTACTATCTCACAGTGTTTGACATCAGTGACTGAAGTATCTCTTCTTAAAATTCCTCTCTGCCTTGATTTCTGTGACACTACATGACTCTGTATCTTGTATCATCATTATTGCAAGTCATTGTTGACTTCCTCTTCCCATCCTCTAAAAGGTCAGTTCTCATTTTTCTACTCTTCTTTATTCACTCAACCTCTCTTTCTCTCAAAAATCTCATTTCTTCTCAAGATTTTTGTTATAATCTCTAGATTGATAAATTTCAAATGATCACAGGGCACTTTCACTTTGACTGTTTTTTTTCATCTCAACACATCTAAAATTTGTTATCATATTCTTCTCCAATGCAGCTCTGACTTTGGGCTTTACTATATATAAGTATTATAGAAAACAACACAATTTATATAATCAACATATATTTATTAAGTACCTATTGAGTAAAAAGCATACTATGAGGTGATAAAATTCTGTTTAACATTTGAAGATTGGTAGCTTATTAGTTGATTATTAGCAACAAGCAGTTGCTTGGCTACAAAATTTGAGGGGTGGAAAGAGGGGAGAAAAAAAGTTACTGTCTGTTGTGCCTACTATCTCCCAGGTCTTTGCTACCTCTTTCGTCTGTTTACTTATCTAACCAGACCTTGATATGCAAGTTCCCCTATGATTCTAACTAAAATTATTAGACTTGTATTACTCTCTGGGGGGATCTCTTCTGAGGTCAAAAATAGGTACACAAAGAGAAAGGGTAGAATAGTTATATTTTATGGTTTAGTTTTAGCAAACAATATATGAAAATAGAAGCAACTAACTTCACAGAATGGGTGCATAGAGCTGAAACTACAGAATGATTACTTCTTTTGGCTATAATATATGCTTCTGAAGATTATTTTATATCATCTATTTAGAAATGATTGTACACCCCATGTTCATAGCAACATTATTTACAATCGCCAAAGTATGGAAGCAACCTAAGTGTCCATCAACAGATGAATGGATAAAGATGTGATATATATATATATATATATATACACACATACAGTGGAATACTACCCAGTCATAAAAAAGAATGAAATTTTGCCATTTGCAGCAACACGGATGGACTTGGAGGGCATTATGCTAAGTGAAATAAGTCAGAGAAAGACAAGTACTATATGATATCACTTATATATATAATCTAAAAAATACAACAAACTGATGAATAAAGCAAAAAAAGAAGCAGACTCACAGATATAGAGAACAAATTAGTGGTTACCCATGGGAAGAGGGAAGGGGGAGGGGCAATACAAGGGTGGGGAAATATAGGATTATTATGGGATTACATGAAATCATGTGTGTGAAACTTCTGAAAATTGTAAAGCACTATAGAATTTAAAGAATATTTCATTCAATTAAAAAAACATATCTCACAACCTATTAGCATTAAGATTAGCATTAAAGAAAGTTGGAAGCTAAGAAAAAATAAAGAAAGAAATGGTTATAAAGTTACATGGTTTATTAACAAAGAAGGAACTGATGGGAAAATGTGGATGGGGTGCTTTCAAGTGCTGGATAAATAAAACTTCTTGTGAAACTATCCTGGAATGCACAAATGCAGAATATATACAAAATTATAGAGGAAAAATAAGACTTTTGAGGTAATAGTTATGTTTAACATCAATATACCTTAATAAATAGGGCACTTTTCAACATCATACTTACCTGTCAGAAACTTTACCACAAAAAGCAGTATGTAAGAGAAGAACAAACCTGACTCCATGTTGGATCTATTCCTTTAGCTCTAACATTTGTGCTCTGTTGCCTATACTTAGTCATGCTGGCTCTGCACCTTTGTAAAAATATTGCCTATGGCTTCAAATATATATAATAGCCCTTTCTCAATGCTCTGCCTCCTAGGCTTGACCTTTACAGGTATAACATGTTTACATTCATGTAGAGATAAAAAGTTGCAGAACAGAAAATAATGATTGTTGATTGTCATGTTGGAGGTTTACAGGAACATTGGGACCAAACCTATGTGGACAGCTGCAAGAACAAAGGATTCTGGCACCAAGAAGTCTGCAACAACCAGCTACACCCTCTCCCCTTTTAGTATAAAAGAAGCCTGAATTCTAACTCGGGTAAGATGGTCCTTTGGGACATGAGTCCACCATCTTCTTGGTCTGCTGGCTTTCCAAATAAGTGGCTTTTTCTTGCCCCAACACCTTTCTCTCGTTTTACTGGCCTGTCATGCAGTGAGCAGTACAAGCTTGAACTCGGTAACAATAAGCAGGAATGGAAGGGAGAACAGGGATTTATTCTAGTAGGTACAGAACCTTGGCAGGGCTGTCTGTCTCTCTCCACTAGATAAGGCCAGCCTGAGCTTATCCTCAGTAGAAATAAAAGTCTCACAGCCTCAGGTAAGATGGCACCTCTGCTATCTCAACTAATGGGGTCAGACTTGCATGATAGTTAAGTAATGACTAAATCAGGGCTATTGTAAGGATTAAATGAAATAAAGTAATGATGCAGTTTAAATTAGGTTCAACCATGACCAGACTATAGAGACTTAAATATAAATGGTTTATTCTCTTACATAAAAGAACTCCAGAGTTAGGCAGTCTAGGGCTTGGTATGGTGGTCCAACAAGTCACCAGAGACCTAGGATCCTACTGTATTTCTATTCTGCCATGTATGGCTTCCATTCTCAGGCCATCTCATGGTCTAAGGTGACTGTTGGATTTCCAGCCATTACACATTCACTCTGTACGACATGTTGGAGGAAGTGGTGGGAGACAACAATTGATGCCCTGTTTACCACCTGACTCCATTTCCTTTAAGCAGCCTTCTAGGAAGACATATCTTCTGCCTACATCTCATTAATTGGACAAACTTAGTCACAGGGCCTTATTTAGCTACAAAGTTGACTGGGAAATGTGATCTTTTCCCTGTGAAAGTAAGAATAAATACTGGGACAGTCAGCTAGCAGTTTCTGCTATAGGTATGTACAAGTATACCACATTTTATTGCACTTCATTGCACTTTGCAGATATTGTGGGGTTTTTGCAAATTGAAGGTTTATGGAAACCCTGCATCAAGCAAGTCTATCAGCACCATTTTTCCAACAGCATTTGCTCATTTCATGTCTCTGTGTCATATTTTGTTAAGTGCCGAAATATTTCAAGCCTTTTCATTATTATTATCTTTGTCATGGTGATCTGTGATCAGTGATCTTTGATGTTACTGTTGTAATTGTTTTGAGTTTTTAAATTAAGGTATGTACACTGTGTTTTTGACAGTGCTACTACACACTTAACAGACTACAGTCTAGTGTAAACATAACTTTTATATGCACTGGACTGGAAAACCAAAAAAACTGTGTGATTTGCTTTATTGAGATAGTCATGTTATTGTGGTGGTCTGGAACTGAACCCACAATATTTCCAAGGTATGCCTGTAAAGCATCTAATGCAGTGCTTGGAACACAGCAAATATTCAAGAAATGGTTATTACTATTATTATTATCAATGGTTGAGCCATTTATGACCTGCTCTCAGCTTCCACAGTTAGCCAACTAATAAAAATGATACCAGAACTTCCCAAAAGACTTCTGTATACTGGTCAACTTAGTAAAGGAAGGTATAGAAAGAGTAGAAATCCTTCATAAGAAGACGAGTTAAAGGTGTACTATAAAGCTGTACAACTCTCTTGAGAGGAGAAAAAGTTATTCTGAAGTCATCTCTTTCTGCCTAAACATAGAATAAGAATGCCCAAAGAATCAAATGAGAGAAAAGAATCAAGGTGGCACATGGAGGCTTCTATACATATAACTCCTCTTCAAATTCCATAAAATGATGGACAACTATATAGGTGTGTTTTTGTGTGTTAGTCTCCATCCACAAAACTACAGGAAAGCAAGAAAGCATGCCATTGGTGGGCCAGAAAGTTGAATGTCAGAAATCGTATCTATGAAAAAGATCAAATCTATGAGAAAAACAAAACCGGAGATTATCCATAGTACATGCAGAAGAATTAATAGATCAAGAAGGAGAGAGGGTCCTGGGGCATTTGTTGGAGCAATTCACTGGAATGCTGTATTCTGAGCAGGTAGTTTAGTCTACCCCTGTCACTCTCTCTCATTTGTGGAAAACATTAAGCAGTTGTGGTATGTATTGAGAGGCTAAAGGAGGGAGTGTAGACACTGAGGCCAGAGAGGCAGGGCAGTTCTCCAGGTAGGAATGAAAACCCCAGTAGAGGTAGAAAGACTTTACTCTTAAATTGCAAGGTATTTCCACACTTTTATGGCAGTCAATCTAATTACTTCTCCACAATCATGAGAGATAGTAAGTAACAGAATAGGTAGGCAAAAATATATTTACAAATGCAAAAGCAAACAATGAAGAACTACCTAACATTTGAGAAAAAATTTAAAAAGACACACAGTATTATAAATGAAATAACAATTGAGAAAACAGAGTTAAGTGCACAGAAAAAGAGTTTCAAAATAAGTATAATTGATTTATATAATTAAAATTTTTTCAGAGAGATTAGAAATACCATGTATAACATTTCTCCAAAGAAGACATAAAGATGGCCAAGAAGCACACGAAAAGCTGCTCAACATCACTAATTATTAGAGAAATGCAAATCAAAACTACAATGAGGTATCACCTCACACCAGTTAGAATGGGCTTCATCAGAAAATCTACAAACAACAAATGCTGGAGAGGGTGTGGAGAAAAGGGAACCCTCTTGCACTGTTGGTGGGAATGTAAATTGATACAGCCACTATGGAGAACAGTATGGAGTATTCAATCTATACAAATTATAAAATAAAACAATATGAAAATGTTAAGAAGAAAAAGACTAAATGATATACTAAATAAAACAAGTATGGCAATATTATTAATAGTAGACAAAACGGAATTAAAAGCAAAAAGTATTCAATAGGACAGTTAGTTGACTCATCTAATCTGCCTCTTTCCATCAGCAGAAACGACAAGACTGGACAAGAAAGGCAACATGGACAAACGGGCCAATAGGTCTGCAGTACCTAACAAATGTCTAAATACACAGGTTAAGTACAACTCCTTTTATGTACAATCCTAAGAAGACAATTTCTTATGATTTGTTCCTTTATTGCATAATCCATCCTACACTTTTATAGTCATTTCCACAAGCCACAGCTGATTAGACAATATGTCACTCTTCTGTTTACTGTGTACTTGTTCCTTTTCTGTTTGCTTTTCCAAATATATTGGTGGTATATATATATTCCCTTGAACTATCTGACATTACATCTTTAGATCCATTATATAATCTTGCTATATTTTCAATATATTTTCCTCTTCCAATGTAATAAAATTACTCTCTTGATTAATAAAACTTTACATGAAAAACGAGTGATATTTCACTTTGAGTAACACAATTAGCAAACTCTTCCTAATGGCAAAAGATGCAATTTAGTGCCTAAGCAACACATCATTCATTTATTCATTTACCATCCACATGGAACAATGATAAAAATTAACCATGTATTAAGCCACAAGTAAAACCACAATATCTATCATAAAGCAGAACACTGACAGGCCACATTCTAATTACAATCCAATAAAATTAGAAATTAACAATAAAAGAATGACAATTTTTTCTTTTCTTTGAATTTTATTTCTTTTATACAGCAGGTTTTATTAGTTATCTATTTTAAACTTATTAATGTATACATGTCAATCCCAATCTCCCAATTCAATCCACCCCCACCCACCCGTGGCTTTCCCCCCTTGGTGTCCATACGTTTGTTCTCTACATCTGTGTCTCTATCTCTGCCTTGCAAACCGGTTCATCTGTACCATTTTTCTAGATTCCACATTTATGTGTTAATATACGATACTTGTTTTTCTCTTACTTCACTCTGTATAACAGCCTCTAAGTCCATCCACGTCTCTACAAATGACCCAATTTCGTTTCTTTTTATGGCTAATATTCCACTGTATATATGGACCACATCTTTTTTGTCCATTCGTCTATCAGTGGGCATTTAGGTTGCTTCCATGACCTGGCTATTGTAAATACTGCTGTGATGAACATTGGGAAGCATGAGACTTTTTGAATTATGGTTTTCTCTGGATATATGCCAAGTAGTGGGTATCGCTGGGTCATATGGTAATTCTATTTTTAGTTTTATAAGGAACCTCCATACTGTTCTCCATAATGGTTGTATCAATTTACATTCCCACCAACAGTGCAAGAGGGTTCCCTTTTCTCCACACCCTCTCCAGCATTCGTTGTTTGTAGATCTTCTGATGCCCATTCTAACCAGTGTGAGGTGATACCTCATTTTAGTTTTGATTTGCATTTCTCTAATAATTAGTGATGTTGAGCAGCTTTTCATGTGCCCCTTGGCCATCTGTATGTCTTCTTTGGAGAAATGTCTATTTAGGTCTTCTGCCCATTTTTGGATTGGGTTGTTTGTTTTTTTAATATTGAGCTGCATGAGCTGTTTATATATTTTGGAGATTAATCCTTTGTCCGTTGATTTGTTTGCAAATATTTTCTCCTATTCTGAGGGTTGTCTTTTCCTCTTGTTTACGTTTTCCTTTCCTGTGCAAAAGCTTTTAAGTTTCATTAGGTCCCATTTGTTTATTTTTGTTTTTATTTCCATTTCTGTAGGAGGTGGATCAAAAAAGATCTTGCTGTGATATATGTCAAAGAGTGTTCTTCCTATGTTTTCCTCGAGGAGTTTTATAGTGTCCAGTCTTACATTTAGGTCTTTAATCCATTTTGAGTTTATTTTTCTGTATGGTGTTAGGGAGTGTTCTAATTTCATTCTTTTACATGTAGCTGTCCAATTTTCCCAGCACCACTTATTGTAGAGGCTGTCTCTTCTCCATTGTATGCCTTGCCTCCTTTGTCATAGATTAGTTGACCAAAGTGCGTGGGTTTATCTCTGGACTTTCTATCCTGTTCCATTGATCTGTATTTCTGTTTTTGTGCCAGTACCATATTGTCTGGATTACTGTAGCTGTGTAGTATAGTTTGAAGTCAGGGAGTCTGATTCCTCCAGCTCCATTTCTTTCCCTCAAGATTGCTTTGGCTCTTTGGGGTCTTTTGTGTCTCCATACAAATTTTAAGATTTTTTGTTCTAGTTCTGTAAACAATGCCATTGGTAATTTGTTAGGGATTGCATTGAATCTGTAAGTTGCTTTGGGTACTATAATCATTTTCCCAATATTGATTCTTCCAATCCAAGAACATGGTATATCTCTCCATCTGTTTGTGTCACCTTTGAGTTTTTTCATCAGTGTCTTATAGTTTTCTGAGTACAACTCTTTTACCTCCTTAGGTTGGTTTATTCCTAGGTATTTTATTCTTTCTGTTGCAGTGGTGAATGGGATTGTTTCCTTAATTTCTCTTTCTGATTTTTCATTGTTAGTGTATAGGAATGCAAGAGATTTCTGTGCATTAATTTTGTATCCTGCAACTTTACCAAATTCATTGATTAGCTCTAGTAGTTTTCTGGTGGCATCTTTAGGATTCTTTATGTATAGTACCATGTCATCTGCAAAACAGTGACAGTTCTAATTCTTCTTTCCAGTTTGTATTCCTTTTATTTCTTTTTCTTCTCTGACTGCCATGGCTAGGACTTCCAAAACTATGTTGAATAATAGTGGCAAGAGTGGACATCCTTGTCTTATTCCTGATCTTAGAGGAAATGCTTTCAGTTTTTCACCATTGAGAATGAAGCTTGCTGTGGGTTTGTCATATGTGGCCTTTATTAGGGTGAGATAGGTTCCCTCTATGCCCACTTTCTGGAGAGTTTTTATCATAAATAGGTGTTGAATTTTGTCAAAAGCTTTTTCTGCATCTATTGAGATGATCATATGGTTTTTATTCTTCAGTTTGTTAATATGGTGTATCACATTGATTGATTTGCGTATGCTGAAGAATCCTTGCATCCCTGGGATAAATCCCACTTGACGATGGTGTATGATCCTTTTAATGTGTTATTGGATTCTGTTTACTAGTATTTTGTTGAGGATTTTTACATCTATATTCATCAGTGATATTGGTCTGTAATTTTTTTTTGTAGTATCTTTGTCTGGTTTTGATATCAGGGTGATGATGGCCTCATAGAATGAGTTTAGGAGTGTTCCTTCCTCTGCAATTTTTTAGAAGGGTTTGAGAAAGATGGGTGTTAGCTTCTCTGCACTTCCTGGATTTGGTTGTCTCTTTCCTTTCCCATGTTAGGGAAGTTTCCAACTATTATCTCAATTTTTTTCTCAGGTCCTTTCTCTCTCTCTTCTCCTCCTGGGACCCATATAATGTGAATGTTGGTGCGTTTAAGGTTGTCCCAGAGGTCCCTTAGTCTGTCTTCATTTCTTTTCATTCTCTTTTCTTTATTCTGTTCTGCAGCAGTGAATTCCGCCATTCTGTCTTCCAGGTCACTTATCCATTCTTCTGCCTCAGTTATTCTTCTATTGATCCTCTTCATATATTTTTCATTTCAGTTATTGTATTGTTCATCTCTGTTTGGTCTTTAATTCTTCTAGGTCTTTGTTAAACATTTCTTGCATCTTCTGATCTTTGCCTCCATTCTTTTTCCAAGGTCTTGGATCATCTTCACTCTCATTATTCTGAATTATTTTTCGGGAAGTTTGCCTATCTCCACTTCATTTAGTCATTTTTCTGGGTTTTCTTCTTGTTCCTTCATCTGGTACATAGTCCTTTGCCTTTTCATTTTCTCTCTCTTTCTGTGAATGTGGCTTTCATTCCACAGGCTTCAGGATTGTGGTCCTTCTTGTTTCTGCTGTCTGCCCTCTGGTGGATGAGGCTATCTAAGAGGCTTGTCCAAGCTTCCTGATGGGAGGGACTGGTGGTGGGTAGAGCTGGGTGTTATTCTGGTGGGTAGAGCTCAGTAAAACTTTAATCTGCTTGTCTGCTAATGGGTGCGGCTGGGTTGGTTCTTTTGCCTGAGGCAACCCATCACTGGAGCCTTCCTGGCTCCTTGGTGGGGCCAATGGTGGACTCCAGGAGGGCTCACGCCAAGGAGCACTTCACAGAATTTCTGCCGTCAGTGTCCTTGTCCCAGTGGTAATCCACAGCCACCCCCCACCTCTGCAGGAGACCCTCCAACACTAACAGGTAGGTCTGGTTCAGTCTCCTATGGGGTCACTACTCCTTCCCCTGCGTCCCAATGTGCATACTACTTTGTGTTTGCCCTCCAAGGGTGGAGTCTCTGCCTCCCCAACTCCTGTCGAAGTCCTGAAATCAAATCCGTCTAGCCTTCAAAGTCTGTTTCTCTGGGAATTCCTCCTCCCGTTGCTGGACCCCCAGGTTGGGAAGCCTGACATGGGGCTCAGAACCTTCACTCCAGTGGGTGGACTTCTGTGGTATAAGTGTTCTCCAGTTTGTGAGTCACCCACCCAGTGGTTATGGGATTTGATTTAATTGTGATTGCGCCCTTCCTACCATCTCATTGCGGCTTCTCCTTTTCTTTGGATGTGAGGTATCCTTTTTGGTGAATTCCAGTGTCTTCCTGTTGATATTTGTTCAGCAGTCAGTTGTGATTCTAGTGCTTTCACAAGAGAGAGTGAGCGCACATCCTTCTACTCCGCCATCTTGAACTAGTCTCGAATGACAATTTTTTTAAAGTATTACTTTAAAATTTTTAAACATAATTTTAAATAATTCTTAAGAGGAAACTAAAACTGAAATTACAAACTATTTAGAAAGAATAGCAATAGATTTAGAAAATCTATAGAACAATGTCAAAGTGGTATTCACTGGAAAATTTGTAGTCTTACATATTTTATAGAAAATTAAAAAAAAATAATAAATGGAGAAAAATACAATTTAAAGGATTACAAAAAGAAGTAGAAGGAAAAAAATAAAGACAAAATGGGAAATTAATGAAATAGAAAATAATAGAAAGTAAAGATTAAAAATGTTAAATTAATAGGACTATTAAACATGATCAGTAAGTCAAAAATAAATGGCTTGAAAAGATCAAAATATAGAAACCTCTCGCAAATCTGATTAAGAAAAAAGGAGATGATACAAATAATATTAGATATTAGAAAAGACATTATGTATTTAGAGGAAATTTTTAATTTATTAGAGGACAAAATACTTTATGCCATAAAAACTGACAAGCTGGGTGAAATGAATAGCTCAGGAACATATAAAGTAAGAAAAATTGATTCAAAAAATGTTAGTAACCCTGCAAAGAACAAAAAATGAAAGAAATCATGGAGAAACCCAACTTTTAGATCCAGAGACAATGGTGAGCTAAAATGGGTTGCTCGCTCTTCTCTCTGAATTCAAATCTGTTTTTACAAATAAGTGAGAAGGAGGTTCATGGATTCCACAATCGAATCCAAAAAGTGTGAGAAATTCCCTGCTGGTGAAACACTGGAAACTTGACAATTAAAAACAGTAACAAGACAAAGATGTTTGCTCTCTCTAAAACTACAGAACATATGCTAAAGGTTCTATCTACAAGAAGTTAAGAAAAATAGAGTTGCAACTATTAGAAATCAAGAGATAAAACTATCACTATTTACAGATAATATGATTGTCTATCTAGGTAATCCCAGCAAACCAACTAAAGGACAACTCATACTATTAAGAGAGTTCAGTGAGATAGCCAGATAAAACTATCAAAATTTAAAAAATTGATAGTCTTCCTATATACCATCAATAACTGACCATAAAATGCAATGGTATGCAATGTAAAGAAGGACTCACAATATCAAACTCCATAAAATACCAAGAAATAAACCTATCAAGAAATATAAAACCTAAATGATGAGTTATAAAATATCACAGAAAGACATAAAGATCTGAATAGATGGAGAGAGATACCATATTCCTAGATAGAAAGATTTCAGAACTGTTAAAGGAAGAATTCTTCCACAAACTAATCTATAAAGCCAATTTCAATAGGACTTTTTATAAATCTTGGCAAACTGATTCTAAAGTTCATAGGGAGGAAAAATGCAGGAATATCCAAAAACATTTTTTAAATAACAGTAAGAACGGACTTGCCTTACTAGATAACAAAACATGCAATAAAAGAATAGCAAGTAAAATGATGTGGTATTGTCACGGCAACAAAATAAACAGGCTAACAGTAAGTGTCCAGAATCAGATCCTTAGGAATTTAGTTTATGAGAAGGTGGCATTCCAAATCAATAGGCAAAGAGAGAAAGACAACATAGTTATCAAACACTCCTGACTATCTTTCAGGGACAAAATATAATTAAATTCTTAACTAATACCACATATAAAAATTAACTCTAGATGCCTATGAAAAGCCTTTAGGTAAAAATAAAATGATTTTAAAGTAGAAGAAACGATAGAAAAAGTCCTATGATCTTAGGATGTGTGGCAGCTTTACTTACCCAACATTCATTCTTTATTTCCTTATTAAGAGCAGAATCCTAATTTTAATATAGGCACACTATCACCAAGACATTTCCCAGTCTCTTTTGCACTTAGCTGTATTAGGTGAGAAAGGGTTATCTGGGACTTCCAAGAAACCTACTGAAAAGAGAGAGGATACTCAAGTGTAATGGCTGAAGCTCTAGTAGTAATTTTGGACAATGAGGTGACCTTGAAATAGAAGTCATGTGTGGAATAGCAGAGAAGAAAGATAGGAACATAGTATTCATGACACCTTGAAGCCACTATTATCTACCTTAGACTATCTACCTTGAGTTGTATATTCTGTGAGAGAAAAGTAGCCTATTTTGTTGAATCTACTGTTAATTCATTTTATTACCATTTTATGTAGTTGAACCTAATTTTAAGAAATACAGGATGGAAAAAAAATATAGGATGGGAAAGGCCTTCCTAAGTAAGCAAGACACAAAACCTAGAATTCATAAGGAAATGACTGACATGTATGATTTTATAACAATTTTAAATTTCTGTATAAAACCAAATAATATGTATATTCCCTCCTAATAATTAGGGATTTTAGAATTTTTAAATTTTTCACTCATTAGACTGACAAAAGTTCAAGATAAAAAAACAAGTATTGGGAGGATTTATGAAAATGGTCATTCTTTTTACACTGTGGGTGGGAACTGTAAATAAGATAAGCTTTTTAGAAGGCAATTTGGCATTAAATATTAAATCTTTTCATGTATATACCTTTTCACCCAGAAATTCTTGAAAAATATGGTGTAAATAAAAGGAAGTTCAATTCAGCACTATTTGTAATAGCAAAAGTTTGTAAGCCATCTAACTCTTCATCAGTAAAGGAGTGGCTAAAATTTACAATATGTTCATACTATAGAATACACTGCTATTAAAACACACATTGATATCAAAATAAATGAGGTTGACGTGTATGTACTGATATAGAAGAACTTCATGACAGGAGCAATAATTATAGTATGACCTTTTTTATATGTAGACATATGTTTATTAGCCCATATATATGTACTTAATAAATAGAAAGGAAATTGGAAGGACCCACAGCAAACTACTGATAACAGTTACTTCTGGGGGTCAAGGGAGACCTGACTTTTTGCTTTATAAATTTTATTTTTGAATCTTTAAAAATGAATCCATGCGTTACTTATATAATAATAAGAAACAAACAAATGTGAAAAGAAATCACTGACTTGGAAATACACCCTATAAGTTCATTGAAAAATACCAAATAAAGAAAACAGAGCTAGTGCTGAAGATGAAAGACACAGGAATTATGAAAAATTAAAAAACAGCCTTAAAGGGCAGAAAGGTGAAGGATAAAATTTTAAAATTAAGAGGATTAACACCTACCTGAAAAAGAACTGATCTGAAATTCAGCAAAGTAACAGGAATATGAGAGAGACATAAAAGTGGTAACTATTAGCCATCATCACCCACCAAAACACTGTACATTTTGGATTAAGAAAATACCCCACACACATTCACTCTTCCTAGCCACACTCAAGTAGCTGCATAAAGGTGGGAAATTATAATGGGAAGCTAAATTATGATACATATAAAAACAATTATAAAGTCATCAATTTTAAAATCTGACAGTCCCAATCAAAAGAATGTATGACCCAATCTAAGGTAAGGTAAATGAAAGAGTTAAAATTGCAAATAGAGTGTTCCCAACAAGGTGCTTGTGGAAAAATACCTTGATTTAATTTGACTCAGTAGTTGATACAACAGAGTATGTTGAAAAAAGCATTATGAGAATCAAGAGATCTAGATTCTAGTTCTAGGTCAGCCCCCAGTATAGCAACGTAACCTCGAGCAAGTCACAACTTATCTGGGCATCATTTACTTCATTTGTAAAATGAGAGGACCTGGGTACAGGATCTCTAAGTTCTGTATGATCTCTAAGGATATTTAAATTTCTAAAGAAATATATCTAAGAAACAGAACATTAACTTCTGTTGTCCAAGCTGTAGATCTGCCTGATGAGTTGTATACAGCAGTGGAAGTTTGTTTCTGAGATGTCACGGTATTTGGGAGATAAAATTCAGTGAGACGTTAGGAAGTATCCCAGAGAACGAGTGACTTCCTTCAGCTAAGGAGAAAAAGGAAATTCTTTGGCCAACTGGTTTTATTGAGCCACATAAAAAAAATCATTTTTACCTGAAATGATCTAAATCAAATGGTTTAACACTAAGACCTAAATACTCAGAAAACCAAGCACTTGGCATAGCAGAAAAGAATACCTTTGCATTTGTGATTGGAAACTGGGTAAAGTCATTACAATACAATGCAACTTTAGTTTACTCTTCCAGTTACTACTCCTCTATACAAACTTCCCTTTCCTGGGAGAATAGTCATCCCATTGTCACAAATACATTCCTTCACTGATATCATTTCATTTAGTATGTCTTTCCCAGAATACCACTATCGTTCCATAGACATTTACTGCATGTGTTTTCATACTGTCCATTATTTTTATACACATGGTTCTCATTCAAGACAACCTGAAAGTTCCTGTGGATGAGAAGCATATCTTCTTCTATTGTCTAACTTCCCTCAACAGATTACACTCTCAACGTTTGTTGATTTAAAAATTCACAAATTATCTCTTTTAATTAAAGTCTGAGAGTTTTGGGAAATTTAATTTCGCACCTACATTCTGACTCCTCATTCTTATGTAAATATGTTCTTTTTTGTATTAAGGAAAACAAATTTAAAATAAGTTTAAAAAAAACCTTCATAAATATGAATCAGGGACAGGTAATCGGTATTTTAAGACATTTAACAATTGATTTTCTTTACCAATTTACTTTCATTTCTCTTGTTTTAATTCTTCCTCCCATTGGAAATCTGTAAATAAACAAGGCAACACTTTTATTATTATTATTTATTTTAACTGAATGAAACCTTTTTAAAATTACTTAAAACATATTTAATTTCTGTACCTGATAGTTATCTGATTTGGATCTTTGTTCAAAGTATTCAGTGTTTTCTTTTCATTTATTCTTAATTGTATATCTAGAAATTCCTTGCAGCTGGCTATCATTGTGACCTATAAAATTTCAGCATTTGTTCATTTAGTTATGTCCATTCTTTACTTCTTTTCTCTCATTTATTTTTTCTGTATTTATTTATTTTTAATGCTGCCTTGGGACATCACATTTAGCATAATAGAGTTAAAAACCTGCCTTATACATTTTGCTTCTTTAAGGATTCATTCATTCACTAACGAAAGTTTACAAACACTTGTTATATGTCAGACACTGTGTTACACACTGGGGCTATATCAGTAAGATTGTAAAGATTAACAAGATAAGTTTAAAATATTCAGGCTAGCACCTAACACATAATAAGCACTCAATACAAGAAGATTTCATTACTATCGCTATTACTACTGTTATATTATTATTCACCCTTCTATAGTTTGCAAATTATTATTCCTATTGAGGATTATTTTGTAATGAAAACAATGCTGTAGGTATTAAGAAATCTGTATTCTAGAGCCTAATTCTGCCAGATGACTCTGCTTTGGTTTCTCACACCTGTAAAATGAAACTAACACCTTTTCTGATTCTCTTTCACACTTACTGAACTCAAAATCAGATGAGTTAATGTTAACATTAGGGAGTTCCTATTCTTGATTTCTTCTCAGTTAAGAATAATATTCAATACAACATTGTAAATCAACTATACTTCAATAAAAAATAAATTAAAAAAGAATAATATTTACATGAAAATACAAGCCTTCTACTTATCAACTTTTGTGCAATTTTTAGTATAATAATCTTATCACAATAATCAACTTAGATATTTTAAATAAAAGTAAATAGTTTGGATTTGAGAATAAATATAAATGTCATGTTTCATGTTCATATCCCCAGTAATGGAAGAAAGGACCAATACAGTTACCAGGTGCCAAAAACATGACTACGGTTCTATTCACTGCTATAGCTACAAAGTTGCCCCCACTGGTGATATCTTAGTATAGCCTGTTTTTACTCCCATTTTCTCCAAAATCAGTTCTTTTTCCTGGTCTATCACCAATACTATTCTCTTTCTACTGTTATCATTATTCTGATGCAAAGGATTTAGGGAAGAGTTGCAAGTAGGAGGCACATGCGTCCCTCAGTGTCCCTCACTCATGGCAGAATTTCCTAATATACCATGCCACGCCACCTTGGAATCTTTCTCAGCACATTCTTTCTCAACATATTACACTTGGTAACCACTACCAAGGTAATCAGCATTATCACATAAGTTGAAAGGCAGTTGCCATCCCGACTTTGGGTATGTATATGAATTTTCTTAGCCCTAACACAGAGATACAATTGGAAATACATTCTAAGGAGTACTATTCTATATCTTACAATCAAAGGCATATAAGGAGGAAAAACATAAGCACTATTAGAAATGCTTTCTTTTCTGCTCATTTATTCTTAAATTGCATGAGATACACAAATTATTTCCCCCAATATTATTTTATACTATATCATTATATATTTATTTTCTTGTGAAAATTAATTTACCAGGTCCAATAAAGTTTCTTTTCCACTGATTGTACAAAATTTCTTCACTGTCTCAAATGTAATATAATACCAAGCCATCAATCTTCCTGCCTCTGTGGGAAAAGACGGAAAAATAAACATTCCCCATCAGCTGAAACAACTTGAATTTTCATCAGTTTAACAAACATTTCCTTAGCATCTTTGCTGTGCCTTTAACAGCATCAGGTACAAAAGACACCAAAAAATCTGGAAGACACGGTCTCTGGAACCTACAGGTTAGCTAGGGAGATAACCACATGTGAAATAGCTATACTAGAGTACAAAACCCAGTTAATGATAATGTTTACATACACAAACTTAAGTACAGAGGAAATTAAGCCTAAGAGAATGGTCCGTGTGGGATTACCTTCTAGAGAAAATGGGTCTTGAGCAGGATTTTAAAGTAAACAATAGGCCTTGGCAGAAAGGAAATATAGCCATTATGACCTCAGGAAAAAACAAAACTTGTTTATCAAAAGAGTAAAGTTTAAAAGACTATCTTTAGAATAATATAATGAGAGATATGGCTTGATAAACATAAGACTAAAATTCAGGTCAAATTGACCTGCTTAGAATCTTTGGGCCACCACTTACTAGTTACTAGGTGATCATGTGCAGGTTACTTTACCAGTTTCTTAATGTAATGTGGGAATAATATAAGTATGCATCTCATATGTTTGTTGTGAAGAAGATTAAATGCAATAATACATGCATAGTACTTAGCATAGTGCCCAACATTAAATAAATGTTGCCTACTTTTATTATCAAAACATGATGAAAGATAGAATACAGAGGCCCTGAAATAGCCTTTAAATGCTATAAAGGAGTTTAGATTTTGGTTTTGATTTGTAAAATAACAGAGGACCACTTAAAATTCTTGAGCAATATTTCAATTAAATTGGAATTTGAAACTAAATTGTTTTGGAAATAAAACATCAGGTAGGCTGTGGGTAGGAGGATGGGTAGAGTGAGGATAAGTAATTGATGAAATGGAATTCATTTAAAAGGTTACTGGCTTCAATTATAAGTTGTCAAGAACATTACAAAGAATTTCAAGTCTTGTGAACACACACAAAAAACAGCTGAGAAGAGGAAAAAGGCATACTGCTGCTCAAGGAAAAGGCTAATATTTAAGTATGTGCTACAGGTTTTGCTGAAGAGGAAAGAATTTGACATTCCATCACTTATAGGCATCAAGAATAAGGTACAGTAGACAGAACTTAGACTCAGGAATAGCCACTTTCTCAATTAGGAGTCTAGTGAATATGTTCAGCCAAAACGTGAGTAATGCAGTGGTTCATCAAAGGGAGATTCTAAGAGCAGTGTGTGAGATAGCGAGAATATGGTTACCAAGGGAACTAGTATATATTTAGGGTATATTTAAAGATGTTCCTCTTATCCTAGATGTTTATAAATTAATATAGGGTATCTCCCTGCTAGTGAAAATGAAAGGTTTTGAGAAAAGCCTTGATATTTGCTGGCTTATTAGTAAGGACGAAGGTTTCCTAGGTAAGGTATAAAAATAAACTAGAAAGAAAGCTATAAAGAAAATGAGTCAAGGCAGAAAGAATGGAAAGAATTTTTTTAAATTTGCAAGTGAAGAGAGAAAATAAAGAGGCAACTTGCTATCAATATAGCTTTTGAATAATGAATGTTCTCATAGTAGCAAATACAGGGTATTTCAAAGTAAAAGTCATAGAGTTGGGGTAAGGGGAGTGGAAGCAGAGGTCATGAGAATGCACCTCTCACATATCCTACTGCAAGAAGTGCTCTGATGGATGGCCCCAGCTGCTATGTTCTGAATCTATCACTATGTACACACCAAGATCACACTTCTCATGAGATACAAACAAATGACTGAGCATGGCAGGAATATTAAGGAAGATCTATAAGCCAAGGGACTCTTTGGATGGGCAACTTTGATTTGAAGATTCCCCATCAACTTTGCCAAATGGTCTTAGGGCTGTATTGCAGGATAAAATTCTCCTTCCTTCTCTCTTTCCTTCCTTTTCTCCTTCCTTCACTCTCCTTCACAGAGGTAAGATTTGCATCCCAGTTTAATGACTTTCCATGCCTTTTGCAGTTACTGCACATTTTCATAAGGTTGTTAATCCTTCATAAATTTGCACAAACTAAGACTTGGCCTTCTAAGCCCTTCTTCTATACACATTAGCAGGCAGAATAGCTAAAAACCCAGACCAGAACACAAGCATACAGATAAAAATACCTAGATACTTGAGTATTATAACCACAAACTGAAAAAGCAAAAACTATATGAAGCAGAATTACTGGAACATACAGACTAAAAATTTAAATATAAAAAATAAATATTCAAAGAGATAAAAGAAGTAATAGTGACACCAAGGAACAAGAAGTCATAAAAAAAGAATCAATTGAAATAATATGTAAGGAGCATCCATCTACATTAACAGCAGGCTAAGTAATTATGAACCAACCCCCCTGCTGAAGGCAACTAAGTCAGATAAATGAAACATATGAAATATCTTTTATAAGGCAGCAAAGAACTAACAAGATATTTATCTGGGAGAGGGCTTAAAACCAAAGGGATAAGCACACACAAAATATTTATAAAAACTGACCACATACTGGGCCATAAAACAATTCTCAACAATTCTCAAAAGATTGAAATTATACTGAAAATATTATCTGATACAAAGCAACTGTATCAAATATCAAAAACAACAGCAACAACAACAAAACTGAAAAGAAAAATAACTAGAAAACCATCATATGTACAGAAATTAAGAACTAGATTTCCAAATAATCCATAGGTCAAAGAAGAAATAATGGAAATGAGAAAATACAACTAACTGATTGATAATGAAACTATTACAAATCACAGCTAATAAAAATTCTTAGCCTTAAATAAATATATAGTATTCCTATACATTTACATAAACCTTTATTTCCTGTAAATATATAGTATATTCCTATAAAATCTTGTGTTCTATAAATTGCATACTAAAAATAACAAGGCTTATGGGAAAAAGTATTGAGGCAAACAACTAAAAAATTCATACAACCTTATAACAAGAGCACTAACCTAAATGATCCTAATAAAAATACTAGCACAGTTAAAAAGACATGTCAAATTCCTCATAAAGTTACATATACATACATGTATGTAACACTTTATGTGTATGTGTTTTAAATAGCTTGATGGTGTAGAGTGTAACAAAAGTTGAGGCTGCTGAGTTAATAAACACAAAGGACAAAATGTCCAATGATTGGGCATTGCATAATATGTGCTTTCAAAGCAGAGTACATGACCAACCTGGGTCCAGAGGAGGAACAGGTAAAACGGCATCATGTACAATACTGTATTCCTCTGAAAACTCAGCTACATTCAGCTAGAATGTATATTTTATGTTAAGCTGCGTGTGATGGTTAATTTTATGTGTCAACTTAACTGGGCCATAGGGTGCCCAGATATTTGGTCAAATATTATTCTGGGTATGTCTGTAAAGGTGTTTTGGATGATATTAACATTTAAATTGACAGACTGAACACTGATAGAACATTAGTGCTCTTTGCAATATTAATGGATTTCCATTTAAAAGATTTCTGTGGGCAAATAAGAATGTAAAAATCTTAGGCTAATCAATTTCAGCTCTTTTCTACTACCTTTCTTCTTAGCACCTTTAATATGCTACTGAACCCCATGAATCTCCTAGAGAAAATAGTTTAGAGTAAAACTGCATTCTCTATTTTAATTTGGAATCTCTCTCCCCCCACCCCCAGAACACTCACTAAGATAAACTGGTGTATGACATGAAGATCTAAATAGATTTTCACTATATCATTTATTGAAAAATCAATCCCAAGGCAGTTCTCAATTTTAATGTGCAAAAGAATAGTCCAGGGAACAAGCTTAAAATCTAAATTACTAGGTTTTACTCCTAGAAGGTGAGGTTTGTAGGTCTGGAGTAGGGTTCATTAATTTCGTTTTTAACATAACAGCACCCTCAGTTGACTTCAACAGGAAGTAGTTAACCCAACCGCACTTTAGGAAACATTACCCTGCTACGTGATAAGGAATATTTTCAGCTCCAAGAATGGATTGTCCTTTTGGACATTCCTGCCTGGAGATGGAATGAGTGGAGAATGAGAGAGAAACCAAAGACATCAAACATTTTATAATAGGCTTAACAAACAGGTTATGCTACTGAGAATAAGAGGCAAGTAGAGATATATTTTCCTAATCTTGGACAAAAAAGAGCAACGACTCATGTTTTCAGAGGAATTTTTTTTTTTTTTGCTGTAAATGTTCATTATCCCATTTCATCATCACAACAACCCAGTAAGGTGAGTAGGATATGTAATACATTCTTGTTTTACAGATAAATAAACTAAGGCTCAGTGAGCATAAGGTCACAGCAAGCATAGTGGCAGAACTGGGACTGAAATCCAGGCATTTGGAACACAAATTTTATGTTCATTCCACTATATAGTATTCCAGGTCAAATTAACTGTTATATGCTCTGGGTGTCAAGTTTCATGTCATATATGTAAGAAAAGATTTCCAATAGAAAACTAATGTTCAAATGTCATAGCAAGGCTAAGAGACCAAGATCAAAACTACAATTCATTTACATAATGACCATAGCTTAAGCTGTGAAGGTAATTTATGTTTTCAAAGAAATTATCATAAACTGGGAATAAAGGTCCAACATCTACACATTTAAGAAGCCCATAGTAAAGCAAAAAAGGTCAGCAAAGAGAAATTGATTAAAGAAGCAGAAAGAGAATCAAAAGAACATTAAAAAGAAGAAAATTAATCAGGTAGTGTTCACTGATGATTGAGAAAGAGGACAAATATTACACATATCATTTATTAGGTATGTTTAAAGGCAGAAGGAATGTTATCAGTGGATTCAAGAAGTTCCACAGGGAAAGAATGATAGTGGGAATAAGATTCTTGAGAATTAAAGTATCTGAACAATAGATGAAGAAGTTGTACTAGTGATTCTCATGCCCCGTTTAGTGAGACATCCTAGAATACAAAGAAGGCAATTCTCACAAACAAATTAGGTTTATCAGAATGAGAACCATAGGAGAGGAAAAAAATGTTATAAATCTAGGGCTGAGAGTTAGGGAGGTAAATTGTTTTTAAAAACCTTATACAAGTAAATACATATAAAAACATAATACAAAATCATGCATTTCTATAGTACAGTTGCAAGTATGTAAAAATGCATTTAAAAATGGAAGGATACATGAAATGTTAACAGATAGTCAGATTCTGATTTTTTTAAACTTTCCTATACTTCCTTATTTTTATTCAGTAAAGTATCGCTTCTTAAAAAGTTTAATTTGTTATAATGAAGCCAATATTTTCCCCCAAGAAACTTCTACTCATGAGTGGTAAAAACTACGAAACATTCTTTCTTGCTTCTGTTATACCCTATATGGAATCAAAAAGAGAGAGACACTCTCAAGGCGGTGGCAGGAGGAGGAGCAGCGGCGGGCGGCGGCAGCGCACCCCGCGTGTGTCTGTGTGAGAGTTTGTACGGGCGTGTGCGCAACCGAGATATTTCAAAACTGCACATTCTAAAAGAGAAACAAGAGCGGCAGGGATAATTGGTCTCTAAAAGATTACTATAAACTGGACAAAATACAAAAGCACAGAGATTTTGGAGAGGAGTCAACACTCGAGAAAAAAAGGGACATCAGGCCGCGTAGATGAAAGGCTCTTGGTGCTGCAGCCAGGAGTCAGTGCTGTGCCTCTGAAGTGAGAGAGCCAACTTCAGTACGCGGGTCCACAAGAGACCTCCCAGCCCCACATAATATCAAGCAGCGAAAATCTCCCAGAGATCTCCATCTCAACACCAGCACCCAGCTGTAGTCAACGACCAGCAAACTACAGTGCTGGTCACCCTATGCCAATCAACTAGCAAGACAGGAACACAACCCCACCCATTAACAGAGAGGCTGCCTAAAAACATAATAAGGCCACAGGCACCCCAAAACACACCATCAGACGTGGACCTGTCCACCAGAAAGACAAGATCGAGCCTCAACCACCAGAACACAGGCTCTAGTCCCCCCCAACCAGGAAGCCTACACAACCTACTGAAACAACCTTAGCCACTGGGGACAGACACCAAAAACAACAGGAACTACGAATCTGCAGCCTGCAAAAAGGAGACCCCAAACACAGTAACATAAGCAAAATGAGAAGACAGAAAAACACACAGCAGGTGAAGGAGCAAGATAAAAACCTACCAGACCTAACAAATGAAGAGGTAATAGGCAGTCTACTTGAAAAAGAATTCAGAATAATGATGGTAAAGATGATCCAAGATTCTATTTCCAAGATCCAAAATCTTGGAAATAGAATAGACAAAATGCAAGAAACAGTTAACAAGGACCTAGAAGAACTAAAGATGAATCAAGCATCGATTAAAAACAGAATAAATGAAATGAAAAATACTCTAGATGGGATCAATAGCAGAATAACTGAGGCAGAAGAACGGATAAGTGAGGTGGAAGATAAAATAGTGGAAATAACTGATGCAGAGCAAAATAAAGAAAAAAGAATGAAAAGAACAGAGGACAGTCTCAGAGACCTCTGGGACAACATTAAATGCACCAACATTCGAATTATAGGGGTTCCAGAAGAAGAAGAGAAAAAGAAAGGGACTGAGAAAATACTTGAAGAGATTATAGTTGAAAACTTCCCTAATATGGGAAAGGAAATAGTTAATCAAGTCCAGGAGGCACAGAGAGTCCCATACAGAATATATCCAAGGAGAAATATGCCAAGACACATATTAATCAAACTGTCAAAAATTAAACACAAAGAAATCATATTAAAAGCAGCAAGGGAAAAACAGCAAATAACACACAAGGGAATCCCCATCAGGTTAACAGCTGATCTCTCAGCAGAAACTCTACAAGCCAGAAGGGAGTGGCAGGACATAATTAAAGTGATGAAGGAGAGAAACCTGCAACCAAGATTACTCTACCCAGCAAGGATCTCATTCAGATTTGATGGAGAAATTAAAACGTTTACAGACAAGCAAAAGCTGAGAGAGTTCAGCACCACCAAACCAGCTTTACAACAAATGCTAAAGGGACTTTTCTAGGCAAGAAACACAACAGAAGGAATATACCTACAATAACGAACCCAAAGCAATTAAGGAAATGGGAATAGGAACATACATATCAATAATTACCTTAAATGTAAATGGACTAAATGCTCCCACCAAAAGACACAGATTGGCTGAATGGATACAAAAAGAAGACCCATATATATGCTGTCTACAAGAGACCCACTTCAGACCTAGAGACACATACAGATTGAAAGTAAGGGGATGGAAAAAGATATTCCATGCAAATGGAAATCAAAAGAAAGCTGGAGTAGCAATTCTTATATCAGACAAAATAGACTTTAAAATAAAGACTATTAGAAGAGACAAAGAAGGACACTACATAATGATCAAGGGATCGATCCAAGAAGAAGATATAACAATTGTAAATATTTATGCACCCAACATAGGAGCACCTCAATACATAAGGCAAATACTAACAGCCATAAAAGGGGAAATCGACAGTAACACAATCATAGTAGGGGACTTTAACACCCCACTTTCACCAATGGACAGATCATCCAAAATGAAAATAAATAAGGAAACACAAGCTTTAAATGATACATTAAACAAGAGGGACTTAATTGATATTTATAGGACATTCCATCCAAAAACAATAGAATACACATTTTTCTCAAGTGCTCATGGACCATTCTCCAGGATAGATCATATCTTGGGTCACAAATCAAGCCTTGGTAAATTTAAGAAAATTGAAATTGTATCAAGTATCTTTTCCGACCACAATGCTATGAGACTAGACATCAATTACAGGAAAAGATCTGTAAAAAATACAAACACATGGAGGCTAAACAATACACTACTTAATAACGAAGTGATCACTGATGAAATCAAAGAGGAAATTAAAAAATACCTAGAAACAAATGACAATGGAGACACGACGACCCAAAACCTATGGGATGCAGCAAAAGCAGTTCTAAGGGGGATGTTTATAGCAATACAATCCCACCTTAAGAAACAGGAAACATCTCGAGCAAACAACCTGACCCTGTACCTAAAGCAATTAGAAAAAGAACAAAAAACCCCCAAAGCTAACAGAAGGAAAGAAGTCATAAAGATCAGATCAGAAATAAATGAAAAAGAAATGAAGGAAACGATAGCAAAGATCAATAAAACTAAAAGCTGGTTCTTTGAGAAGATAAACAAAATAGACAAACCATTAGCCATACTCATCAAGAAAAAAAGGGAGAAGACTCAAATCAATAGAATTAGAAATGAAAAAGGAGAAGTAACAAATGACACTGCAGAAATACAAAAGATCATGAGAGATTACTACAAGCAACTCTATGCCAATAAAATGGACAACCTGGAAGAAATGAACAAATTCTTAGAAATGCACAACCTGCCAAGACTGAATCAGGAAGAAATAGAAAATATGAATAGACCAATCACAAGCACTGAAATTGAAACTGTGATTAAAAATCTTCCAACAAACAAAAGCCCAGGACCACATGGCTTCACAGGCGGATTCTGTCAAACATTTAGAGAAGAGCTAACACCCATCCTTCTCAAACTCTTCCAAAAAATTGCAGAGGAAGGAACACGCCCAAACTCATTCTATGAGGCCAGCATCACCTTGATACCAAAACCAGGCAAGGATGTCACAAAGAAAGAAAACTACAGGCCAATATCACTGATGAACATAGATGCAAAAATCCTCAACAAAATACTAGCAAACAGAATCCAACAGCACATGAAAAGGATCATACACCATGATCAAGTGGGGTTTATTCCAGGAATGCAAGGATTCTTCAATATATGCAAATCAATCAATGTGATACACCATATTAACAAGTTGAAGGAGAAAAACCATATGATCATCTCAATAGATGCAGAGAAAGCTTTCGACAAAATTCAACACCCATTTATGATAAAAACCCTGCAGAAAGTAGGCATAGAGGGAACTTTCCTCAACATAATAAAGGCCATATATGACAAACCCACAGCCAGCATCGTCCTCAATGGTGAAAAACTGAAACCATTCCCACTAAGATCAGGAACAAGACAAGGCTGCCCACTCTCACCACTCTTATTCAACTTAGTTTTAGCCACAGCAATCAGAGAAGAAAAGGAAATAAAAGGAATCCAAATTGGAAAAGAAGAAGTAAAGCTGTCACTGTTTGCAGATGACATGATACTATACATAGAGAATCCTAAAGATGCTACCAGAAAACTACTAGAGCTAATCAATGAATTTGGTAAAGTAGCAGGATACAAAATTAATGCACAGAAATCTCTGGCATTCCTGTACACTAATGATGAAAAATCTGAAAATGAAATCAAGAAAACACTCCCATTTACCATTGCAACAAAAAGAATAAAATATCTAGGAATAAACCTACCTAAGGAGACAAAAGACCTGTATGCAGAAAATTACAAGACACTGATGAAAGAAATTAAAGATGATACAAATAGATGGAGAGATATACCATGCTCCTGGATTGGAAGAATCAATATTGTGAAAATGACTCTACTACCCAAAGCAATCTACAGATTCAATGCAATCCCTATCAAACTACCACTGGCATTTTTCACAGAACTAGAACAAAAAATTTCAAAATTTGTTTGGAAAAACAAAAGACCCCGAATAGCCAAAGCAATCTTGAGAACGAAAAATGGAGCTGGAGGAATCAGGCTCCCTGACTTCAGACTATATTACAAAGCTACAGTAATCAAGACAGTGTGGTCCTGGCACAAAAACAGAAAGATAGATCAATGGAACAGGATAGAAAGCCCAGAGATAAACCCACACACATATGGTCAACTTATCTTTGATAAAGGAGGCAGGAATGTACAGTGGAGAAAGGACAGCCTCTTCAATAAGTGGTGCTGGTAAAACTGGACAGGGACATGTAAAAGTATGAGATTAGATCATTCCCTAACACCATACACAAAAATAAGCTCAAAATGGATTAAGCTCAAAATGGATTAAAGACCTAAATGTAAGGCCAGAAACTATCAAACTCTTAGAGGAAAACATAAGCAGAACACTCTATGACATAAATCACAGCAAGATCCTTTTGGACCCACCTCCTAGAGAAATGGAAATAAAAACAAAGATAAACAAATGGGACCTAATGAAACTTCAAAGCTTTTGCACAGCAAAGGAAACCATAAACAAGACCAAAAGACAACCCTCAGAATGGGAGAAAATATTTGCAAATGAAGCAACTGACAAAGGATTAATCTCCAAAATTTATAAGCAGCTCATGCAGCTCAATAGCAAAAAAACAAACAACCCAATCCAAAAATGGGCAGAAGACTTAAATAGGCATTTCTCCAAAGAAGATATACAGACTGCCAACAAACACATGAAAGAATGCTCAACATCATTAATCATTAGAGAAATGCAAATCAAAACTACAGAGATATCATCTCACACCAGTCAGAATGGCCATCATCAAGAAATCTAGAAACAATAAATGCTGGAGAGGGTGTGGAGAAAAGGGAACACTCTTGCACTGCTGGTGGGAATGTGAATTGGTACAGTCACTATGGAGAACAGTATGTAGGTTCCTTAAGAAGCTAAAAATAGAACTACCATATGATCCAGCAATCCCACTACTAGGCATATACCGTGAGAAAACCATAATTCAAAAAGAGACATGTACCAAAATGTTCATTGCAGCTCTATTCACAATAGCCCGGAGCTGGAAACAACCTAAGTGTTCATCATCGGATGAATGGATAAAGAAGATGTGGCACATATATACAATGGAATATTACTCAGCCATAAAAAGAAACGAAACTGAGCTATTTGTAATGAGGTGGATAGACCTAGAGTCTGTCATACAGAGTGAAGTAAGTCAGAAAGAGAAAGACAAATACCATATGCTAACACATATATATGGAATTAAAAAAAATGTCATGAAGAACCTAGGGGTAAAACGGGAATGAAGACACAGACCTACTTGAGAATGGACTTGAGGATATGGGGAGGGGGAAGGGTAAGCTGTGACAAAGCGAAAGTGAGGCATGGACATATATACACTACCAAATGTAAGGTAGATAGATAGTGGGAAGCAGTCGCAGAGCACAGGGAGATCAGCTCGGTGCTTTGTGACCGCCTGGAGGGGTGGGATGAGGAGGGTGGGAGGGAGGGAGATGCATGAGGGAAGGGATGTGGGAACAGATGTATATGTGTGACTGATTCGCTTTGTTATAAAGCAGAAACTAATAAAAAAAATAAAATTAAAAAAAAAGAGAGAGAGAAAAGGAGCCTAAGTAACCATCCAGATAAGCAGTGTTTGAATAATTAAGAATTGGCAAAAGGATAGCTACAAGAGTTATGACAGGACTGAAGCAACCCAAAGATTTGAGCATTTTAATCCTCTGCTAAAAGTCACCAGAGTTAGCAAACACAAATTCCATGCCTGTCAAAAAGAAGCTCTATAATTTCAGAAATAGAACTCGTATAAATTGATCATGCTAATAATGATGATACCCTATTGAGAACTGAAACCACAATTTAATTTTACCATCAGTTAAATTTTAGTAGAAAAAAATTTTTAATTTAGCCTTAAGTAAGCAATTGTTAAATTTACTAACAATGATGGAAAAATTACCAGTTGGTCTGAAATTAACATCTTCATCCATCTTTATCAGGTCCAGAGATGATAAATCATTCAGATTCTTCAAACATAATTCTGTTCAATTATAGAAAACACATTTTTTACTTTAGTAAAATAAAGAAGCAACACAAAATAGAATTTATTATAAAATATCCTGAAGGTGTATTTCTGTGTAATTGTTCTGGGAAGAACTGTCGTTCCTATTTAAGTGGTTAAAAAAAAACTCATTTAAACAAAAGAGCTGACTAATATGCTGAAACATTTTTCTAACAGTAAAGATAATACAAATAATAAAAATAACACTCAAGTGATAACATTTACAACTTGGAGCTTTTAAAATGATATATTTGTACTATCTCATTTAATCCTCAAAACACAACATGGCAGGTATTAATATTATTTCATATACCAGTTAGGAAATTAAAGAATAGAGAAACTAAGTGACTTGCTCCAGGTCTAAATAACTGTTTTGCCATTTGACTTCCAATATGGCAGTAGTTTTTCTTTTTAAAAAAGCTTTAAGATATATACACACAAAGTATAAAGAGTCAAATAGTTCTACAGAAATTGTTCAAAAAACACCAGTCTTTCCCCTCCTCGTTTGCCACACTCTCTTAAGGTAACCATTATGACTATTTTAGCTGATGTTTCTAGTATTTACTTCAGCATCTCTGAATATGACACTATTGCACCTGGAAGGAACCTCTAAATAGGAAGCAATGCAAGTTCACTCTCACTGATTGATGGGGATCAGAGCAATTGTAGTAACCTGTTGCATTCAGTGTTCTCTCTGTTCCCTGCTATAAAGACACAGACCTACTAGAGAATGGACTTGAGGATATGGGGAGGGGGAAGGGTAAGCTGTGACAAAGTGAGAGAGTGGCATGGACATATATACACTACCAAACGTATAATAGCTAGCTAGTGGGAAGCAGCCACATAGCACAGGGAGATCAGCTCGGTGCTTTGTGACCACCTAGAGGGGTGGGATAGGGAGGGTGGGAGGGAGGGAGACACAAGAGGGAAGAGATATGGGAACATATGTATATGTATAACTGATTCACTTTGTTATACAGCCGAAACTAACACACCATTGTAAAGCAATTATACTCCAATAAAGATGTTAAAAAAAAAAAAAAAGCCTAGGAGATTGGAGGCAGTTAACAGCAGAGAGTGGGAATACCACAACCTATTCAATGTTACATAGAAGAGCCATTCACAAAAACATAGCCTTTAGAAATCAGGATTCTTTGAAAAATACTTTAGTTTAAGCAACATTGCTAAGGCAGCTTGATAGTTTTAAGTATTTGGTTAAGTAAGGCTTTTGAAGTCTGCTAATTTTCTTAATTACCCCCTATTAAATTAACATTCAGTGGCCATCAACAAAAGTCTACACATAATAAATGCTGGAGAGGGTGTGGAGAAAAAGGAACCTTCCTACACTGTTGGTGGGAATGTAAATTGGTACAGCCACTAAGGAGAACAGTATGGAGGTTCCTTAAAAAACTAAAAATAGAGTTAGCATATGATCCTGCAATCCCACTCCTGGGCATATATCCAGAGAAAACTAAAATTTGAAAAGATACATGCACCCCAATGTTCATTGCAGCACTATTTACAATAGTCAAGACATGGAAGCAACCTAAATGTCCATCAACAGATGAATGGATAAAGAAGATGTGATATATATATATATATATATATATATATATATATATATATATATACATATATATATATATATATATATATACATACACACATAATAGAATATTACTCAGACATAAAAAAGAATGAAATAATGCTATTTGTGGCAACATGGATGGATGGATGGATGGACCCAGAGATTATCATACTAAGTGAAGTAAGCAAGACAGAGAAAGACAAATATCACATGATATCACTTATATGTAGAATCTAAAAAAAAATAAATAATACAAATGAACTTATTTACAAAACAGGAAGAGACTCACAGACATAGAAAACAAACTTGTGGTTACCAAAGGGGAAAGAGGGGGAGGGATAAATTAGGAGGTTGGGATTAACATGTACACACTACTATATATAAAATAGATAACCAACAAGGACCTGCTGTATAAGCACAGGAAACTATACTCAATATTTTTAATAATCTATAAGGGAAAAGAATCTGAAAAAATATATACATATATATAAAACTGAATCACTATACTGTACACCTGAAACTAACACGACATTGTAAATCGACTACACTTTAAAAAGAAAACCAATGCTCTCAAGTTTCAACTTCAAAAAAATTAATATTCAGTAAGTTAATCAAACAAGAATGCTTATTATATGCTGAGCACTATTCTAAGCTTAAAGTTTATAGTAGTGAACAAGGCAAGGTTCTTCCTCTATAAAACTTATATTTTACTGAAGAAAGCAATCAATAACAAATAAATAATATAATTTCAGGTATTGAAAAGTATTACAAAGGAGGGAGAGATTGGGATTGACATGTACACACCACTATATTTAAAACAGATAACCAGCAAGGACCTACTGTATAGCACAAGGAACTTTGCTCAATATTCTATAATAACCTAAATGGGAAAATAATTTGAAAAATAATAGATACATGTATATGTATAACTGAACCACTGTGCTGTACGCCTGAAACTAACACAACATTGTTACTCAACTATACTCCAATATAAAATAAAAATTTTAGAAAAAGAAAGGTATTATGAAGGAAAATAAAGCTGAGAAAGTAACTAAAGAATAACAGAGTTTTTTAAGCTTTTATTTAATTAAGCTTACGTGTATTTCAGATACACAGCTTATAATTTCTGATTAAAGTAAGGATGTAGTCATCCTAATTTTCAACATAAACACATCACCTTTTCCAAGAGCAGGAAAACAGCAGTAACAATATGGAAATTGTTTTTCCTTTGTCTCTGTAAATGTGGGTTTAAATAAGGTAGTCCAGGAAGGTCTCTCTGAGGAGTTGATATGTAAACAAAGACCTGAATGAAATGAAGGTTCAGGCCATGTAAAATATGCAAGAAGTGTTTCAGGAATAAAGAGAGTGCAAGGACCTGAAGTGTGAACAAGCTTGATGTGGTTAAGGAACAGCAAGATAGCCAATTTGGACAGAGTGGAATAAATGAGGAGAAAGTAACAAGAGATGAAGTTAGAGAAATAGGCATGGGGATACCAAATAGGACTTTGTGGGTTCTGGTGAAAGTTTGCATTTTATTCTAAGAGTGATGGGAGAGCTACTGGAGGATACTGAGTAAGAAAGTATAACCAAATTTAGGAAACAGCATATTCTATGCTAAAGACCCTTCCTAAGAAATTTAAGGCAGACCTCTAAGCAAACCAAAACATTCTATCCAGTTATATAATAAATTTGGCTATTCTTTATAGGCAAAACTTAGCCACCTATAATAACTGAAAATAAGACAAATATGAACGTTAAGAACATTTAAGAAAAGTTAAATCTTTTTTTTTTTTTTTTTTTGTGGTATGCAGGCCTCTCACTGTTGTGGCCTCTCCCGTTGCGGAGCACAGGCTCCGGACGCGCAGGCTCAGTGGCCATTGCTCATGGGCCCAGCCGCTCCACGGCATGTGGGATCTTCCCAGACCGGGGCACGAACCCGTGTCCCCTGCATCGGCAGATGGACTCTCAACCACTGCGCCACCAAGGAAGCCCCGAAAAGTTAAATCTTTACAGTTACCAGAATATAGCAAGATATTTCTTGGTCTGTCTCATTTTGTGTATTTGATCATTATGATAAAAAATATGTGCTTTTAAAACTCCATTACAAATTTGGTCAATACATAAAGAATAATACAACTATATTATAGATCTGTTTCTCAACAGCTGCATCATGAACATAAGCTATTGCTAATCACCATTTTTTTTGTTTTTTTTGCAGTACGTGGGTCTCTCACTGTTGTGGCCTCTCCCGTTGCGGAGCACAGGCTCCGGACGCGCAGGCTCAGTGGCCATGGCTCATGGGCCTAGCCGCTGTGCGGCATGTGGGATCTTCCTGGACCGGGGCACGAACCCATGTCCCCTGCATTGGTAGGCGGACTCTCAACCACTGCGCCACCAGGGAAGCCCCTAATCAGCATGTTTTAACAATATATTTATTCTTTAAGAAAGACAATTTTACTGCTTCATCCTTATCTCTGCATTTTTATTTGCCATATGTGTATATCCAAGTAGAGAATAAATTAAAATTGGCTAAATATTTTTAGGGATCTAACATATTTTCTTTTCCTGGAAGACAGTCTCAATACAATGAAGAGACAGCAATTTCTACTCCTAATAAATGCTTAACAATCTTTTGATATTTTAAAAGATAGGTAATGAAATACTGAGTGACTAACTGAAAACTAAAACTGAGGTTTGATAGGAATACTTCATTAGCACAGATTAGGATAAGAAGCCCATAATCAAGCTTGGCTTATATTTTCAATTAAAATTAAACTAGAAAAGGAACATAAAGAGTTGAGTATCTATAGGCAACATTTCCAAAGACCAGGATCATTTTAAAAATAAAAACAAACCAAGTTAACATGTTATACAAAGGAAGACATTCTGATAGAATTAATAAATAGATTAATACAGAGAAAACAACACGTGCTAAGCTTTATTTACCTGTGAAAAAGAAATCCATATTTTCTTTTCTGCAAACAAGGTTACTTTAAAAAATACTTTACCAGAGCCTTTTTACTTTCATAATAACTAGACTTTTTCATTAAAATTTATAGAATATAATTTTTTAGAAGGAAATGCATCTAACCTTGTAATTTTGATTCAATTCCATCTTTGCTCAATCCAGATGCAAAACCTATATAAGTTATGACAATTTATTAAAAATAAAATAGAATGAGGCTCACTTATAGGCTCACTTTATACCCCAGTTAACTAGAAAAGAGTAATCTAACTCAATCTTAAATAGAAGAAAAAAGTAGCTTAAAGTTAAAGCAAGGCTTAAACATCTATAGAAAGTAACCACTGTTGTGAAATCCTTTCAATATCAATTGGCTATCTCTTGTTCATTTTATTGTTTAACAGTGACCAGGAATACTACATGTATTTTTTTTCCTTAGAGGTCTGAAAGTTTTGAACCTGTGTGTATTAGAATGGTATTATAACACGTCAGGTTTTAATTTGATATTCTGCAATCCCAAGCATTTTTATTTTCTAACCTGTACCACATGAAAGAACCCTCTAGAAGCAACATAACCATATGTGTGCTAGCTTTAGAAGAAAATTCCAGCAGCAACAGTATTACTATATACTTTGAACACCAGTTCAGACAAAATTCAAAACTTCTTTTTGACTTTAACTTATTTTAAATAATTTTAGGCATTTTAAAAATTTTTATTGATAATATTTTTCTAAAAGATCTATTTTTAATGGTGTTGATTTCAAGCCTTATTAAAAGACTAGAAGTAAAACAGATAAAGATTTCTCATGTTTCTCTACTCTTGCTCTAACTGTATTTGTTATAATTGTTTTTACTTCTGCTATCTATTAGTTTCTATCATCTATTCTGTGACTTATTAGTATAAAGTAGGCCCAATTGAGTTGATAAAATTACTACTCTTCAAAATCAAAGTAACAAACCATAATGAGATGGATTTTTCAAGGCTCTGATATAAAGCAAGGTTGATCGTATCCATTCCAAAGCAACATTCACATCTGTGATGGTATGCAATACTATCTCCGCATTTAAATGCTCAATAAGATGTCTGTGCAAACTAATGGAAAAAAAAACTTTTCATTAGTAATATATATTTCAGTGCCATACAACTCTTACTTGTTTAGAATAATATTTGAATAATTCAATAATATAATTGAATAATATTGTTACTTTAATAATTCATGAAAGTTAACTTAATTTTCAAAAATATGACAAAACCTAAAAATGTCAGTTTAACTTTTAAAATGATTACAGATTTCGCTCTACTCCATGGATCTAGAAGACATTATTGCTTAAAAAATGGGTGGGGAGTGGATTACATGCTATTTTCCCCAAAAGTATTATAATCAAACACTTTACTAAAAGGTCTCAGGTTGCCTGTCTCCTACTATTATGCAAATTTTAAAGATGTAAAAAGATGTGCAAATTACATTCCTCCCATTACTAATTTGGCCTTTTATAACAAGGATACATGCAACTGCATGCTAAGAAGCATTGCTGAACAAAGATATTACACTGTCTCTTTTTTAACTATTAAATTTCTTAAAAGTACACAAACTTTCTAATTAGATTATTGAAAAGTTTCAAGAAAATGGCCTTAGAAAATCCCCTAATATATTAAAAGGAAAAATAGAGCCTATATTAACATTAACATATTAACATCTTTTAGGAATATTTTCCATATTACCTGCTTTCTACAGTGTCACTACAAGCTAGCATCTGAATATACTTCTCTTTTGTACTTAACCGAGTCATAATAACTGCAGTAGCTGTAGTGTCAAACTGGAAGAAAAAAAAAAAGAACGAAAAAAGAGAAATTTAGTAAAGAAAAGCACATGTTGATACCAGTCTTCTTCAATAACTCAAGATTTTCATTTTATATTAAACAACAGGTCAAAAAGGCCTTAAAAATGTTTCTGAATTTGAATGTTAACTGAAAATTTGACTTAAAAACCTTCCAAGAGTATAGATGTAAAGTACCACTTTGGTTTCAATGTAACATAATTTTGGCAGTAGTAAAATCAAAACAAACTTAGGTAACTGGTTAAAAGCTGTAAGATTCGGTGCAATTTACATATAATCTAATTTATCCTATAATAATTATAAATTTGTATGACACAATATTTTGATATTCTTTGAAAAGATATTCTTCCTAAATTTTCCCTTAGTACCTATATGAATGACTTCTTTATTCAAGAATTTGTCAGATTAGGCCATGTTTTGTAATGTGTATGGGCTGATTTTTAATTGTCACAATATCTTGGGACCACTATTGGCATTTTGTGCTAGGATCCAGGGACGGTACATGTTCTGGTGTGTATAACAGCCCTACACAATGAAAAACTGTCCCATCCAAAATGCCAATAGCATCCCTATTCAGAATAAAAGACAAACAAAAAGTACTCAAAACCAAAAAAACCCTTTAACAGCATACACATTAATAAACCCAACCATTTAACAACCCAACCATTCATCAACCAATGGGAGCTTAAAGGGAATGAAGGGAGTATGTCTCCTTTGGTGAGACTTGTTTTACTTCTACTCCTCCATTAAAGTAAATTTTCTTAGTTACATTTATGCTTAAACCTAATCTAAACGTGAAATGTTAATCTTTTGTTTAACAAAAAATACACAATTATTTTTTTTTGCTTTTTATCTTGTCTTTAAAATAAATTACAAAAAGTGAAACACTGTCACTTACTTGAGGTCGACCAGCTCTACCAATCATCTGTAGAATATCTGTTTCACTGTACTCTTCAAACATTCCTCCAGCATAATGCATTGTAGATTTTATAACTACTAGGTGAGCAGGCAAATTTACTCCCATGGCTAAGGTACTGGTAGTAACTGCATCAAATTAAGGAATATTATTTTTAAGTCATATAACTTTATTGCTTCAAGTAAACATTTTCTTATAAAAGATATATTCTTATAAATGTAATAAAACTCATATATAGGAAATTTACAATAAAAAGGAAAAAGAAAACAACATTACAATGTAAAATAATATATCTTAAAACCAAAAAGCTACTAATTCTTACTTTTCAAATTGCACTATGTTCAGTAAGATGATAAAGAACTAAAATTGCCAGAGAGTTTACTATAGCACATATATGTATGGATAGTTATATAATTTCAGATTCTTGGAAGAAAAGCAGAAATAAGTCAGAATACCTGAGCTTTTTCTTTTTCCAAAAGGTCTTATAATATTCACAAGAATACGTTTTACTTACAGAGAACTGGTAGATCTCCAACAGTAAAAGCTCCTTCAACTACTTTTCTATCTGACAGCTCCATACCAGCATGATGATAAGCAACACCACGTATTAAGATATCTATAAAAGAAATATATCATGTTATGTACTGTTGATATTTCATCAGTAATTGGTTCTTTTTATCTAAAGCTGAAAATACTATTCAAAAATTATCTCTAAACCTACCTCTCAGTTTTGAATCTCTTATGGAATATGCACACTTATGTAACCTATTTTAAAAAACACAAAATTATTGAGTTATTCCCATTAACATCAAAACTCTTAGTGTATTAGTTAATTATTTTGAAGATTACAGATATCAAAATATTTTCACATCATTTTCTGAAAACCATCTTTAAGAAGCAGAGAATATCTAACTTTCATACTGAGAAGTTCCTAATTTTATAACTAAGAAAAAAAACTGTAATAATCCAATTTTAAAAAGGGAAGAGGACCTGAATAGACATTTTTTTCAAAGATGACATCCAAATGGACAGCAGAACAAGAAAAGGTACTCAACATCACTAATCATCAGGTAAATGGAAATCAAAACCACAATGAGATATACCCTCACACCTGTCAGAATGGCTATTATCAAAAAGACAACAAATAAGTGTTGGTGAGGATGTGGAGAAAAGGGAACCCTCATGCACTATTGGTGGGAATGTAAATTAATGCAGCCACTATGGAAAACAATATGGAGATTCCACAAAAATTTTAAAATAGAACTACCATATGATCCAGCAATTTCACTCCTAGGTATTTATCCAACAAAAACAAAACCACCAATTCAAAAAGACATATACACCCCTATGTTCATTGCAGCATTATTTACAATAGCCATTATATGGAAGCAACCTAAGTGTCCAACAATAGATGAATGGATAAAGCAGATGTGGTACTTGTGTGTGTGTGTGTGTGTGTATAAAATATTACTCAGCCATAAAAAAGAATGAAATCTTGCCATTTATGACAACTGGATGAACCTACAGGGTATTATGCTAAGTGAGATAAGTCAGACAGAGAAAGACAAATAAGTGAAATAAGTCAGACAGAGAAAGACAAATACCATATGATTTCACTCATGTGGAATCTAAAAAACAAATGAACAAACATAAAATAAAAACAGAGTCATAGATACAGAAAACAAACAGGTGGTTGCCAGAGGGGAGAGAGGTGGGTGGAGGAAAGAAATGGGTGAGGGACATTAAAAGGAACAAACTTCCAGTTATGAAATAAATGAGTCATGGGTACAAAATGTAGAGTGTGGGAATATAGTCAATAATTATGTAATATCTTGCATAGTGACAGACTGTAACTAGACTTATCATGGTGATCATTTTGAAATGTATGGAAATACTAAATCACTGTGTTGTGTAATAGGTACTAACACAGTGTTGAAGGTCAATTATACTTCAAAAACGAACAAATTCATGGAAAAAGAGATTAGATTTGTTGAGGGGTTGGGGGGTGGGGAGGGGCAACTGGATGAAGGAGTCAAAAGGCACAAACTTCCAGTTATAAGATAAATAGGTACTAGGGATATAACGTACAACATGATAAATATAATTAACACTGCTGCATGTTAAATATAAAAGTTGTTAAGAGAGTAAATCCTAACAGTTCTCATCACAAGTGAAAAACATTTCTATTTCTTTAATTTTGTATCTATATGTACGGATGATGAATATGCACTAAACTTACTGTGGTAATCATTTCATGCTATATGTAAGTCAAATCTTTATTCTGTACACCCTAAACTTATACAGTGCTATATGTCAATTATATCTCAATAAAACTGGGGAAAATAGGGAAATAAATAATTATAAATAAAATCACCAAAAAAAAAGAGAGAAAAATACCCCCAAAGGCTCAGGAAATATTTTCACTATGAGAATACTACCAATTAACTTCCTGAAGTTAACTAAAATTTTTCAAAATATAGAAATATTTTTTAAGTTAAATGCATGATACAACAGAAAAATTATTTTTAAAAAAGCTAAAGAGACCAGAGTACACAAAAGTTGGGCATGTTAGACAAGTTTAGAAACCTTAGTAACAGAATCTGGGGTTTATGGGCAAAAAGAAATCTTGTGGGAGCTGCTAGAATGTGACTGGTTAAAGGGGAATTGACATAAGCAGCGGTCTCTTCCCCTAGTCTACAGCAACTCAAAATGGCATTCCACTCCTTTTCACTTATGCTTTTCTCAGGGAATGAAGTAAAAGCCGAACATACAAATGAAAATCTATTCAACTGTTTATTGTTCCTGAGTAACAGACTGACCATGATATATGATAAATATTCTCTAGTGTATAAAACAAAGAGGTAGGTAGAAAGAAATCTATGTTATTGTTATCTTGATAGCATTAATTTCACATTTTCCCTTTCTGTCTACCTCTTGGACCTCATGTACTTTTTTGGTTATAAGCTCTATTTCGGTTTCTCTTTCTCTGGCTCTCTACTGTATCTTATTGTTTAATCATGCTTTGCTGATGTTTGTAACAAAAGCTGCACCATAGAGAGTTTCTATCTTATGTCAGTAACTAAGGAGATCAAGTTAAATCCTTAAAGCAGAAGTAAAATTATGAAAATAGTATATACAGCATGGATAGGTGGCTGCATATGTAATTCTTTAATGCACTAAATGAGTAGAGATCCACCCTTTTAGTGGATAGAAAGTCAAATGTCAGAAAGCTAAAGTGGTATCCTCTAGGTTTGGTACACATCTTTGGTTGAAAAGTAACCAGAGGTGTAGCCACAGGGTAGACTGTAATTGGAAAGCTGATCTGATCCAAAGTGAAGAAAAGTACATCCCCCCCCATAGAAAATTAGTCAGAAAAATCAGTATCTGCTCGTATCCACATGTAATGATCTAATCCAATTTTGGTTTAAGGTCTACCACTAAACTTATTTATTTATTTTCAAAAGTTGTTATTAATAATAAGCTAATATTAGTAGTAAGCATGTGCTGGCACTCTGCTGAGTCTTGCTAAGATTGAGGGGTAAATTAGATGACCATGAGTCCTTCTTTCCTCAAGATGTTTACAATCTAAGGAATAGAACAGATATTAAATAACAATTAAACAAAAGCATATGTATTATAATTACAGTAAGTTTTTTGAGATAAAAATATAGGGTGCCTGTAAAAGCAAATAAAGGGACACTAAGAATCATGGAAAACTTCTTAAGAAACTGAAACTAAAGGTGAGACTTGAAGGATGAATAAGAGGTAAAAAACAATTCTGGGCAAAGAAAATATGATTCAGGAAAGCTCTGTGTAGGATAACAGTTTGGTGTATTCACAGAACACATTATACAGAGTATTGCAGGTGATATTAGGTATTTAGGATTTTAGCCTAATGACAAGAAACTATTATAAGTGATTTAGGCAGAAAAATGACATGTTTAGATTTGTAATTTGAAACAATCACTCTGCTATGAATGTAACAGATTAAAGTGGGATAAGAGTGTGTTTGTGGTCATCAGATAAAAGGCAAGAAATTAATAATTACTTGAATGGGGGAGGTGGCAGTGCTGATGAAGATAAAATGATATATTTGAGATATATTTACAAGTAAGAATAGACAGGACTTGGTAATTGATTGCCTATGGGGAAGAAGGTGAAGGAGATGTCAATGACAGGTTTCTGCATGAGCAACTAGGGAGATGATAAGTAATCAGGATGGGGAACACTGGAGGAGGAACTGATTTGAGAGAAAGAACCAAGGTTCTCTTTTGGACATACTGAGTTTGACATGCCCACAGATATACAATCGGAGATGTCAGGCAGATGGACGGTAGACCTGGAGCTCAGAATGGAGGTCTGTGTTGGAGCTATAAATTTGTAATTTCACAGACATATATAAATACGTGTATACATATATTCTTTGAACCATGTGATAATGAGACTCAAATACCTAGGAGTGCGGCATTAGAAAGAATGAACCTTGGATAGAACCCCTAGAATGTTAACATTTAAGAATCAGGTATTATAAGAGAAAAGGGACTGAGAATGAGTAGAAAGCAAAGTAGCAAGAAACAGGGTAGAAATGATCATGGAAACACAGAGTCTGGAATTTTTAAATTAGGTGGGAGTGGTCAAATGTGTTAGAAGCTTCTGAGAGATCAATTAACAAGATCAGCTTTAGTAAAAGATTACAACAGATACTGGATTGAAAGTGAGTAAAAAACTGAAGACAGCAATATGAATAATCTTTCAAATCTGGCTATGAAATAAAGAAGACAGGATCACAGTTGCATCAAGATTCATTGTCTTACTTAATCTTCCAACTTACTTTTATTCTTATTTTACAGATGAGGAAACTGAGGCTTAGAGAGGTCAAGTAACTTGAAAAGGTCAATCCAGTTTTCTCATCTCATCTAGGTTATCCTTAAAAGTCTTTCTACCTCCAAGAAAAAATTTTAAAATATACCTCTGTTTCTGTTCCACAGTCATAACAAATTTCGCATCTTTCACAAAAACAGAAGCAGCCTGTTGCACACCTTTCCTTGTTGCACAAAACTAAAAATGAATGAATACATTTTGTATTAATCATATTAAAAACTGAACATTACACTAAAAAATAAGCAACCAACAAACCATACCACAAGCGTGGGTTTCTGATCAGAGTACGTTTGTATAACACTGGCAATTTTGTAGTTGAGGGTTAAATCAAACTTAAATTCGGTTTGGTTATTACTGCAGGGAAATCCAAGGACCACTTTCTCAAGTTTCACTGGTCTATGTCTTTCATCCATTTTCAGACATACAGCAGATCTTTCACCATCTGAAAGCCATTCTGCAATCTTTAAATGACAGAAACATACACATTAAATTTTTTTCTAGTAAAGTTTTATGGCTAAAATGCCCAATTATAGTTCACTTTAAAATCAAGTTTAAAAATATTTAGTCAAGTGGTCTTTTTCAACATTACATATTTTAGTGACACTGTTCTATTGATATATTGGTAAATATTTTCAATAAGTGTTTCAAGATTATACCCACTTTTAACATGGTAAACTTCCAATTAATTATTATTATTTTGTTTTATTTTCCTCCTAAGAGTCTAAAGTAAAACTAAAATTAATTTCAACAGAGAAGTCAAATTTCTCACTAGCACTGTAACTTCTTTGCTATTTTTCAGAACGATGCCCAGATATGGCTGACACTTCTTTTGTGTTATCCTAAATATTAGCTGAAGAGTAGCAAAGTAATGATTGGCTTAGACTGGCAAAGGCTGACAACTTTTTCAAACAAAGAACAAATAAACACTGAGAGATGGCAGTGCCAAAAGCACATTTCAGACTCAATGCTAGAATCCTTAGTTAATTTCTGGAGCTGTGGAGAGCATTCCTTAACTTCACATAGCCTGGTTAGTAATCAGGCTTCCGTGCCCTGCTATGAAACTGATTGTTTCTTTGACAGGAAGATAAATTAATGAGTTTTTAATGGCACAGGAAGGAAATCTTAAAACATTTTCAAGGCTCTCATGGGTAGGGATGAGAACAAGAATTTACAGTTTGAGCGGAGCAGAAGGCAAAGGATGAAGGCCTTAACTCAGGGGAAAACTGAGGTAGAGGATTTGTAGAAAGAGACAGAGAGATAGCATTCACAGAAGTAGTGATTATCACAAAGGGGAAGAGAGTTTCAAGAATTACAGAGTATTGATATTTTGTAACTGCTTACAAATCAATAAGCAAAGTTTAGTATCCGAATGTGAAAAAAGGGTTAAGTCTATGACCTTGCAGGTTGCAAAAAAAGAACTTAAAATAGTTGACAAATATATTAAAAATATTTACTTCAGTAGTAATAAGTGCAGTACAACATTTTAAAATAAGGTACCATTTCAAATTAACAAATTTGAGAACTATTTAAAAGTAGTAATAACAATAATAATTTCATTATTATACTATCCAGCGTTAGAATACAGAGAAATGGCTGATGGTAGAGGTATAAATGAATATAACATTTATTGAAAGCACTGTGTTCTTAAGGTTTTATACACCCTTTGACTCAGTTATTCTACTTTAGCAGACCATCCTAAGGAAATAATTGTGATGTTTTCTTAGATATAATTTCAACACTATTTACAATAGCAAAAAATGGAAACAATCTTCCACCATTAAGGTAATAAATAAATTACAATAAAACCACAAAAAATGTATTAAAAGAGTATTTAATAACATGGAAACATTTGTAGGTAACATGCAAGTCATAAAAGTGTATGTATATTATGATTCCATCAATACATCTAGAAGGACAAATGCTGGGTTTTTTAAAATTTACACATACTTTAAAATTTTCTCTATTATTCTTGAATATAAACAAAACAAGCTGTCATTTTAAGAACAAAAAGGATTAACTGTGCTAAACTAAAGATAAAGGCAAAATTTTACATTGGATTAGAGAATACTGTAGAGCAGCTTTTGTGGAAACAATTTCTAAGAATTAGCTGGGGGAAAAGTCATATTACATTAGGCTGAGAAGTAAATAGGAGTAAGAAAGCAGAGTGAAATTGTACTACTTTTCAAGTTTGCCAAAAAACTGAAGAAGAAAATTAGGACATGTGTTTGTTATAGAAAGTATAATATTGTACAATTATTTCTTTACATGTTCATGTACCCTATTAACCATGAGATCCTCTTCAAGAGCAGGGTCTATATGTTTTCACTTTTGCATCTATCATTAGTGCTTACCACAATTCCAGGCACATAGAATTGGGGGTAACATAACACCTCATATTATGAAGTGTCTAAAACCCATGAAAGTATGACTTTTAGATACTATTAAACAATAGACTTGCACCAAACATATTTTATTAAACCCAATCAACCAAATTTTATGGCCTTAATGCTGTCATACCTATGAGATCTAACCATAACTTTCCACGATATAACTTTCCTATTAAATTGGTTAGGTGATTTAGAGAAAAACAAAAAACACCTCACTTTTCTCTAAGATTAAATATTTCACTAAGTCATAAAAAATCTGATAGACTAAAATTCTAACTTACATCCTCAGCATTTGGAATTGTTGCAGATACAGCTACAAATCTCATTGGAATAATACTGCTGGTATTTTCTACAGCATGAGATAAAAACTGCACAGTTTTCATTCTGCTGACTACAACTTCAAGAGTTGGTCCACGATTTTCATCTTTTACAATGTGTATCTGAGAAAAAAATTAAGACTCATTAGCTATAAAAATTAAAATCTATCTAGTCAATTAAAATGTAAAACAATATTAAACACTCTTCCTTAAAAAAATAAGCATTTTCCACTTGAAGGGATAAAGCAAACATAGAGTTTGGTTGAAAATGTCTTGTTTCTTTATATCCATTCAAATCATCTCTTCATGTTTATCTCTGAAAGTGAATAACGTGTTCACTACCTCATCAATGAGAAACAATCGAACCAGTTGGACCAAAGAGTTGTCTCTCCATTTTCTAGTCATGCTATCCCATTTTTCCTAGAGAAAAAATGCAAGTGGTTTAACATGATAAGGAATTATAATAAGTATTATTAAGATGTTGATAAAATTTTTAACATGACTTGTTACAAATGATGGGCAATATTTTAGTTGATGTCTTAAAAGTATCCCAAAAGATACTTAAAGATTTTTAAAATTTTAAAGAATTTTGATAATCATGTGTTTAAAAAATTGAGCCCCCATTTATTTTTTAAGTTTAATCAAAAATATTCAAAAGTATAGTCTAATTACCCTTTCTAAGCTCTACCAAGGTCCTCCTGCTACAATACATAACATTTGGATAAAGAATACAAGCAATAAGTATGATTACAAATCATCCACAATAACAAACTGCCTATTCATATCTTTTGCCTATTTACTCCATTTGGTTGTTTGTCTTTTACCTAATTGATTTGTTAGTATTCCGTATGTACCCTGAATACTAGTACGTATTGTTTGTTTGCTTCACATTGCAAATATAGTCTTCTACTTTGTATTTTCTTTTAACTTTTTTCCATGGTGAAGAGAAAGACATATTTGCTAATAAACCAAGGAAATAATAAAATATAAGCAACACCTACTGGAGTTGTCATAATAATATGGGCTTGCTGAATCTCAAATAGGTCATCCATCACTGTATCTCCAGTGAGTTCCTTACAGTTCAATCCTATTGGTCCAAATTTTTCTTTCCAATCATCAAAACGCTGACTACACAGGGCTTTTATTGGTGCCACTACAACAATATAAGATATTTATTTTAAATATCAGTGCAATTTAAAAATTATTTTCACAAGTAGTTAATAAAGTTAGCACACATCTAGGTGCTGCCTAGTATTTATAAATTAAAAGTTAACAATATAAACATATTATTTAGAACTATAAAAGTAATCACAAAACAGAACTAAAAATAGAAAAAGAAGTGATTGCTCAGGAAATTGTAACTAAGAATGAAGAAAGGTAGGGCAGAAATTATCGCCCTTTGTGATCACTGATTTTTTTAACCATGTGTATAAATTACTTTGATGAAAAAAATTTTAATATGTACCTAAAAAAAGAGAATAGAGGTTCCTATGGAAATTTCTCAAATTACAAAATGTTTGATTCTATTTGTTCATCTTCCCTGTCCTTTTAAAAATAAACATGTAAAGGCCAAATTCTCAATTCCAATACTAGTTTTATTTATAAATCTGGGAAAATGTGTTTTGAATTTAATGTTAACAGATAAGACCAAATGTGACATGTCTTTATTTAAAAAGTATGGAAAACCAAATAATAATTCTTATGTCTTGAATTTGAACTTATTTCTTACTTTTACCTCAATGGTTTATCATTATTATAATTAATTATCACTCTTTCAATATATAAATACTTACTGTAAACAATTTTAACGTTCAACCATGGCAATGGTACTTCCATTAACAATCTTGTTATAGCTAGCTCAAACAATACAGTTTTCCCCGAACCAGTTGGAGCACAAATCACAAAATTCCTATCTGTATAAAGAAGCTAAAAAATAAAATTTAATCAACCATAGAATATACAAAAATTTTCAATTCTCAATTTGTTAGAAAATATGCTTTAAGAAGACTCTATGGAATAATAGTTCAAACATCTTTACCTCTAAACTTATTAAAATTATAAGCTGGCTCTAAGTCCATCACCCTCAAAAAATAAAACTATTAATAATTTATCATCTTGTTTGGTCAAAGTAATATGCTAGATAGACCTAGAAGAAAATAATTTCTTTAGCTTCCATAAAAATTGTTATAAATCTAATAAATATAAACAACCCACCTATGAAAATTACATGCATTCATTTAACAAACATTTTTTGAGCTCCTATAATGTACCAGTCACTGAGTGTAGCACTGAAGACAAAAAGATGAATGTGATCTAGTCTTTGCCCTTAGAGAGCACACAATCTAGTAAGAAAAGGCAGATAAGTAAATAATTAAACAAAATACTTACATCATCAAAGGCTTTGGACTGTATATAGTTGAAATATGGGAATTCTTTGAAAATACTTCTAAATTTTGCCGCTGAGAATAACATTAAGGAGTTAGATATTTCAGAATTTTAAAAATCGGTTACTCTTAATTTAAAAATTAACTTAATATAGACTTTGACAATATGTAATGATGACGCTTAATACTTGCTATTTTATCATAAGAAAGGAATTAACAGATATAGAGGGAAGGACTGAGATAGCAACATAGGAAGCTCCTGAACATCCATCCTCCCATGGATCCACTGAACAAACAGCTACATGTGGAGCAATTCCCTCTGAGAGAAATCCCCAAACTAGCTGAATGATTCCTTTACAATAGATGAATGAGAAAATACCTACATCAAAATGGGTGGGAAAGGCTGAGAAACTCTTGCCATAAATCTCACTCCTGGCACATCACCATACAATTGGGAAGAAACCCCCAACTCCCAGATCCTCCCTGAGGAGCAGAGGGTTTGGACCACACATCTAGTGCCCCAATTTTTAAGGCTCCTGCTTGAGGGATGGGCTCTCAGAACACCCAGTTCTAGAAGCCAAAAGGGCTTTCATTTACAAGCAAAGAAAATAAGCATCTTTTAAATGGCCACAGGAACATCCCACTACACCCACAGGTATACATCCAGGCTCAGTGCAGAGGGGGCAAGCAAAAATACCCATCTTCAGTTTCTCCCTGAAAGGAATTTAATTGCATACTTTCTCAGCTGCTGCCTGAGGTTCTAGCTTCTAATCAACCTGCATCTAGGTGCTGACTGACTGCAATCCTCCCCTTTGGGACACTGATGGATCTTGGCACACCCTTAACTTCTGTGAGCCACTAAGAACAAAGGCAGAGGTTCGGACAATCACAAAGATTTGACAGGTAACTAGGATCCCAGGCCAGGTTGACTGACAAGGCTCATCTCTTATACCAGACCAGTCTCTCAAGACTGGGGAGGTACCTGTTTTATCTAACGTTCAGAGACCAAAACAGAAAGTCAAGAAAAATGAAGAAACAGGGGAATATGTTTTAAAAATAAATAAATAAATAAACTCCAGAAACTGAATTTAATGAAACAGAGACAAGTGATTTACCTGATAGTTCAAAATAACACATAAAGATGCCCATCAAGGTCAGGAAAGCAATGAATGAGTAAAGTGAGAATTCCAACAAAGTCATATAAAATATTAAAAAGTACCAAACAGGGCTTCCCTGGTGGTGCAGTGGTTGAGAATCTGCCTGCTAATGCAGGGGACATGGGTTCGAGCCCTGGTCTGGGAGGGTCCCACATGCCGCGGAGCAACTAAGCCCATGTGCCACAACTACTGAGCCTGCATGTCTGGAGCTTGTGCTCTGCAACGAGAGGCCGTGATAGTGAGAGGCCCACACACTGCGATGAAGAGTGGCCTCCACTTGCCACAACTAGAGAAAGCCCTTGCACAGAAATGAAGACCCAACACAGAAAAAATAAAAATTAATTTAAAAGTACCAATCAGAAATCATAGAGCTAATGAATATAATAACTGAACTGAAAATTTCAATAGAAGGTTTCAATAGAAGACAGATCAACTGAAAGAAAGGATCAGTGAACTTGAAGACAGGGCAGTGGAATTAATGCAATCACGGGAGCAAAACGAAAAAAAAAAAGAGTGAGAAAGAGTGAAGTCAGCTTAAGGAACTTATGGGACACCATCAAGTGGACCAATATACACATTATAAGGGTTCCAGAAGAAAAAGAGATAAAGGGGAAGAAAGCTTATTTAAAGAAATAATGGCTGAAAACTATCCTAGTCTGGGGAAAGAAACAGACATCCAGATCCAAAAATCCCAGAAATTACTAAAGAAGGTGAATCTCAAGAGACCCACACTGAAACTCATAGTAATTAAATTGCCAGAAGTTAAAGACAAAGAGAGAACCTTAAAAGCAGCAAGAGAAAAGCAACTTGCTACATACAAAGGAATTCCCATAAGATTGAGTGAATATTTCAGCAAAAACCTTGTAGACTAGATTGTGGAATGATATATTCTGTGTGCTGAAAGAAAAAACTGCCAACCAAGAATATTTTACCTGGCAAAGCTGTCCTTCAGAATTGTAGGAAAAATAAAGAGTTTTCTAGACAAACAAAAACTGAAGGTGTTCATCACTAGATCAGCTTTACAAGAAATGCTAAAGGAAGTTCTTTCAAGCTAAAATGAAAGGATGCTAATTAGTAACAGGAAAACATATAAACTCACTGATAAAGATTGATATATAGTTGCATTCAGAATACTCTAATATTGTAATGGTGGTAGTTAATCACTTATAACTGTAGTATAAATGTTAAAAGACAAAAGTACTGTATCAATAATAATTTATTAATGGAGACACAATATTAAAAGACATAAATTGTGACATTAAAAACATAAAATGTGAGAAAGTGAATGTAAAATTGTAGAGCTTTTGTACGCATTCAAAGTTAGTTTTATCAGCTCAAAAGAGACTGTTAAAACTGTAAGATATTTTTATGCGAGTCTCAAGGTAACTACAAAACAAAACTCTACAGTTGATACACAAAGATAAATAGAAAAGAGTAAGAACATACCACCACAGAAAATCATCAAATCACAAAGGGAAAGAGCAAGAGGAGAAGAAAGGAGCAACAGAACTACGAAACATCAGAAAGCAATAAAATAACAATAATAATAAGTCCAACCTATCAATAAATACTTTAAATGTAAATGGACTAAATTTTCTAATCAAAAGTCATAAAGTGGCTGAATGGATTTAAAAAAACAGGACTAAATTATTTGCTGCCTATAAGAGACTCATTTCAGCTTTAAAGACCCACAAAGAAAGTAAAGGGATGGAAAAAGATATTCTATACAAGTGGAAGTCAGCAGAAAGTAGAGGTAGCTGTACTTCCATCAGACAAAATAGACTTGAAGCCAAAAACTGTAATAAGAGACAAAGAGGTCATTATATAATGATAAAGGGGTCAATTCATTGGGAGGATACAGCAACTGTAAATACTTATGCACCCAACATTGGGGCATCTAAATATATAAAACAAATATTAACAGATCTGAACAGAGAAATAGACAGCAATACAATAATAGTAGGGGGCTTCAAGACCCCACTTTCAGTAATGGATAGATCATCCAGAAAGAAAATCAATAAGGAAACATCAGACTTAAACTATACCATACCTTACACCAGATGGCTCTAACAGATATACACAGAGCATTCCCTTCAGCAGCAACAGAATACACATTCTTCTTAAGTGCACATGGAACATTCTCCAGGAAATATCATATGTTAGGGCACAAAACAAGTCTTAAGTTTTAAAAGAAGACTGAAATCATATCAAGCACCTTTTCCAACCACAATAGCATGAAACTAAAAATCAATTAAAAGAAGAAAACAGGAAAATTCACAAATATATAGAGATTAAACAACATGCTCCTGAACAACTATTAGGGTCAAAGAAGAAATCAAAAGGGAAATCAAAAACATACCTTGAGACAAATGAAAATGGAAACACAACATACCAAAACTTTTGGGATGTGATAAAAAGCTGTTCTAAGAGGGAAGTTTATAGTGATAAGTACCAAAATGAAGAAAAAAGAAATATCACAAATAAACAACCTAACTTTACACCTCAAGGGACTGGAAAAGGAGGAACAAAGTAAGTCCACAGTTAGTAGAAGGAAAAAATAACAAAGACTGGAGCAGAAATAAATAAGAGACCAGAAAAACAACAGAAAAGATCAATGAAACAATGAGCTGGGTCTTTTTGAAAAGATAAACAAAATTGACAAAACTTTAGCTAAGATAACTAAGAAAAAAAGTAGAGATGATTCAAATAAATAAAATCAGAAATGAAAGAGGAGAAAACACAACTGATAAGACAGAAATACTAAGGATCATAAGAGACTACTATGAACAACTATATGCCAAAAAGTAGATAATCTAGAAGAAAAGGAAAATTCCTAGAAACAAGAACCTATCAAGGCTGAATCATGAAGAATAGAAAATCTGAACAGATAAATTACTAGTAAGGAGATTGAATCAGTAATCAAAAATTTCCCAACAAAGTCCAGGACCAGATGGCTTTATTGGTGAATTTACCAAATATTTTAAAAGAATTAATACCAATCCTTCTCAAACTCTTCCAAAAACTAAAAGAGAAGGGAATGCTTCTAAACTCAGTTTATGAGGCCAGCATTCCACTGATACCAAAGCCAGATAAGAACACCATAAGAAAAGAAAATTACAGGACAATATCCCTAATAAACATAGATGCAAAAACTTCAACAAAATATTATGAAACTGAATTCAACAGTACATTAAAAGGATCATACACCATGATCAAATGGAATTTATTCCTGGGATATAGGATGGTTCAACATCCACAAATCAATCAACATGATATACTGCTTTAACAAAGCAAAGAATAAATATCATATCATCTCAATAGATAAGGAAAAAGCATATGACAAAATACAGCATCTTTTCATGATAAAAACCCTCAAGAAACTGGGTACAGAAGGAATACACTTCAACATAATAAAGGCTGTATATAACAAGTTCACAGCTAACATTGATACCCAATTATGAAAAACTGAGTTTTTCCTCTGAGGTCAGTAACAAGACAAGGATGTCCATTCTTGCCACTTTTATTTAGCATAGTATTAGATATCCTAGACATGGCAATCAGACAAAAAAAAAAAAAAAAGAAAAGGAATCCAAATTGGAAATGAAGAAGTATAACTGTTTCTATTTGCAGGTGACAAGAAACTATATATAGAAAACCCAAGACTCCACACACACAGACCAAAAAAACAAACAAACAAACAAACAAATTTTAAAAACTGTTACAACTAATAAACAAATTTAGTTATGTTGCAGAATACAAAATCTATATACAAAAATCAGTTGTATTTCTATACACTAACAATGAAATATCAGAAAGAAAAATGAAGCAAATAATCTCATTAACAACAGCCTCAAAAAGAATAAATACCGAGGAATAAATTTAACCAAGGATGTAAAAGATTTGTAAACTGAAAACTATAAGACATTGATGAAAGAAATTGAAGACACAAATTAATGGAAAGATATTTCATATTCATGGATTCAAAGGATTAATATTGCTGAATGTCCACACTACCCTAAATGATCTACAAATTAAATGCAATCCTTATCCAAACTCCAACTGCATTCTTCACAGAAATAGAAAAAACAATCCTAAAAATCATATGAAACCACACACACACACACACACAAAAACCCAGCTAAAGCAATACTAAGAAAGAAGAACAAAGCTGGAGGTAACACACTTCCTGATTTCAAACTATATTACAAAGCTAAGGTAATCAAAGCAGTATGGTACTGACATTAAAAACAGACACATAGATCAATGGAACAAAATATCCAGCCCAGAAATAAATCCATGCATATATGGTCAATTAATTTTCAACAAAGGAGTCAAGAATTGTGAAAGCATAATCATTTCAATAAATGGTGATGGGAAAACTGTATATCCACATGCAAAAGAATGAAACTAGACCCCTATCTCACACCATACACAAAAATAAACTCAAAATGGATTAAAGACTTAAACATAAGACTTGAAATAATAAAAGTCCTAGAGGGAAACAAAGAGGAAATGCTTCTTGACACTGTTCTTAGCAATGATGTTTTGGATTTGAAACCAAAAGCAAAGGCAACAAATGCAAAAATAAACAAGTGTGACTACGTCAAACTAAAAAGCTTTTGCACTTCAGAAGAAACCATCAACAAAATGAAAAGGCAACCTATGGAATGGGAGAAGATATTTGCAAACCAAACATCCAGGGCTTCCCTGGTGGCGCAGTGGTTGAGAGTTCGCCTGCCGATACAGGGGACACGGGTTCATGCCCCGGGCTGGGAAGATCCCACAGGCCGCAGAGCGGCTAGGCCTGTGAGCCATGGCTGCTGAGTCTGCGCGTCCGGAGCCTGTGCTCCGCAATGGAAGAGGCCACTACAGTGAGAGGCCAACATACCGCAAAAAAATAAATAAATAAATAAATAAAAATAAAACAGGCAAAGGACCTGAATAGACATTTTCCCAAAGAAGACACACAAATGGCTAACAGCACATGAAAAGGTGCTTATCATCAGTAATCATTAGGGAAATGCCAATCAAAACCACAGTGAGTTGGCACCTAACACTTGTTAGAATGGCTATAATCAAAAAGATAAGAGATAAATGCTGGCAAGGATATGGATGAATGGAACCCTTGTACACTACTGGTAAGGATATAAACTGGTGCAGTCCTTAGGGAAAACATTACGGAGTGTCCTCAAAGAATTAAAAATAGAAGTGCCACATGGTCCAGCAATCCCTGGGTTATATCCAAAGGAAACAGAATCAGTATCTCAAAGAAATATCTGTATAGCCACGTTCATTTCAGCATTACTCACAGTAGCCAAAGTATGGAAACAACATAACCATTAAGAAATGAATGGATAAAGAAAATATGTATATAACAAAATATTATTCAGCCTTTAGAAAGAAGGAAATTATGCCTTTTGTGACAACATGGATGAAACTGGAGAGCATTATACAAGGTGAATTAAGCCAGACAGAGAAAGACAGATCCTACGTGGTATCACTTATAAGTGGAATCTTAGGAAAAAAAAAAGTCAAACATAAAAATAGTACAATGAATGGTGGTTGCCAGGGGCTGGGGGTATGGGAGAAACAGAGGCTGGTAAAAGAGTACAAACTTTCAGCTATAAGATGAGTAAGATCTGAGGATCTAATGTATAAAATGGTGAGTAGAGTTGAAAATACTGTATTGTATAATTGAAATTTGCTAAGAGAGTTGAACTTAAGTGTTAAGTGTTCACATCCAAAAAACAAAACAAAACAAAAGGTAAATATGTGAGGTGATGGATGTGTTAACTAACTAACTCGATGGTGGGAACATTTTGTAATGTATACATTTATCAAACTATCATATTGAACACTTTAAATGTACTATAATTTTATTTGTCAATTATTCCTCAATAAAGCTGGGGAGGGGGAGGAATTAAAATTATTCCAGTCCCCAGTCACCTTCCATATTCTGAAAAGAACTTGTAAAGTCCTTATGGAGAAACAAGGTTATATAAGGGTTATACATTGACAATTCGATCTGATAGAAGAGATGTAAATACATACGTAAAAGTATATCAGAACTAAGAATGTAGTTTATCTTTTCCAGAGTGGTATTTTTTTCTTATTCATCTTGATGAGGCCATTTTATATTTATCTCTTCTTTAAAATTCCAAATTTCATTTTTTAACTGTTGATTATGTTTCATTAGCTGATGTGTGTTGCTGCTGGTCACCTAACCCTGAATACCTTTGTTTTTGGCAATTTCGTTGTGCTAAGTGGTGGATTTAATTGCAATTATCAGCATACTGGCTCAACAAGGACTTAAATCGTCCTTCCTCTAAGAAAGCTCAAATATATTAATAGATATAAAGAATAAACTGTCCCCTCTCCAAGTTAAGAGTCTATTGCCAGTTTGGGAGATATTTGTACTTGCATGGATTCTTATTAGTCTGAGTCACATTTGTCAACTACATTTATGAAACACTGTGCAGAATACTAGACTCAGAAAGCTGCAGGAAGTTGTAAATAAAGAAGAAAATGAGTTCCTGAACTGAGGCTGTTACAATCAATTAGGAGATATAAAACATAATATATCTGAGAACACAAATACATAGTTATTTAAGCAATTATATTTTTATGAAGATATTTAAAAATTGATGGATTGTGGTAAGCGATCCTGATAAAAGTTAAATCAGAGCATATTCTCTGCTCAAATTCCCCCATTTCTCTCAAAGTATATGGTCACAAGGCCCTACATAATCTTGCCTCCCCACTCCACCTTTGTGTTTCTGACCTCATGTCCTACTACTCTTGCTTCTGACTCATTTCCTCTGGCTTTATTGGACTCTTTTATGTTTTTCAAAAACATCAGCCATGTTTTTGCTGTAAAGACTTCCCTCTGCCTAGATTGTTCTTCCCTCCGTATTTCCTTGGCTCTTTCACTTCCTTCATGTGCTTACATCTCAACTTCTAAAGAAGACATACCCTAATTACTCTATTTAATTCTAATCCTGAGCCCCCATTCCAGCATTCCCAATTTAATCTCCTTTACTCTGCCCCACTTTTTTCTTTTTTCATATTACTCATCACCTTCTAAAATACTATATGACTTATTTATATACTGTTACAATTGTTCTGATCTATCCTCTTCCCCACCCCCATCCCAAGAATGTTAACTTCTCAAGGGCAAGAATTGTCTGTTTTACTAACTGACATATCCCAAATGCCTGGCACACATTAAGAACTCAATTAATACAGGCTTGCATTTATTAAATCAAGCAGATAATTTATAAACCTTCATTTTACTTTCAATTGTGCACTGTGTCAGAATACACATTCCAAAACAAAAATGTAATACTGAGCTTGTCAATCCATCAGTTTTTTGTTTTTTTGTTTTTTTTTTTTTTTTGCGTCACGCGGGCCTCTCACCGCTGTGGCCTCTCCCATCGCGGAGCACAGGTTCCGGACGCGCAGGCTTAGCAGCCATGGCTCACAGGCCCAGCCGCTCCGTGGCATGTGGGATGCTCCCAGACCGGGGCACAAACCCGTGTCCCCTGCATCGGCAGGCGGACTCTCAACCACCGCGCCACCAGGGAAGCCCAATCCATCAATTTTTGAACGAATCTCATTTTTCCTTCAAAATATATCTCTTCCTTTAAAATATTTATTTGTAACAAGCCCACAAGTGGGTCATCATGCTGGTTTTTCTCTCATCAGGTAATTCCAAATCAATTTACACTCACAAAAATGAATCTATGATTCAGAGTAGATGTAAAATCAGTTTCTAGCTCATGAGAAAACTCAGCTACTAAGTATACCATTTATCATCATTATCAACACTTGATATCAAATTTTTCCTTTTGTCTGAAGAATTCTCAGCAGTCTCACTGCAATTACATGTTATAACGGGATGTGGGGTGGGAGAAGCGGAATGTCTGCAGAACTGAAAATGACAACAGTACTGTAGCAGGATCAATCTGACCAAACTTCTATTGTCCTGAGGATTCAAATATAGTAAAATATTGTAAAATAATCAGAAAACAAGTCCAAGTAATCCCCAAACTCTCAAATTATCATGACTAGCATTTAGTCTTCCGCTTTAAATATACACTTGGAAACAATAAAGTGCAGCAAGTTCATCAAGTTTGACAGCAAATGAACTTTTTGGACAATAAATCAATGGACACAAGAGTAGGCAGTAGTCTAGCTAACAAAGAGACCTAAACAACAGAACCACTTCAGCTATACTAAGATAGCAAGAAAATCTTTATAAAACTCTTCAAAAATTAGTCACATTATGGCAAGTTCAGGTATGGGATAAGAATTTCCCATCATACAGATAATGAAACTACTTTTAACTGTTTACTGCTAACCTATTTCCTACATTCCCACACTATTTAGATCACCAGAGAGAAGGAAGTGCAACAAGACTGAGACACCATGATGAAGAGGAGCACTAATGGCTGGCCATTTCTGACATTATTATATTATATATAACCCTTTTATTTTCCCCTCCTCCCATTCTAATTCAGTTCAGTTATATGCCCTGGAGGCAATTTTTCACAAGTGGTCAAGCAAACATTTTCTAACTATACCTCAGAATTCTCAGTCCCCAGAGTACCCAGGATTAGAATCACTCATCCCTAGATTTCTCTAGCTCAACGGCCCCATATCTGGAATTCACTGTTTTGCCAACTAGATCATAACTTTTATGGACTCTAGAGCCTTCCCCAGCTTTGAGTCACTAATTCCATAATCCTAAAGCATGGCTTAGGTAATGTAACTTGACCTGCTCAAAAATATTGCATGGTTTCTCTTCATGGCTTAGTAAATATATTAAAAATAAAAATAAAAACTTCTTGGTATTCATGGCATTAAATGATCTAATCCTAAAATATCTATCCATCATTATTTCCTCCTACTCCTTTTTTTCAAAAAAAATACAAGTCCTTTTTACTGAATTTTTTTTAATTTATTTATTTTATTTATTTTTTTGGCTGTGTTGGGTCTTCATTGCTGTGCATGGGCTTTCTCTAGTTGCAGCAAGTGAGGGCTACTCTTCATTGTGGTGTGCAGGTTTCTCATAATGGTGGCTTCTCTTGTTGCAGAGCACGGGCTCTAGGCATGCAGGCTTCAGTAGTTGTGGCACACGGGCTCAGTAGTTGTGGCTTATGAGCCCTAGAGTGCAGGCTCAGTAGTTGTGGCACACGGGCTTAGTTGCTCCACGGCATGTAGGATCTTCCCAGACCAGGGCTTGAACTCGTGTCCCCTGCATTGGCAGGCAAATTCTTAACCACTGTGCCACCAGGGTAGTCCCCCTACTACTCCTTTAATCATGACTTTTTTCACCCAAACTGGAATGCTTGTTCTGTCCAAACATATTCCATACTTTCTTACCCTTGCCCTTGCTCATGGCTACTCCTTTGCCAGAACAACTTCTCTTTATATGGCTTTCAGTGAATTGGGAGATATGAAGATACATAAGGCTTGGTCCTTGCCTTCAAGGAGTTCATAGGTCATAGGGAAATAGTTACAGAAACAGCTGATGAGTTATAATAAAATAAAATAAGTACACTGTTACAGACATATACAAAGTATCAAAGAAGCAAAGAGAATGTTTCCTCCAGAACACACATATATACTCAAAATAATTACGTTGGAAATACCCAGACATGTAAATAGGTATAATCTGCAAATTAGGTTCTTTCAAAAATTACTAGATTTGTAAAAATGTCCCCAGTCCACAGAATATCCCATTCTCAGTCATTTCCCCTACCCATGTTGATACCAATATGCTGTCCTTACACAAAATGTAGAAAATTATCTGTATCAATTTGTAAGTAAATATGCTCACAGTTCATTCAGTAATACAAATTTCATATCTGTACGTGTCACAGACTGGTAACAAACAGTTCACAACTGGTACCAGTCCACAGACCACACTTTCAGTAGCACTATCACACATATTGGGACTCTTACATAACCCAAAAGATTCACTTGTCCCTCTTCTTGTCAACCAAAACAAACAAACAGAAACACAATTAAACAAAATGTTTTAAAATTATGACTTCAAATATAATGCTGCTGTAGTAAAATAATTTAAAGGATACGGATTTCTGTGACAGCCTTCAAGGAATTGAAACCATTTTCTGTTACCCCTAAAAAAAAAATCCTACATACTTATGCATATTTTCAAACTTTTCCATAAAAGCTACTTCAATAAAATTTGTATAACTTTTTATTGAGAGCACAGTTAAAACAATATTAGATCGCAGTTTAAAAGAACAATGCAATATAGTAAAGAAATTGTACATAGAGATAGCCTACTCAAATTTTTGTATCCTTACCTATGCTAAGAAATACAGACTAGACTGTACTTTTAGAAAACCAATTGAAAAAGCAAGGAATTACCTTGAACTTCATGAGGCTGGGAGGAAACTGAAAAAGATGGTCCTTTGATTATGCCTTCTCTGATTTCAGAAGCAGAAAAAGTATCACTGGCTCTAAACATATTAATGTCTGAATATTGAGGTTTCTGCTTACTATTGCTATATTTCCATGATTTCCCTTTGCTCATTTCCATTTGGACAGTTTTCACTGAGTCAATATGAGAGTCCAAGTTTACTCCATCATTGGAATAAGCACTTCCATGTATATTGTCAGATATTTTAAATAATCTGCAAAAAGAACATATTTGCATTTGTAATAGTTACTTAGAATGTGAAAAACTAGCATAAAATTGGTCCCTTTAAAAATACCTACAGATTTTGGTTTATTAGAACACAAAAGCTAATCATTCTCCTAAAGTATAATTTGCTAAATTTACCACTGAATTATTTCTTTTCCTAACACAGATAAATCCATCTGTGGTAGCCAGCCTCTGAGATAGTTCCAATGATCCTTGTTTCCTGGTGCTCACCCCCTTTATTAGTCACCTTCCTTGAATCAGGACTGGCCTATAAGACTAGCAGAGTACTGTGGAAGGACAAGCATGTGACATCTAAGGCTAGGTCATAAAAGATTGTCACTTCCACATGGTCTCTTGGATCACTCACTCTAAGGGGAGCTAGCAACTATATCATGAGACCACTGAAGCAACCCTATAGACAGGCCCATGTGGACAGGTACTGAGACTTCTTGTCAGTATCCAGCACCAACTTTCCAAACACTGTTTGATAATCATTTTAGTGTAAGAAATAGTTCTTTGTAAAGTTCTAGAAAACAAAGAAAGGCCATCTTATGATTGTAATTTACTATATTTGACTGATTCAAAGACAATCCATCAAAGTAATTTGTTCACAATAGCCTCAAGGGAAGAAGTGACCAATAGGGTTCCTAATACAACACTAGCACCTTATAGAATAAGTAAAAGGGTGATGGCAGGTTATCAGTCTTACAGAATTCTGTAAGGAATGACACCCAAATAAGTACTGTACAAATACAGAATACTTTCTAAATTATTTTGACTATTAATCTTAATGACAGGTTTTTGTATGAGAAAGACCAATCTTTCAAAAAACTAGAGAGAGAAATGTATTTTATTTAATTTTATTTATTTATTATTATTTTTGCAGTACGCGGGCCTCTCACTGTTGTGGCCTCTCCCGTTGCGGAGCACAAGCTCTGGACACACAGGCTCAGTGGCCATGGCTCACAGGCCTAGCCACTCCGCAGCATGTGGGATCTTCCCAGACCGGGGCACGAACCCGTGTCCGCTGCATCGGCAGGCAGACTCTCAACCACTGCGCCACCAGGGAAGCCTGAGAAATGTATTTTAGAACAAACTGTGGAGTTGCATCCTCTAATGCCAGCAGTTCTATTTTTGAAGACAGAAAATTCAAAAGCAGACGGTTAGTCTTAGATAATAGAATCCCATTATGAAATGGTATTGAAGACAAGGAAAACACTTATGCCACAAGATGACTCCTTGCTACATTCCGTGATATTAGTTAAAAGGACAGACTTTGGAATCAGACAAACCTGAATATAAATCCAAAGCTCCTCCACTTTCTAGCTGCATGACTTTAGAGTTTGAAATAGGTTTTTCAAACCATAAAAATATTATCCACATACTAGTTATCTAAATTCTCTGAACCTCAGATTCTTCCTAGGTCCTCTGGAACTCCCACTCCACATTCTCCATATCCTCAGCTTCTTTACTGAATTTTATATTTACTTCCTGGTCTTAACAAAAATATTTATTTGTCCTGGAAAACTCTTGCTCCTTAAAAAACTCTTAAGTGGAAAAAACTGCTAACTCTCCCACATCCAATGTATTGATGGTTGAGAGTCTTCTTCTCCACCCCAAATCTACATCATTACTTTTCCACTCTCTCACAAAAGTATCTGTGCTGTCTAGCTATATCACCTTGTAACCTTCCTCATGGCAGGTATCATATACCAACCTCTGGTCACTTTAGGATCTTTTCCTCTCAATCCCAAACTCTGCCATCATCTGGGTTACTTCAACACTCATGTAGACAACCCATTCGAAATCCTACTCTCTCAGTTTCTTAGGCTTTTATCTTTAGTGGCTTTCTCCCTCACATGATCTCAGTCACCTACTCTCTCACCTTAGACATTATCATTATCCAGAACTGCTCCTCCTTTCAAATCAATGATTCCGACATATCATTCTCTGAACACAACCTCCTATCCTTTTAGCTTGTTTGCTCAAGGTACGAGTGAGGTCAAAGAACAAAATTACTATAATTAACCTCCTTATTTTTTCCCAAACCATCTTCCCTTTCATTTTTCTCACATACCTTTAATGAATTTAATACCATGACCTATCTTTTCAACCACTCTCTTACCAATATGTTAAGCTCCTCTTCCCCTTTAGCCTTTTATCATACTATCTTACAAATGTGCAATTCTAGATGAATCTAACTACCTATTGTTTTTTATAATTGCAGCTGGGTGGTGGAACATTACTGGAAAAAGTACAACTGTTAGGTAGATGAGTTATATTAAAATTCAAAATCATCATTTGCAAGACTGAAGAAACAAAATCAATATACAAAAATCAACTGTATTTCTATATACTTTCAATGGACAATCTGAAATTCCATTTAAAATAACATCAAAAAGAATAAAGTACTTATAAGTAAATTTAACAAAATAAGTATAAGACTTGTCCACAGAAAACCACAAAACATCTTTGAAAGAAATTAAAGAAAACCTAAATAAATGGAAAGATATCCCAGTTCATAGATTGGGAGATTTAATGATATTAAGATAGCAATAGTCATCAGGTTACCTACAGATTCAATACAATCCTTATCAAAATCCCAGCTGGCTTCTCTGCAGAAATTGACCAGCTTATCCTAAAATTCATACAAAAATGCAAATAAATCAGAATAGCAAAATCTTGAAAAAAAGGAACAAAGTTGGAGGACTCACACTTCCTGATGTAAAACTTTACTATCAATACAAAGCTACAGCAATCAAGAAAGTGTAGAATATGCCATTGTGAAAAATATCCTTATGTCAGGCATAAGGACAGACATACAGATGAATAGAATAGAATTGAGAGCATGGAAAAAAACCTTTATGTGGTATAATAGAAAATATATGTTTGGTTTTTGTTCCCAGTTCCTGGCACAGAGCTCCGGAAACCTTTGGAATTCCCTGCTTGACAGAAGTGATAGAAGCATCTTTTGTTATTCATAATAGGTGAGGTGATGAGGTGACTCTTGTCACCTAGACAGTTTCAGGATGGGGACCGATCACCAGAAAGAACTAAACTTGATTAGAGGGTTGAGATTTTCAGCTCCACTCCCAACATCCAAGGAGGGGAGAAAGGCTGGAGATTGAGTTCAATCACCAATAGCCAATGATTTAATCAATCACGCTTATGTAATGAAACCTCCATGAATAAAAAATTCCTAAACGACAGGGGGTTCAGAGAGCTTCTAGATTGGTAACACATCAAGGTGCTGAGAGAGTGACACACTCAGAGAGGGTATGGAAGCTCTGCACACTCTTCCTCTCCATACCTTGCCTTATGCATCTCCTCCATTTGGCTGTTCCTAAGTTGTATCCTTTATAATGAACTGGTAAACATAAGTAAAGCATTTTTCTAATTCTGTGAGTAATTCTAGCAAATTATTACATCTAATGTGGGGTAGTGGGAACTCCCAAATTTGTAGTCTGCAAGACAGAAATGTCAGTAGCCTGCCACCCTATTTGTGGCTGGCATTTCAAGTAGGGCAAGGGACTGAACCCTTAACCCATGTGGTCTGATGCTAACTCCAGGAGTTAGTATGAAAATTGAATTGAATTGTTGGACACCCATTGGTGTTGATGAATCAGATAATTGGATGGTGTAAGAAAACCCCCAGACCTTCCATTTATGGTTGATTGATTGTCAGTGAGGGTGCCATGACATTCCATGGGGAAAGAATAGTTTTTGTTTTTGTTTTTTAACAACTGGATATATATGTGCAAAAGAATGAAGTTGGATGCCTACCTTGCACCATATTGAAAAGTTAACTCACATTGGATCATAGATCTAAATTTAAGAGCTAAATTTATAAAACTCAGAAGAAAATGTGGGAGTAAGTCTTTGCAAACTTGGATTAGGCAATGGTTTCTTAGATAGGACACCAAAAGTCCAATCAACATAGGACACCAAAAGTCCAGTCAAAAATTAGAAAAATTGGACTTAACTTCATTAAAATTAAAAACTTTGGGGCTGCTAAGGATACAAACAAAAAAGTGAAAAACAACACACAGAATGTGAGAAAATATTTGTAAACCATATAACTGATGAGAGATTTTTATCCAGAATAAAGAACACTTACAACTCAACAATAAAAAGACAATGCAATTAAAAAAACAGGCAAAGGGGCTTCCCTGGTGGCGCAGTGGTTGAGAGTCCACCTGCTGATGCAGGGGACACGGGTTCATGCCCCGGTCCGGGAAGATCCCACATGCCGCAGAGCGGCTGGGCCCATGAGCCATGGCCACTGAGCCTGCGCATCTGGAGCCTGTGCTCCGCAACGGGAGAGGCCACAACAGTGAGAGGCCCGCGTGCTGCAAAAAAAAAAGAAAAAAAAAAAAACAGGCAAAGGATTTGAATAGACATTACTCCAAAGAAGATATAAAAATAACCAATAAACACATGAAAAGTTGCCCAACATCTTTAGTCAGCAGGAATATGCAAATCAAAACCACAATAGTACACATCACACCCACTAGTATGGCTATAATAAAAAAGACAGACAACAAGTGCTGGCAAGGATGTGGAGAAATCGGATTCCTCATATATTGCTAGTGGGACTGTTCAGTGGTATAGTTACTTTGTAAAACAATTTGGCAGTTTCTCAAAAAAGATAAATATAGAGTTACCATATGACCCAGAAATTCCACTTCTAAGTATAAATCCAAAAGAATTAAAATATATTTGACCCTTGAACAACATAGGTTTAAACTGCACCAGACCACTTATACTGGGATTTTTTTTCTTCAATAAATACTACTACGGTACTACACGATCTGAGGTTAGCTGAATCCACTGATGCAGAACTGCGGATAGAGAGGGCCAACTATAAAGTTATACTTCATTTTTTGACTTCCCAGGAGGTCAACACTCCCCTAAAAACGTATACATGAGTGTTCATAGCAACATTATTCATAATAGCCAAAAAGTGGAAACAACTCAAATGTCCATCAATTGATAGATCATTAAACAAAATGTGATATACCCATTCAATGAAATATTATTTGGCCATAAAAAAGAATAAAATACTGATACATGACATAACATGGATGAACCTTGAATATGTTATGCTAAGTGAAAGAAGCCAGACACAAAAGGTCAGATATTGTATGACTCCACTTATATGAAATGTCTAGAATAGGTAAACCCACAGAAACAGAAAATGATTAGTGGTTGTCAGGGGCTAGATGGGGGAAAGAGGAATGGGGAGGGACTGTTAATGAGTATAGAGTTTCTTTGGGGGCAGCAAAAACATTTTAAAATTGGAGAGCAGTGATGGTTGCACAACTCCGTGACTACACTAAAAACCATGAACTGTACACTTCAAAATAATGAATTTTATGATATGTGAATTACATGTTAATAAAATTTATTTTTCAATTCATAGACATCAACCTCAACTGGGCCCTTTACAGTGTCCAAAAATCCTACCATTATTCTAATTAGTTGCTTTCCCATTCTCCACAATTTCTTCCACTCTTCTCATACTTGCTCAATACCCCCACTTTTCCCCTCAAACTCCACAGATGACTTTGTCTCTTATGTCACAGAGAAAACAAAAACTGTCAACTAGATCTCTTCTGAATCCTTAACCCATACATCCAATTGTCTATTTGGACAATTTGTAAGTACCCAAAATCAACATGTCCAAATCTGTACTCACCACCTTCTCCTATTCTTCCTTTACAGTTTTCTGTATCATGAAAGAACACTATCATCCTTCATCATTCTGGCTCAAGCCAGAAACCTAGGAGTCAGGTCTCGTATCCAAACGTCATTTAAGTCCTGTGGGAATTCTATCTCCTAAATAACTTTGAACTTTCTCATTCCTGTTATCTCCGTCCTAGGTCAGGCTACTATCTTCTCTCACCTACACTAATAAAATAGCCTAAGTGACCCTTCACAATGTATTCTAGCTCTCTTCTAATTTATCATACTGGGGCCAAAATGGACATTAAATAAAAAAGAAAATCTAATTTTACTCCTCTGCTTAAAACCCAGGACCTTAGAACAACGGTTCTCAAACTTTAGTGTGCATAACAATCACCTAGAAAATTTGTTAAAAATTTGGATTCCTGGGTCCCATCCCCACCTTTATCCAGACTGTGATTCAATACATCTAAGGTAGAAACCAGGAATCCAAATTTTTAACAAGCACTCCAGGTAATTCTGATGCAGAGAGTTCATGGGCCACAGTTTAATAAGCACTGCCTTAAAAGTACAAAGTGTTTCATGGCCTACAAGACTCTGAATGACTTGGCCCCTCCATACTTTATCTCTTAGCATTCTCTCTTACTTTAAACTAAAGAAAAATTTCTAAGAATAAGCCAAGCTCTGCGTTACCTTAGTACTTTTGCACATACTATTCCTTCTGCCTGGCACACTCTCCTTCTTTATTTGCATTCAGCTTGATTCTATTCCTCCTTTAATGTTAAGCTTAAATACCATTTCCTCAGGAAAGTCTTCCCTGATTGTGCAGAGCACATTAGGACCTCATATTAACAACAGTTCTCAAACGATGGTCAAGATTCAGAGAGTTCATATGATCAAAACAATTTCCATAAAACTTTTTTCCGTAATTTTAATTTATAATATGGTTAAATATCAATAGATATAACCCAAATAAGCAAAAGCTCTATGGGAATCCTCAGTAATTTTTAAGGGTAAAGGGGTCCTGAAAACAAAAAGTTTGAGAACCTCTGCTCTAACCATGTATCTCATCAAAATAATTGTGGTGCAAAAAGTATTCAATCAATTATTTTTATTTACCATCTGCCTTTCCCTAAATAAACAGTTAAGTTCTCTGAAGGCAAGAACTTATGGCTAGAATCCCACAGTTAACAGAGCGTCTAGTACATAGTAGACTCTGGTTTTTTCTTTGTTTGCTTTTTAATACTTATTTATTTATTTTGGTTGCAGCAGGTCTCAGTTGGCGCATGCGGGATCTTTAGTTGCAGTGTGAGGGATCTTTTAGTTGTGGTGTGCAGACTTCTTAGTTGCAGCATGTGAACTCTTAGTTGCGGCATGCGTGCGGGATCTAGTTCCCCAACCAGGGATCGAACCCCAGCCCCCTGCATTGGGAGCACGGAGTCTTACCCACTGGACCACCAGGTAAGTCCCTGGTAGACTCTATTTGTTGTTGATATTTTTCTCATTCAGAGTCTACCATACTTCATACGTCTGGACATACACATAAATATTCAACTTTATCATTGAATATTATTTACTTCATTTAATTAATTACCTCTTGCAGAAGGCTGACATGCTCTCTCCTTTATCTTGTGCAAAATTAACTAACTTTGTATCATCCGGAACATTTTTCTCAAGTGCTATCTCAGTACCAGTGTGATTTTTCCATTTCTGAGAAGAACCATATGTCAGCTTGCCAGCAACATGTAAGTCATTGTTACCTGCCCCTCCAAAATTTAGATCATCTTCTTCATATTCATTAGAAGGGAAGGCAAATTGGAATTTTTGTGTTTGTGAAATATAATTTGTGTCTTCATTAGTGATCTTCAAATTTGATGGTAACATTTTTGACCTCTTTCTCTGACCTACAAAAATGGAATATTTTAATTACTACATGTTCTCCTGGAAAACAAATTTTCAAAATGATGATAGAGAAATTTAATAAAATTTTTCAAAACAGCTTACTAGGTAAATATGAAAAGAACAAGATAATCTGTAATACTATATGTGATTTTGAAATACAGGTAGTTGTTACTCTTATGGTATATCATAACACTACAGGATACTCAGAAATTAGTTAAGAATTAATGAAATTAAATTTGAAATTTATATTAAACCTACATTATAAAATAGGTTTAATTTCTGACCCACAGAAATAACCATAATTATAATGTTTAAGTATTTATCTACTACAAATGATATAATTGTATAATTATGAAGATTTAAAATTTTATATAAATAATTTATACACAAAAATACAGTAACCAATCATATAAAATGTTACTGAATAGATTCAGTATTAAAATACATGACACAATGCTTTTAAATTTATAATCTTGTTTCTAAAATTAAGATAAAGGAATGCTTTCATCAAGGTGACAGAATTTTAAAGGTGTCTTTACAGAGACTTTATCTGAAAGGTTTGGAAGGAGTCTGGAGGCCTCATTAGGGCTAATTTTTTTTTTTTTTTTTTTTTTTTTGCGGTACACGGGCCTCTCACTGTTGTGGCCTCTCCCGCTGTGGAGCACAGGTTCTGGACACACAGGCTCAGCAGCCATGGCTCATGGGTCTAGCCACTCCGTGGTATGTGGGATCTTCGCGGACCGGGGCACGAACTTGTGTCCCCTGCATTGGCAGGCGGACTCTCAACCACTGCGCCACCAAGGAAGCCCATGGCTTAAATTTGCTTTATCATTTAGGTGTACATACTATACTACTACAAATATGTATTATATATGGGTGTGTATTCTATTATAACATATAAGAGAATTATCATATTTTATATATGTAATAATTCTACATATGATTTGGTACATACAAGAGTATATAATATGTATTTTCATATATAAAATATATTAAAATTATGAAGCTTAATAATAAAATGTACATGCATGAACCTACCACTCAATTTAAAAATCAGTTTTACCAACAATATCACATTAGACCACATATACTGTTTGAGTGTGCTTGTTTTCTAGCTTTGTAAAGATGGTAACAAACTATATATAATCTGCATCTTGTTTTTTTCACTCAATATATTTCATGAATCTGGTTTCCTAAATGAGAGGATCCTACCTTTAGTAAAGGATAAGGCAAAAACTAAATAGCACTGACAATTTTCACGGTAAGAGGAAACAAATTCACAGAACAATATAACAGGTATGTGTGATAGTATATTTTATGCATATAATATAAATATGTATGTATATGTAAGTATGGAGAGGGAAAATGTTTCAGATTTTAAGATTTGCTAAGCACTATTTTGAATGGGTCTCTAACTTTCATTTTATTCCATTAAAATAAAAGAATTAATATTTCAATATTAGACTTTTTTACATTGAAACGAGCTGAATGGGTTTGGCTTCCCAAAAAATATGTGACAATTTACCTAACAGTTTATGACTTTCTATTTCTTCCTCTAATGCTTGAGTCTCTGGAATTTCCGAAATCAGTGGAGCAGGTGGCAGAAACCAATCCAAAGATTTTTCATTGTCTGGATGGCTATATAAAATATAAAAGTATGAATATATGTTAATAAAGATATAACATCAGAAATTATGTATTTATTGAGAGGCATACAGCAGAAGCAAGAAAAACTACAATCTTGCAGCCTGTGGAACAAAAACCACATTCACAGAAAGACAGACACGATGAAAAGGCAGAGGGCTATGTACCAGATGAAGGAACAAGATAAAACCCCAGAAAAACAACTAAATGAAGTGGAGATAGGCAACCTTCCAGAAAAAGGATTCAGAATAATGATAGTGAAGATGATCCAGGACCTCAGAAAAAGAATGGAGGCAAAGATCGAGAAGATGCAAGAAATGTTTAACAAAGACCTAGAAGAATTAAAGAACAAACAGAGATGAATAATACAATAACTAAAATGAAAAATATACTAGAAGGAATCAATAGCAGAATAACTGAGGCAGAAGAACAGATAGGTGACCTGGAAGACAGAATGGTGGAATTCACTGCTGCGGAACAGAATAAAGAAAAAAGAATGAAAAGAAATGAAGACAGCCTAAGAGACCTCTGAGACAACATTAAACGCAACAACATTCGCATTATAGGGGTCCCAGAAGGAGAAGAGAGAGAGAACGGACCTGAGAAAATATCTGAAGTGATTATAGTCAAAATCTTCCCTAACATGGGAAAGGAAATAGCCACCCAAGTCCATGAAATGCAGTGAGTCCCATACAGGAGAGACCCAAGGAGAAATATGCCAAGACACATAGTAATCAAATTGGCAAAAATTAAAGACAAAGAAAAATTACTGAAAGTAGCAAGGGAAAAATGACAAATAACATACAAGGGAACTCCCATAAGGTTAACAGCTGATTTCCAAGCAGAAACGCTACAAGCCAGAAAGGAGTGGCATGAAATATTTAAAGTGATGAAAGGGAAGAAACTAAAACCAAGATTACTCTACCTAGCAAGGATCTCATTCAGATTCGATGGAGAAATCAAAAGCTTTACAGACAAGCAAAAGCTAAGAGAATTCAGCACCACCAAACCAGCTCTACAACAAGTGCTAAAGGAACTTCTCTAAGTGGGAAACGCGAGAAGAAAAGGACCTACGAAAACAAACCCAAAACAATTAAGAAAATGGTAGGGCTTCCCTGGTGGCACAGTGGTTGAGAGTCCACCTGCCGATGCAGGGGACATGGATTCAGGCTCCGGTCTGGGAAGATCCCACATGCCGCACAGCGGCTGGGCCCGTGAGCCATGGCCACTGAGCCTGTGCATCCGGAGCCTGTGCTCCGCAACGGGAGAGGCCGCAACAGTGAGAGGCCCATGTACCGCAAAAAAAAAAAGAAAATTGTAATAGGAACATACATATCAATAATTACCTTAAACATGAATGGATTAAATGCTCCAACCAAAAAACACAGGCTCGCTGAATAGACACAAAAACAAGACCCATATCTATGTTATCTACAAGAGATCCACTTCACACCCAGGGACACGTACAGACTGAAAGTGAGGGGATTGAAAAAGATATTCCATGCAAATGGACATCAAAAGAAACCTGGAGTAGCAATACTCATATCAGATAAAATAGACTTTAAAATAAAGAATGTGACAAGAGACAAGGAAGGACACCTCGATACCACAACCAGACAAAGATACTACAAAAAAAGAAAATTACAGACCAATATTACTGATGAATATATATGCAAAAATCCTCAACAAAATACTAGCAAACAGAATCAAACAAAACAACACGTTAAAAGGTTCATGATCACACCATGATCAAGTGGGATTTATCCCAGGGGTGCAAGGATTCTTAAATATACACAAATCAATCAATGTGATATACCATATTAACAAATTGAAGAAGAAAAACCATATGATCATCTCAATAGATCCAGAAAAAGCTTTTCACAAAATTCAACACCCATTTATGATAAAAACTCTCCAGAATATGGGCATAGAGGGAACCTACCTCAACATAATAAAGGCCATGTACAACAAACCCACAGCAAACATCATTCTCAATGGTGAAAAACTGAAAGCATTTCCTCTAAGATCAGGAACAAGACAAGGATGTCCACTCTCACAGCTATTATTCAACATAGTTTTGGAAGTCCTAGCCATGGCAATCAGAGAAGAAAAAGAAATAAAAGGAACCCAAACTGGAAAAGAAGAAGTAAAGCTGTCACTGTTTGCAGATGACATGATACTATACATAGAGAATCCTAAAGATGCTACCAGAAAACTACTAGAGCTAATCAATGAATTTGGTAAAGTAGCAGGATACAAAATTAATGCACAGAAATCTCTGGCATTCCTGTACACTAATGATGAAAAATCTGAAAGAGAAATTAAGGAAACACTCCCAATTACCATTGCAACAAAAAGAATAAACTACCTAGGAATAAACCTACCTAGGGAGACGAAAGACCTGTATGCAGAAAATTATAAGACACTGATGAAAGAAATTAAAGATGATACAAACAGATGGAGAGATATACCATGTTCTTGGATTGGAAGAATCAATATTGTGAAAATGACTATACTACACAAAGCAATCTACAGATTCAATGCAGTCCCTATCAAATTACCAATGGCATTTTTACAGAACTAGAACAAAAAATCTTAAAATTTGTACAGAGACACAAAAGACCCCGAACAGCCAAAGCAGTCTTGAGGGAAAAAAACGGAGCTGGATGAACCAGACTCCCTGACTTCAGACTATACTACAAAGCTACAGTAATCCAGACAATATGGTACTGGCACAAAAACAGAAACATAGATCATTAGAACAGGATAGAGAGCCCAGAGATAAACCCACGCACCTACAGTCAACTAATCTATGACAAAGGAGGCAAGGATATACAATGGAGAAAAGACAGTCTCTTCAATAAGTGGTTCTGGGAAAACTGGACAGCTACATGTAAAAGAATAAAATTAGAACACTCCCTAACACCATACACAAAAATAAACTCAAAATGGATTAGAGACCTAAATGTAAGACCGGACACTATAAAACTCTTAGAGGAAAACACAGGAAGAACACTCTGACATAAATCACAGCAAGATCTTTTTTGATCCACCTCCTAAAGTAATGGAAATAAAAACAAAAATAAACAAATTGGACATAATGAAACTTAAATGCTTTTGCACAGCAAAGGAAACCATAAACAAGATGAAAAGACAACCCTCAGAATGGGAGAAAATATTTTCAAACGAATCAACAGACAAAGGATTAATCTCCAAAACATATAAACAGCTCCTGCAGCTCAATATTAAAAAAACAAACAACCCAATCCAAAAATGGGCAGAAGACCTAAATAGACATATCTCCAAAGAAGACATACAGATGGCCAAGAAACACATGAAAAGCTGCTCAACATCACTAATTATTAGAGAAATGCAAATCAAAACTACAATGAGGTATTACCTCACAGCAGTTAGAATGGGCATCATCAGAAAATCTACAAACAACAAATGCTGGAGAGGGTGTGGAGAAAAGGGAACCCTCTTGCACTGTTGGTGGGAATGTAAATTGATACAGCCACTATGGAGAACAGTATGGAGGTTTCTTAAAAAACTAAAAATAAAATTACCATATGACCCAGCAATCCCACTACTGGGCATGTACCCAGAGAAAACCATAATTCAATAAAACACATGCACCCCAATGTTCATTGCAGCACTATTTACAATAGCCAGGTCATGGAAGCAATCTAAATGCCCATCAACAGATGAATGGATAAAGAAGATGTGGTCCATATATACCATGGACTATTACTCAGTCATAAAAAGGAATGAAATTGGGTCATTTGTAGAGACGTGGATGAATCTAGAGACTGTCATACAGAGTGAAGTAAGTCAGAAAGAGTAAAACAAATATCGTATATTAACGCATATATGTGGAACCTAGAATATGGTACAGATGAACCGGTTTGCAGAGCAGAAATTGAGACACAGATGTAGAGAACAAACGTAAGGACACCAAGGGGGAAAAGTGGCGGGGGGATGGGGATGGTGGTGGGATGAGCTGGGAGATTGGGACTGACATGTATACACTGATGTGTATAAAATGGATAACTAATAAGAACCTGCTGTATAAAAAGGTAAATAAAATTCAAAAATTCAAAAGAAAAAGATTTACACAGCCTATGAACAAATAAATGTAATCATGGCCTACCTTAAATGTTTTGTAATACCTCTCCATATGTGTTTTTTAAAATGTGAATTCTCAGAGCCATAAAAACTAAAATAAAATAATTTTATTTAAGAAAAAAAAAGAAACTATGTATTTATTAATGAAACATTACTCAATTACAGACTCTTAAACTTAATATACTACCTTTCTGCGGTGACTTTGACTTATCCCTATATAGCAGCATTCTTTTTTTCCTTGTGTGTCATGTAATTAATGACACTGCTATGCGAGATATGCTACCTAAATAATGGCTATAACTCCATTTTCTTTTCTCCAATTCAAATGCTTGTGACAGGAATCTTAAATCTGCTTCAATATGAAAAAGAAAGTAGTAAATCATTCTGAAACTTTAGCATCTTAACCAATACAAGTAACAAATTACTGATGATACACCTGACATCTAATCATGGGTCACAAGTGTCTAAATGACACCAGTATTGGTATTCTAGAGTACTCCTAAAACATTATTACAAATTAATGTCTTAACCCAAATATTCTTGGTCCAGAACCATCTATAACCACGGAATATCCAAGAAAACAGTTGAAACTGACAATCACTTTGTAAACCTACAGTAACTGATGAGATTTTTGTCACCCTGTTTGCATTGTTAACTACAGTTCCTTATCTTTCAACTGTGATCCTATTAATAGATAATGTTTTAATGTTTCCTTTCCAACCAAAGTTGGCTTGTCCTTAATTAGAAGAAAAAGGTAAGTGTCAGGTAACAAAATAAAGTTGAGAAGAATACCACATAAACTGTCTAAGCCAAGTCCCAAGGATTTTATGATTTTTTCTTCTCTCTTTATTTAGGATTTTAAACTCCCAGAAGTGAGAGGCCCAGTCTTTCAATTTTCTGCCTCACAGCTCCTCAAACATAGCTACTACATCTCTATTTTCTAAATCAAAAATCTGCAACACATCACCTGACAATGTCTGACAGATTGTCTGACGATACACCAAAGCAACTGAAATTTAGGACTATGTCACAGAGTCCCCAAGATCACTGCCAGGGTCAATGATTCCCTAGGACAACTTACAGGACTCAGCATATAGTCCTACTGATGACTGTGGGGTGAAGTCCAGGGGAAACCAGGCACAAGCTTCCAAAGGTCCCCTCCCACTAGAGTAACACAAGATGTGCTTAATTCCCCCAAAAACAAGTTGTGACAACACACATGAAATGTCGCCAACAAAGGAAGTCATTAGAGACTTAATGCCCAGGGTTTTTACTGAGGGCTATTCATGTAGGCATCCCTCTCTGGCACATACCTAAATTCCAGATTCCCAGAAGAGCAGATGTTCATTATAAACCCCCCCAGCTTTTTTTTTTTTTTTTTTTTTTTTGCGGTACGCAGGCCTCTCACTGTTGTGGCCGCTCCCGTTGTGGAGCACAGGCTCTGGACGCACAGGCTCAGCGGCCATGGCTCACGGACCTAGCTGCTCCACGGCATGTGGGATCTTTCCGGACCGGGGCATGAACCCGTGTCCCCTGCATTGGCAGACGGACTCTCAACCACTGCGCCACCAGGGAAGCCCTAAACCACGTTATTTTTATAAACAGTTTTTACACAGTGAGCTAATTTATCAGTTAACGGTAGGAATCTTCCTAAAATCCAAGTTCTCAGACTCCAGCCAGAGGCCAACCTTACAAGTAGGCCTTTTCAAAGATAGTGGTTTGGGCCTGGTATATTAACTCTTTTCTGCACAGAGACTATTCCTGAAAATCCAAGAAAGATGTTAACAAGATACAAAAAGCACACATCTAGCTCTCTATTCAGCCTCCCCATAAAATCAAATCTTCTTTGATTTCTGTATTTTCCAGAGGTGTCATCATTCTCCCCATCACCCAGAATCCAAGCCATAGTACAGTCTTTTACCCACTATATCCAGACACATACTGTCTCTTATTGCATCTTCCTTATAAAGCTTCTTGAATACATCGCTTCCTTGTATTTCCATTAGCACTATCCTAATCAAGGCTCTAAGCAACTTAGGTCTGATTGAGAACAATAGTGTTTTAATTGACCTCACTGCCTCTGGGCTTTCTCTCTATATTTCATATACTCCTATCGCATTAATTTGGAATTGTTTTCATGTTATTCCATTCAAAATCCTTCAATGGCTTCTAAATAACACCAAACTTTCTAGAGGCCTTAGGTCATGTTACAGTTTCAATTCTCCTACATGTCCCTTATAGTACAGACCAAAGTGAACTACTTGTATACCAAACAGATAATACATTCTGTCCCTCCTTATCTTTGTTCAAAACTATTTTCTTTATTTGGCTTACCCCTATACCCGACACTACCCCTATATCCAACTACAGAAGTTCAACTGTTTTTTTTTCGTTCATTAATCAATTCAACAATTATTTACTGAGTACTGTGTGCCAGGCATTGTTTTAGGCAGCAGAGCGTATGCTCACTCAAAATCCATTTCTAATCTTACATTCACAAAATCAGGGAACTAGATCCCACATGTATGCTGCAACTAAGAGTCCGTATACCACAGCAAATGAGCCCACGTGCCACAACTAAGGAGCCTGCCTGCCGCAATTAAGACCCGGTGCAACCAAATAAATAAATAAATATTTTTTTTTAAAAAAGAATTATCCAGTCCTTCAAGGCCTGAAGTCTCCCCCAACTACCATAAAGCCTGACCTAAACAGTCTGGGCCAAGTCTCTCTCCAAATCTGAAATTTCTTTGCATAAATATATGCTTATAATTTGCTTTGCACTTTTTTTTTTTGTATTGTTAGAAGAGCAACCATATGTTCCAAATTTGCCCAGGTCAGTCTTGATTAACACCTGTTGCTTCATTTGGCTGTACTCTTTCACTCTTAAAAGTGTCCCAGTCTGAATTACATGGTCACATTATTTATGAATGACCTTTCTATATGTGTATTTAACCTCAAATAGGCTTTAAGTTTTTTAAAGTAAAAGTCTGTTTCATTCTTTTTATATCCCTTTCAGCATTCAGTCAATATTTCAATTAATATTTGAATGAATGGAAGAATAAATGAAGCAGTAAATAATTTACTCAATGCTTCATTAAAAAGGGTAATACGATAGAACAAATACATAGAAAACTTAGAATTAAAGTGATTCACATGTGAAAATCCATAAAAGCCAGTATTTAACAGACTCCCTATTCCCCATTCATATTTCCTTTGGTACCACATCTTTATTTCCACCCCTACTTCCTGCCTGCACTGAATCTGCCTATCACACTTGGCCTTTGGCACACTGCCCTTTCTGTTTCCAAAAGGTGCCATCATCACTCCTTGTCCTGAGCTACTCTTTGACTATTACTTTCAGTGTTTACTTTAGCCAAAAAATAATCTGAACAAACCAGAAATGCAAATGAATGAAAGCCAAATAGACAAGAATCTACTCTGTTTTTAAAATTGTAACATGTAACATGTTAAACTTCAGTTACTCCTTTATATCTGAATTCCATGTTTACCAAGCATATACCTGAAATAACATTCTGTTGATCCCTCATTTTTTATTTATAAATTTACCAGAGAGAAAACTAAAATGTCCTAAAAATCAAAAACACTTAAGCAATATACTGTTATCATTCTTTAAAGCAGACTTACTTTTCAGCTTCATCTGTTTTGTCAAAAAACAAATTATCCAAGGAAAACAAGGAGTCATTTGATTTCAGCATTGTTAAAAACTGGACTTTGTCACAAATCTAAAAAATAACCCAAAAAAAAGTAGTTTATATTCTATTTACAAAGATGTAGAAACAAAATTTCTGGATCCATAAACTATAATCATTAATTTCCCAAAATAACCACAGATAGCCTTTCAGCAACATCTTTTGTAACTTCCTCCAAAGTGCTTAAATATTCAAATACATTATTCTCTGTTCTCCACTCATTCATACATATTCACATATGTACCTCTCTCCATTCTGCACCAATGCTTAAGAGTGTGTTTTCATCCATTCTCCACCTGACAAATTCCTACCCATTCTTAATGGCACAGGTCAAATGCCATTTCTTCTTCAAAGGTTTCTCTGAATTACCCAAAAGCAGAATTAATGGCTCTTTTCGGGCTCCTAAAATACTTTGTTCATACCATTATTTTTGAGTTATGATAGTGTATTTTATTGTGAATGTGTGTGTTTCTAACAATATGCTGTGTACATATGCAGGGATTTCCTTCAAAATCAAGGGATAGAGTAGATTTGCTTCAAAATAAAGAGAGAAATGTTGAGGGTTATTGATGAAACAAGATTGGCAATGAGTTGATAATTGCTAAAGCTACATAATAGGTACGTGGAGTTCCTCAATGTTTATTTTTATATATGTTTGAATTCATCAAAATAAACAAATTTACTAGTTTAACATATATATGTATGTTTACATTATATTACATAACATATATATAAATGTTTACATTCCTTTTTAAAAAGATAATTTTTACATCCAAAGATGTTATCTAAATGTAAAGGATAAAAACACTCAGCACTGGCTACCTCGGAATATAGCAAAAATCTAGGGCTGAACAAAGCCTCAAATTTAACAGGAGACAGTAGAACTATTTCTACAGATACATACATTGTAATTCTTCCCCCTGCACATCAACACTACATCTCAACTTTTTTCTAATTTCTGAAACATGATATAAGATTCTATATGACAAAACATGAAATCAGACGCACATACCATAAAATATAAAATCACATTTCTATTTATTCTGTGATAGTTAATACATTGCAAAGCTTTCCTTAGGATGGAAACTAAAATCAGACACTATATGAGCGCCATCTCGTGGAGAAATCCATATTACCAACTCAGAGCAGTGTGTGTGTATGTATGTTTGTATGTAGGTATGTACCTATTTATTGATCGATTGATTGATTGCTGCACCAGGGAAGTCCAGTCCCTTCAATTTTGAGTCCTCCCTGATGTGATAGTGAAACACACGTGGAAGTATGTGGGGGAAAGAGGAACGCTTCCACATGCACCCCTTGACAAAATGCTACTAACAAGAGGGCTAAATTTGATTACATTAGGACTGTTCTTACTTTATCAGAATACTGTGGGGTTTTTCATTGGTTTAGTTATTGGGCTTTTCCCCTTTCCACCTGTTTAGCTTAGTCGTCCTCTTCATTCTTCTCAATTTATTAATCGCTTAGTCACCAACAAAAAGAAACAGTAAAGTTGAAACAAATTAGCCTGGTTCTATAAATGTCTAAAACAACTTAATTATGTGGACAATAGAAGCCTAGGATAACAGGGTGGGAGGCAGAAGGGAGTCACTCAGAAATTGCTAACTGGAGTCTTTAACAACTTATTTAAGTAAAGAATTTCAGAAGCTGAAAACAATTACCCGATAAAGTATAAATAAAAATGCCAATCATGTTTCTATATTATCCAAAAAGTAACAAATAAAATATTCCCTTTCTAGTCTTAGGAAAATTATATAATTTTAAACAACAAAAAGAGTTTTCCAAATTAAAACACTCCAGACCACTTTTATATGGTACCTCAGAATTTAAGTAGAAACTCTTAAGGCTGACACGCACATGTTTGAACTCTGTATTCTAAAAGAAGCTGCAAACAAAACAATAAAACTGCAAATTAAAAATATTTCTTTCCGAAAAAAATTATTTCATAAATTAATCTAAAAACCTCCTATATAAACAGCAAATATTTTCAAGAGAACTTTTGATTTGACTCCTAGTTCTGGTATAAAAGAGGATATAACTTGTTTGGGTCCAGAATAAAAACATTATGTATATATTTTAGTTCTGATGCAGTCCTGCGAAAGAAAACCTCCTTTATCTAAAATACTCCATCCCCATACTTTGCATTATTTTTCTTCACAGCACTAATTTATAACTGTTCAGTTGTTTATCTTTCTCCCTGTAGAGGAAGCAGGGACTTTTTACTCATTAATGTATTCCTATAACCCAGAACAGTGCCTGATACATAGCAGATGGTCCATAACAATTCACTGTGGAATAAATACATTAGCAATGTTCAGTTTATAAAAATAATTTTTAATAAAAATAATTTTCCGTCAATTCTGAGGCTTAAAATTTTACCCTCCAATCTTTAATATTCAGTTTAAAAATGAGATTTGTTTTTCTAATTCAGGATTCACGTAATCAAATCATGAAGGTTCTAAAAGACCGTGGGATTCAGCACTTGAATTATGTAAATAAATATATTTTTCTAAACATAGGTCCTACAAGGGACGTTACCATATTTCAATATGAGTTTGTTATTGTAGGAGATGATAGATTTTGGATTAATTAATTTTAAGTTTTAGGTTTAGAGTCAGATTTTCTAAGTTTCCACATTAGATTACTCTTTACAAAGTTCTAGTTTCAGCATGTGGTATAAAATTATGTTTTCTTTTTTTAAGTGCTTGCTTCTGCTCTAACTAATAACTCTTAAAATATTTAAACTGTTTCTGTAACTACATAATTTGTTGATTGTTGAAATGACCTGCACCTTACCTAATTATTTTAGTGACAATTTAGCATCTTCTTACCTTCTATAATCCTTATTGTATAAGATGTTCAGATCTATTAGTTATCTCTTACAATTTTTACTCTCAGAAATATACTTATTTCTAAAGTGCAGAAACCCAGATACGAAATATTGATTTGCCAGAAACCGGTAATCAGTGAAGACTCAGACCAACATTCACTGGAAAAACCAACCATCACAAATGACTGCAGGGAATTTGACAAAGTAAGAGAATGAACGTGGGAACAAATTAATACCCCGAGTCTCGGCCGAGAGGTCCTTACAGTTGGAGCGCCTGATCTCCACCACGTCCCCGGGGGACCCACGGGGCCGGGAAGTTCCAGCAGGAACCGAATCTGGGTCTGAAGAAAAAAATACCCCCGTGATGTTCCCTAAATCCGAGAACGCCCACCCCAGACTCGCGGGCGCAGGGTGGAAGACTTCCGGCCGGGTGAGTGGCCGAGACCCGAGCGCGGGCGCCGGCACCGGGCCCGCGGGGCTGCAGGTCGCGTCGCTGTGGACACGCGGATACACGCGCGCTGGCCACCAGCTCCCGCCCCGGGAGGGAAACACACTTGGAAGTAAACATGGGGGGGCTCCAGGAGCCATCAAAGCAAAAGAGTGCGCCAGCCGGCCCCTCAAGAGGCGGAGCCGCCTCAGGCCTCGCCCGCCCCTTCTGACGCGAAGGCGGCTAAGGAGCCGCGCGGGCTGGGGTCGCTGTCGGGGTCGCGCCGGCGGTCCTACACCTCGCCGCGCCCGTCGGCTGTCGCCCGACACTCTGCTGGGAAGCTCAACCACTTCCCCACGGCCACCCTGACCCCTCTCCCCGCGGGGTCCCCGTTCTCCCGTCCCTTCCTCCCTGTGAGACGCAACAGGCCCCAGTCCCCACCTTCCCCAGCTGCCGTCCCAGCTGCCCGCTCTCCCCTTCCCGCCGGCCCTCAGAGCCGAGCACCTATTCACCGGTCTCCGGAGGACCCCCAGCCTGGCTAAGCCGAGCTCCAAGCAATGGATCGCCAGGGCCCCCAACCTTCCCTCCTCTCCTTTTCTCCAGAAGTTTGTAATTCCTTTTTAATATATGGCTCTCAGGGTACTGTGGCTTATTCTTATTGAATAGAAATCTTAATCCTTCCCCCAGCTCTTGGTAACTCTACTTTCCCTCCTGAAGAATTTGCTTATCCTACGTACCTCATATAAGTGAACTTACAGTATTGTCCTGTGTCTGGTTTATGTCATTTAGCATAATGTTTGCAAAGTTCATCCATGTTGTCGCAAGTATCAGAATTTCATTCCTTTTTAAGGCTGCGTATTCCATTTGTATGTGTATACCACATTTTGTTTATCCCTTCAGCCACGGATGAACATTTGTGTTGTTTCCAACCTTTTAGCTATTGTGAATAAATGCAGCTATAAAAATTGTAAAAATCTGTTCTGGAACTTATGGTTACCAGGGGGGAAGGGTGGAGGGAAGGAATAGTTACGGAGTTTGGGATTGATATGTACATACTGCTGTATTTTAAATGGATAACCAACAAGGACCTACTGTATAGCACAGGGAGCTCTGCTCAATATTATGTAACAACCTAAATGGGAAAAAAATTTGAAAAAGAATAGATGCACGTATATGTATAACTGAATCACTTTGCTGTACACCTGAAATTAACACAACATTGTTAATCAACTATACTCCGATACAAAATATTTTTTTTTTTTTTTTTTGCGGTACGCGGGCCTCTCACTGTTGTGGCCTCTTCCGTTGCGGAGCACAGGCTCCGGACGCGCAAGCTCAGCGGCCATGGCTCACGGGCCTAGCCACTCCACGGCATGTGGGATCTTCCCGGACCGGGGCACGAACCCGTGTCCCCTGCCTCGGCAGGCGGACTCTCAACCACTGCGCCACCAAGGAAGCACCCAAAATAAAAAGGTTTTAAAAAATAAATTAAAAACATCTGAAGCAGAAAAAAAAAATCTGTTCTCAGTCCCTGCGTTCAATTATTTAGATAAATACCTAGGAGTGGAATTGCTGGGTCATATGATAACTCTAATTTTTTAAAAACAACCAAACTGTCTTCCACAGTTAGTATACCACTTTACAGTCACACTAATAATGCAGAAGCATTCCAATTTCTCCACTTCCTTGTCAACACTTGTTATTTTCTATCTTTTACAAATTTTAGTCATCCTAGCAGATGTGAAGTGGTATCTTATTTATTATGGTTTTGATTTGCATTTCCCTAAGGACTAATGATGTTGAGCATCTTTTCATGTGCTTAATGGTTATTTTAATATCTTTTGAGGGAAATATCTATTCAAGTCCTCTGCCAATTTTTTGTGTTATTTATTATTTTTTTATTGATTATTATCTTTTTATTATATATTTTAAAAAATATTCTGGATATTAATCTTTATCAGATATATGATTTACAGATATTTTCTCCCATTTAGTAGTTTTTCTTTTTGCTCTCTTGACAGTATCATTTGATGCACAAAAGTTTTTAATTTTGGTGAAGTCCAATTTATCTTTTTACTTTTGTCACCTGTACTTTTCATATCATATCCATGAAGTCACTGCCAAATTCCAATATCATGAAGATTTACTCCAATGTTTTCCTCTAAGAGATTTACAGTTTTGGCTCTTAAGTTTACATCTTTGATCCATTTTGGGCATGCCATGGACTAACAAGGTGTATTTATTTCAAATAAAGGTGGGGGGTGTTGTCAAAATATAGTTTCTTGAAAGACTGGAAGAGCTTGAAAGACAAATAATAGGTATTCATGACACAGGAGGAAGATAGTTTTCTGCTGATACAACTGATGCCATAGGTTCTGTCTCATAAATTCAGCATAATCAAAACTTTTCTCTACTTTGTAACCTCCACTCTTTTTAAACTCTGATCAGGAGGAACTGATATTGAAATATTGGTGCTGATGGCTTTAGAGAAGCAGGAACCAAGACATGATGTAGTTTCAGGACTGTTTTTCTCTGGATGACAGCTGTGTTGTTGTCAGACTTGGAAAAGAAAAAGTAAGCCCATTTGGGAGACTCTGAAAATTGTACAGTTAATATCTGAGAAAATAAAAAGAAAGAAAAGAAATCAAGTCTGGTATGATGGGATTCTTGGGCGGAAAGAAAAATTTAGAGGGTTATGCACAATTGTGTGTGGAAGAGTCCAGTGCTATCTATACATTTAGTAGATGCTTAAATAGAAAAAGGATGAATGAATGAAAATCAAAGGTTAATTGTTCTTTGGGGAAGGATTTAGTAAGTCTCTATGTAACCAAGAAAATAAAAGACAAATGTTAATTAGAAAGTAATTCCTTGAATTCCAGCTTCTAAGGAGTATGTTTAATGATGACACAGAAGAGACTAGTACCCATATTTTGGGAGATCCATTTGCTTGTTTTTAGGCAGAAGTTGACTTCTTCAGCCAAAATGAATTTAAAGTATCTTCTGTTCTCCAAAGCCAAGAATGTTGATTTTAATGAGACTGCCAGATAGGGTGCTCCAGTTAGACCCAGACCCCAGCCACAGCTAGCCCGAGTGTATTATTACAAAGAATATAAGCCTTCCATAGAAATTAGTCAAGAAAGACTCAATATTCAATGGCTGTTTTTTGTGTAATTATGTAAGTAGAGTCTAAAATGTGGTAACACAAACCCTGCAGTAAGAAGCAAACATCCCAGAACAGCGGCTTTGGGACAAATAGCAGTATTCCACACTGGAATAGAATTATTTCCTAATTAAAAATTAAAACCAGTTTCTTCAGAATGAGTAAATGGGAGAGGGATAACCAGTGCGCATTCTCTATGGGTAGTTGTACTTAGATTTGTGTAACAAATTGAACAAATTCTTCTACCATTATTATAAAGTCCCAGCATAAATAGGAATTAACACATTCCTTCAGATGGTTAGTATCTGAAGGAGGTAGGCTTCACCTGACTGTTACAATCACGATTCTGGCATCCAGCATCTTATGTAAGACCATCTTAATGAAACATGGGATATATTACATCTACAAAAAGATTCTTTGAGGGAACTTTTAAAAGCCACTGACAGACATTTTAAAAGATATCTAAATATCAGGGATCAGAGTATAAAACAGATTTAAGAATAGGCATTTTTTTATCAAAGACAAAAGAGTAATTGGCAAGATCTCACAGTAATATGATCAAAGATTAAGTTGTTTACATATTACTTAGAAATAAAATCATTTCTAGAGGTGATATAATTTTGTATCACCATTGTATCATAATTGCAAATAAAGAGATTTTCAGTGTTACAAGTAACCAGTTAAGATACTAGACAGGTTGGGATACGGACAGAATAACAGAAATAAGAAACACCGTGAAGAAACAATAATAATGCATCTGCCTAGAATCCTTCCCAGGAAGGGGGAGAGAGTGGTGAGAGATGTTATTACAACTGGCAGGTAATTACTCATTTGTGATATATATTGAGTTAGAATGCATTTAAGCATGGGTTATCTCATGTTTAAATATGTCAAAGCATTGAGAAAGCACAGGGCATGTAATAGCGTATATTTTAACATTTTTGGTGATCCCTGGAACAAAGCTGGGAGTGCTGCATCCACGTCTGCCCAGAGTCTGAAGCCACCACAAAGAGAAATAGACACATCAGTTTTCTCACAACAACTGCCACCATTACTAATCACCAGAGAAGGGAAAGGGCTAAATCTGAAGATGTTCTTTGGCAATTCTGGCTGTTCTTGTCTGCTTCCAGGCCTGAGAACATGAGATAACTTTCTGGAGGAAGGGTGGGCATGTTGAAGTGCACAAAGAATAAAAGTAGCTTACTGCTAAGGTTAAGACCCCCCTCACCCCCAGTACTAGGCACAGGAGAAAGACTCATTCACATCCGGGGAGCAGCAGACTCAGAACGAAGCAGCAAGAGAAGCTGTGGGGACCAGGCTGTGGAGGAGAGGCAGCTAAGCAATGCTCACAGACCGTTCCCAGGGCCTGGTGCCGCTAAACCTTCCAGAATGGAAGGTCCCTCCTTGGTAGGTTCCTGCTGGCCTCGGAACAGCACACTGCCCAAACATAGGCAGGGATATGAGCAACAGAACTGTCACCATGGCTGCAGTGGCAGCCTAAGTAGGAGCTGCGAAATCAGCAAGGAAATTGTGCCTATGATAGTTAATAGGACTGATTGCTAAAGCCAGGAGAGTTTATGAAGCCCCTTCTTCGAGTTGTCAGCTGGGAAACAGTTGGGTAGGGAGTGTTAGAGGAGCTGGGATTCCAACAATTAGGAGGTATGGTTTCAAAGTAATAACTTGCTTTGTTGTCTTTGGTGGGGAAAAAGTCACCTGCATTATTACGTTGCTTTAACTAACTCAGCTTAGTGGCCTATGAAACACCAGTGTCACGACAAAATGTATATAGCACTCTACAGCAGCAGTCCCCAACATTTTTAGCACCAGGAACCGGTCTCACGGAAGACAGTTTTTCCACGGACCAGGGTGGGGGGTGGTTTCGGAATGATTCAAGTGCATTACATTTATTGTGCACTTTATTTCTATTATCATTACATTGTAATATATAATGAAATAATTATACAACTTACCAAAATGCAGAATCAGTGGGAGCCCTGAGCTTGTTTTCACTTGATTCTCACTGATAAGGCTTTGATATGAGTCTGCAAGCAATTGATTTATTATGGTCTCTGTGCAGTCAGACCTTTCTGCAAGTGATAATCTGTAATTGCAGCCACTCCCCAGCACTAGCATCACCGCCTTGGCTCCACCTCAGATCATCAGGCATTAGATTCTCATAAGGAGCGTGCAACATAGATCCCTTGCATGCACAGTTCACAGGAGGGTTCGCGCCCCTATGAGAATCTAATGCCACCGCTGATCTGACAGGAGGCGGAGCTCAGGCGGTAACGTGAGTGATGGGGAGTGGCTGTAAATACAGATGAAGATTCACTCGCTTGCCTGTCACTCACCTCCTGTTATGTGACCCGGTTTCTAGCAGGCCATGGCCCACGTACCAGTCCACGGCCCAGGGGTTTGGGACCCCTGCTCTACAGTTTACAAACATTTGTTCATTTGATGTATGGTCAGAATGTCTAAGAACTCACACAAATAGTGTGTGTGCATGTCTGAGTGAGGGTGTGAGAGAGTAGATGCATTGTCTGTGTGTATTATGGGGAGAGCAAGAGAATCGAGTGGGCCCAGAGTCGATGGAGAAAAAATTACATATTTAAGCAGAAGGAACATTGTCCTTCCGCTTAGTGTGGTGTGGGTTAAAGCAAGTCCAGGTGAAACCATTCTGGCCAAGAACATATTCCAAAAGGTGAAGACTGTGGACTTAAGAAAATACATGGAGGGCTTCCCCGGTGGTGCAGTGGTTAAGAATCCACCTGCCAATGGAGGGGACAGAGGTTTGAGCCCTGGTCTGGGAAGATCCCATATGCCGTGGAGCAACAAAGCCCGTGAGCCACAACTACTGAGCCCACGTGCCACAGCTACTGAAGCCCGTGTGCTTAGAGCCCATGCTCTGCAACAAGAGAAGACACCACAATGACAAGCCCGCACACCTCAATGAAGAGTAGCCCCCGCTCACCGCAACTAGAGAAAGCCTGCATGCAGCAACAAAGACCCAACACAGCCAAAAATAAATAAATAAAATAAATAAATTTATATATATATATATAAAGAAAATACATGGAGATTGGGAGGGAAATAAAAATGCTACAAGCCTAGGAAACGACAAGTAAGATAAGAGAGTGATTAATATAAAAGCAAAGCAAGTTAATGTGTACGATCAGAATTTTTTCAGATAACCGTGGAGTAAAAGAGCTGTCAAATTTTCAGGTGTCATTGATCATTAGAAACTATATTCGCCTATTTTATGTGTCCCTTAATTAACAGAACACTTAAACCATGCTATCCTAGGGAAACAATTACAGCATTAACTCCAAAAAAGAAGTCCTCCCAAACCCTGCAGCCTGTGTTCACACTTTATATTCCACCCACACTTGTAGAAATGGGCAAGTAACCAACCAGTAGGAAACTTCTTTTTCCAGCAGGATGCTTTGTATCACAAGTCATTTGGGGAAATTTAACTAAATAAATTATTTGGTAGGCTATGATCTATAATATTGGAGAATTAGAATTTTTTTCCTGGATTAAAAAAAGTACCATTCACACAAATTATCTGAAAATTTCTCCAAATCAAGAAATATTCTAGAAATTAGTACTTGATTTTTTAATATAGTAATTTTGTCTGAATTTCTCTATACCTGGCCCCTGGCTCCTTCTACATACCATACTATTTCCTTTGAACAATGGTTGTCACTGATTTGGTTGCTGTTGTTGTTATTTAAATGTTCAATTAGAAAAAGTTTATTTTTAAAATCTCTGGCTTTGAACAAATCTTATTTTATTTGCAACATATTCTGTTACCTAGAGTGGATTTAAAGTATAAAGAAGATATATCTTTCCTTAGACTTCATTCCCAAGTGGTATTTCCCCAACATATTCATATATACCAATAACATAAAAAAAAAATATATATATATATATATATATATATATATATATATATATATATAGCAAAGCATCTTCTAAACGGCTCTGGAATTTTTAAATTTTTTATTTCTTCCAGCCTAACATCTGAGCTGCCATATGTTTTGAATTTTTCCAATCCACAGAGATTGCATAGCAAGTCACAAACCACATGACTGGAAAATCTCTTAATATCAGAAGTTAGGGGTCATTGATTTACATGCAAATGGAAAAATGAACATCCCTCCAAACACATATCTGATACAAAATTTAAAAATTATTTTCAAGTCACAAAATGTTGGGGTTTTTTTAGCTTCTATCACTTATAAGCAGAATGTCTCAGTTGAATTATATTTCCTAATTCAGAAAGTTTCTCAGAGATTTCTTACCTGTGCTTTCATTTTTGGATGCTAAAGATTTGACCTGAATCAAATCTTAGGTCAAATAAATAATTCCAGCTCCCTCATTATACTGAGGGATTGATTGGCTTAAGATCAAGCTAATCACTCACTGGCAGAGCCAGTGAACTCAAATTTGCCTATACCTGGTCCTCTGCTCTTTCTACAATTATTCTTTCTCCCTTGAACAAGACTTAATAGATAATGTATAAGACAATTGCATTCAGTTTTGGATGATTCTTTTTATAAGTAATGTTGACAAAACAAATTATATTTCAAGGTGGCAAAACAGGAAGGTTAAATAGCTTAGGATTTAAAGAATATATTTTAAAGAGAGTCGGGGTGGGGAATTGGGGAAAGGTACTACCTAGTATGGAGAAGAAAAGCTGGCTCTTTTCAAATATTTGAGAGATTCTTGCAGTGGAATAAAGAATTTGTTCATGTCTTGATAGGCATGGTTTCAGAGGGCAGAACCAGAACCACAGAATTGGTTTAGGGTTATTACTGACTGTGAAATAGATTTCAGCTATGAAGAATGATATTAAAAAGGACTTCTCATTTTTTCTTATCAAATATATTGAGAAATAATTTATGTACAAAACTGCATCCATTTAAAACATACCATTGAATGAGTTATGACAGTTATATACATCTGTGAAATCACAATCTTAATAAAAAATACAGAACATTTCCAGCGTTCCCAGGATTCCTCCTCCCCACCACCACCCAACAATAGTGAGACTATGTACCACTCACATTGTCAATGGAGACCACATTACACAAGATTATATGTCAATTAGACCTAAACAAAGCTGGGAATGAATGAATGAAAGAAAAAATAAATAAATAAGTAGTTTGTTCTAGTCGCATAGTTCATATTTGCCTTCAAAATTAGCCTAAAAACAAGATCCAGCCTCATTCACCAGAACACAGGCACCATTCCCTCCACCAGGAAGCTTACACAACCAACTGAAACAACCTTAGCCACTAGGGGCAGACACCCAAAACAACGGGAACTACGAACCTGCAGCCTGCAAAAAGGAGACCACAAACACAGTAAGTAAAGCAAAATAAGAAGACAGAGAAACACACAGCAGATGAAGGAGCAGGGTAAAAACCCACCAGACCAAACAACTGAAGAGGAAATAGGCAGTCTACATGAAAAAGAATTGAGAGTAATACAAGAAACATTTAACAAGGACCTAGAAGAACTAAAGAGCAAACAAACACAATAAATGAAATTTAAAATTCTCTAGAAGAATCAACAGCAGAATAACTGAGGCAGAAGACCAGATAAGTGACCTGGAAGATAAAATAGTGGAAATAACTACTGCAGAGCAGAATAAAGAAAAAAGAATGAAAAGAATTGAGGACAGTCTAAGAGACATCTGGGACAACATTAAACATAGCAACATTCGAATTATAGTGGTCCCAGAAAAAGAAGAGAAAAAGAAAGGGACTGAGAAAATATTTGAAGAGATTATGGTTGAAAACTTCCCTAATATGGGAAAGGAAATAGTCAATCAAGTCCAGGAAGTACAGAGAGTCCCATACAGGAAAAATCCAAGGAGAAATACGCCAAGACACATATTAATCAAACTATCAAAAAATAAATACAAAGAAAAAATATTAAAAGCAGCAAGGGAGAAACAGCAAATAATATACAGGGGAATCCACAAAAGGTTAACAGCTGGTCTTTCAGCAGAAACTCTGCAAGCCAGAAGGGAGTGGCAGGACATATTTAAAGTGATGAAAGGGAAAAACCTACAACGAAGATTACTCCACCCAACAAGGATCTCATTCAGATTCGACGGAGAAATCAAAACCTTTACAGACAAGCAAAAGTTAAGAGAATTCATCACCACCAAACCAGCTTTACAACAAATGCTAAAGGAACTTCTCTAGACAGGAAACACAAGAGAAGGAAAAGAACTACAATAACAAACCCAAAACAATTAAGAAAATGGTAATAGGAACATGCATATCGATAACTACCTTAAATGTAAATGGATTAAATGCTCCAACCAAAAGACATAGACTGGCTGAACAGATACAAAAACAAGACCATATATATGCTGTCTACAGGAGACCCACTTCAGACTTAGGGACACATACAGACTGAAAGTGAGGGGATGGAAAAAGGTATTCCATGCAAATGGAAATCGAAAGAAAGCTGGAGTAGCAATTCTCATACCAGACAAAATAGACATTAAAATAAAGACTCTTACAAGAGACAAAGAAGGACACTACATAATGATCAAGGGATCAATCTGAGAAGAAGATGTAACAATTGTAAATATTTATGCACCCAACACAGGAGCACCTCAATACATAAGGCAAATGCTAACAGCCATAAGAGGGGAAATCAACAGTAACACAATCATAGTAGGGGACTTTAACAACCCACTTCCACCAATGGACAGATCATCCAAAATGAAAATAAATTAGGAAACAAAAGCTTTAAATTATACATTAAAAAGGATGGGCTTAATTGATGTTTATAGGACATTCCATCCAAAAACAACAGAATACACTTTCTTCTCAAGTGCTCACGGAACATTCTCTAGGATAGACCACATCTTGGGTCACAAATCAAGCCTCGGTAAAGTTAAAAGAATTGAAATCATATCAAGTATCTTTTCCGACCACAACGCTATGAGACTAGATATCAATTACAGGAAAAAAATCTGTAAAAATACAAACACATGAAGGCTAAAAAATACACTACTAAATAACCAAGAGATCACTGAAGAAATCAAAGAGGAAATCAAAAAAACCTAGAAACAGATGACAATGAAAACACGATGACCCAAAACCTATGAGCTGCAGCAAAAGCAGTTCTAAGAGGGAAGTTTATAGCAATACATTCCTACCTCAAGAAACAAGAAACATCTCAAATAAACAATTTAACCCAGCTCTACCCACCACAAGTCCCTCCCGTGAGGAAACTTCCACAAGCCTCTTAGATAGCCTCATCCACCAGAGGGCAGACAGCAGAAGCAAGAAGAACTACAATCCTGCAGCCTGTGGAACAAAAACCACATTCATATAAAGATACACAAAATGAAAAGGCAGAAGGCTATGTACCAGATGAAGGAACAAGATAAAACCCCAGAAAAACAACTAAATGAAATGGAGATAGGCAATCTTCCAGAAAAAGAATTAAAAATAATGAGAGTGAAGATGATCCAGGACCTCAGAAAAAGAATGGAAGCAAAGATCGAGAAGATGCAAGAAATGTAAAACAAAGACCTAGAAGAATTAAAGAACAAACAAACAGAGATGAACGATACAATAACTGAAATGAAAAATACACTAGAAGGAATCAATAGCAGAATAACTGAGGCAGAAGAACAGATAAGTGACCCGGAAGACAGAATGGTGGAATTCACTGCTGCGGAACAGAATAAAGAAAAAAGAATGAAAAGAAATGAAGACAGCCTAAGAGGTCTCTGGGACAACATTAAATGCAACAACATTCACATTATAGGGGTCTCAGAAGGAGAAGAGAGAGAGAAAGGACCTGAGAAAATATTTGAAGAGATTACAGTCGACAACTTCCCTAACATGGGAAAGGAAATAACCACCCAAGTCCAGGAAGTGCAGAGAGTCCCATACAGAATAAACCCAAGGAGAAACACACTGAGACACATAGTAATCAAATTGGCAAAAATTAAAGACAAAGAAAAATTTTTGAAAGCAGCAAGGGAAAAATGACAAATAACATACAAGGGAACCCCCATAAGGTTAACAGCTGATTTCTCAGCAGAAACTCTATAAGCCAGAAGGGAGTGGCATGATATACTTAAAGTGATGAAAAGGAAGAATCTACAACCAAGATTACTCTACCCAGCAAGGATCTCATTCAGATTCGATGGAGAAAGCAAAAGCTTTACAGACAAGAAAAAGCTAAGAGAATTCAGCACCACCAAACCAGTTCTACAACAAAAGCTAAAGGAATTTCTCTATGTGGGAAACACAAGAGAAGAAAAGGACCTACAAAAAGAAACCCAAAACAATTCAGAAAATGGCTGTAGGAACATACATATCTATAATTACCTTAAACGTGAATGGATTAAATGCTCTAACCAAAAGACACAGGCTCGCTGAATGAATACAAAAACAAGACCCATATATATGCTGTCTACAAGAGACCCACTTCAGACCTAGGGACACATACAGACTGAAAGTGAGGGGATGGAAAAAGGTATTCCATGCAAATGGAAATCAAAAGAAAGCTGGAGTAGCAATTCTCGTATCAGACAAAATAGACTTTAAAATAATGAATGTTACAAGAGACAAGGAAGGACACTACATAATGATCAGGGGATGAATCCAAGAAGAAGATATAACAATTCTAAATATATATGCACCCAGCATAGGAGCACCTCAATACATAAGGCAACTGCTAAGAGCTCTAAAAGAGGAAATCGACAGTAACACCATAATAGTGGGGGACTTTAAACCTCACTAACACCAATGGACAGATCATCCAGACAGCAAATTAATAAGGAAACACAAGCTTTAAATGACACAATAGACCAGAGAGAGTTAATTGATATTTATAGGACATTCCATCCAAAAACAGCAGATTACACTTTCTTCTCAAGTGCGCACGGAACATTCTCCAGGATAGATCACGTCTTGGGTCACAAATCAAGCCTCAGTAAATTTAAGAAAATTGAAATCATATCAAGCACCTTTTCTGACCACAACACTATCAGATTAGAAATCAATTACAGGGGGAAAAAAACGTAAAAAACACAAACACATGGAGGCTAAACAATACGTTACTAAATAACCAAGAGATCACTGAGGAAATCAAAGAGGAAATCAAAAAATACCTAGAGACAAGTGACAATGAAAACACGGCAATCCAAAACTTATGGGATGCAGCAAAAGCAGTTCTAAGAGGGAAGTTTATAGCAAAACAAGCCTACCTCAAGAAATAAGAAAAATTTCAAATAAACAATCTAACATTACACCTAAAGGAACTAGAGAAAGAAGAACAAACAAAACCCAAAGTTAGCAGAATGAAAGAAATCATAAAGATCAGAGCAGAAATAAATGAAGAAGAAACAAAGAAAACAATAGCAAATATCAATAAAACTAAAAGCTGCTTCTTTGAGAAGGTAAACAAAATTGATAAACCATTAGCCAGACTCATCAAGAAAAACAGGGAGAGGACTCAAATCAATAAAGTTAGAAATGAAAAAGGAGAAGTGAGAACAGACATGACAGAAATACAAAGCATCCTAAGAGACTACTATAAGCAACATTATGCCAATAAAATGGACAACCTGGAGAAATGGACAAATTCTTAGAAAAGTATAACCTTCCAGGACTGAACCAGGAAGAAATAGAAAATATGAACAGACCAAACACAAGTAGTGAAATTGAAACTGGGATTAAAAATGTTCCAACAAACAAAAGTCCAGGACCAGATGGCTTCACAGGTGAATTCTATCAAGCATTTAAAAAAAGAGCTAACACCCATCCTTCTCAAACTCTTCCAAAAAATTGCAGAAGAAGGAAAACTCCAAAACTCATTCTATGAGGCCACCATCACCCTGATACCAAAACCAGACAAAGATACTACAAAAAAAAAAAAGAAAATTACAAACCAATATCACTGATGAATATAGATGCAAAATTCCTCAACAAAATACTAGCAAACAGAATCCAACAACACATTAAAAGGATCATATACCACGATCAAGTGGGATTTATCCCAGGGATGTAAGGATTCTTCAACATACGCAAATCAATCAATGTGATACACCATATTAACAAATTGAAGAATAAAAACCATATGATCATCTCAATAGATGCAGAAAAAGCTTTTGACAAAATTCAACACCCATTTATGATAAAAACTCTCCAGAAAGTGAGCATAGAGGGAACGTACTTCAACATAATAAAGGCCATATATGACAAACCCACAGCAAACATCATTCTCAATGGTGAAAAACTGAAAGCATTTCCTCTAAGATCAGGAACAAGACAAGGATGTCCACTCTCACAGCTATTATTCAACATAGTTTTGGAAGTCCTAGCCATGGCAATCAGAGAAGAAAAAGAAATAAAAGGAACCCAAACTGGAAAAGAAGAAGTAAAACTGTCACTGTTTGCAGATGATATGATACTATACATAGAGAATCCTAAAGATGCCACCAGAAATCTACTAGAGCTAATCAACGAATTTGGTAAATTTGCAGGATACAAAATTAATGCACAGAAATCTCTTTCATTCCTATACATTACTGATGAAAAATCTGAAAGAGAAATTAAGGAAACAGTCTCATTTACCGTTGCAACAAAAAGAATAAACTACCTAGGAATAAACCTACCTACGGAGACAAAAGACATGTATGCACAAAACTATTAGACACTGATGAAAGAAATTAAAAATGATACCAACAGTTGGAGAGATATACCATGTTCTTGGATTGGAAGAATCAATATTCTGAAAATGACTATACTACACAAAGCAATCTACAGATTCAATGCAATCCCTATTAAATTACCAATGGCATTTTTTACAGAACTAGAACAAAAAATCTTAAAATCTGTATGTAAACACAAAAGACCCCAAATAGCCAAAGCAATCATGAGGGAAAAAAAAACGGAGCTGGAGGAATGAGACTCCCTGACTTCAGATTATGCTACAAAGCTACAGTAATCAAGACAATGTGGTACTGGCACAAAAACAGAAATATAGATCAATGGAACAGGATAGAGAGCCCAGAGATAAACCCACACACCTATGGTCAACGAATCTATGACAAAGGAGGCAAGGATATACAATGGAGAAAAGACAGTCTCTTCAATAAGTGGTGCTGGGAAAACTGGACAGCTACATGTAAAAGAATAAAATTAGAACATTCCCTAACACCATACACAAAAATAAACTCAAAATGGATTAGAGACCTAAATGTAAGACTGGGCACTATAAAACTCTTAGAGGAAAACATAGGAAGAACACACTTTGACATAAATCACAGCAAGATCTTTTTTGATCCTCCTCCTAGAGTAATGGAAATAAAAACAAAAATAAACAAATGGGACCTAATGAAACTTCAAAGCTTTTGCACAGCAAAGGAAACCATAAACAAGATGAAAAGACAACCCTCAGAATGGGAGAAAATATTTGCAAATGAATCATCAGACAAAGGATTAATCTCCCAAACATATAAACAGCTCCTGCAGCTCAATATTAATAAAACAAACAACCCAATCCAAAAATGGGCAGAAGACCTAAATAGACATTTCTCCAAAGAAGACATACAGATGGCCAGGAAGCACATGAAAAGCTGCTCAACATCACTAATTATTAGAGAAATGCAAATCAAAACTACAGTGAGGTATAACCTCACAGCAGTTAGAATGGGCATCATCAGAAAATCTACAAACAACAAATGCTGGAGAGGGTGTGGAGAAAAGGGAACCCTCTTGCACTGTTGGTGGGGATGTAAATTGATACAGCCACTATGGAGAACAGTATGGAGGTTTCTTAAAAAACTAAAAATAGAATTACCGTATGACACAGCAATCCCACTACTGGGCATATACCCAGAGAAAATCATAATTCAAAAAGACACATGCACCCCAATGTTCATTGCAGCACTATTTACAATAGCCAGGTCATGGAAGCAACCTAAATGCCCATCGACAGAGGAATGGATAAAGAAGTTGTGGTACATATATACAATGGAATATTACTCAGCCATGAAAAGGAACAAAATTGGGTCATTTGTAGTGACGTGGATGGATGTAGAGACTGTCATACAGAGTGAAGTAAGTCAGAAAGAGTAAAACAAATATCGTATATTAACGCATATATGTGGAACCTAGAATATGGTACAGATGAACCGGTTTGCAGAGCAGAAATTGAGACAGATGTAGAGAACAACCGTATGGACACCAAGGGGGGAAAGTGGTGGGGGGTGGGGGTTGTGGTGTGATGAACTGGGAGATTGGGACTGACATGTATACACTGATGTGTATAAAATGGATGACTAATAAGAAAGTAAATAAATAAGTAAACATTGAAAAAAAAAGAATATACCAAATTTGTTTAAGCTTTCTTTTGTTGATGGACATTGAACCAGGAAGCAACCCACACCCCCAGACACTGAATGTGCCAGCACCTCGATTTTGGACTTCCCAGCCCCAAGAACTGTGAGAAATGAATGTTTGTTGTTTATAAGTCAACCAGTCTATGGTATTTTGTTATAGCAGCCCTGACAGACTAAGACAGACATTTTAGTTGTTTCCATTTTGGACCTATTACAAGTTGTGTTGCTATAAACATTTATATATATGTCTCTTGGTGCACTTAAGAATGTATTTCTCTTTGGTATATAACAGGAGTAGAATTTCTGGGGCATACAATATGCACATATTCAGTTTTAGCAGACACTGCCAGGCCACTTTTCAATGTGATTGTACCAATCAATATACACCCCCTTCAAATTGCTCCACATCCTAACTAATTCTTTTATTATTTTTTTTTCTAGCTAGCTAAATCTTGATATTGTTCTTTTTTTTTTAACGTCAACCATCCTTACAGGTATTCAGTAATACCCCATCGTGGTTTTAATTTGTATTTCTCTTATTACTAAGAAGTCTTAGCATTTTTTTCTTATGCTTATTGGTCTTTTATGTAATCTTTTATTTATTTATTTTTTGGCATGTGTGAAATGCCTGTGTCACTCCCCCCTGCTTTTTTGTACTGATTTTTAGGCATTTTTTATATATTCTGGGCATGTCTTTTGTCAGCTACATATGTTTCAAATATTTTCTCCAACACTGTGACTTGTCTTTTCACCCTCTTAATAGTGTCTCTTGATAAACAGAAGTTCTTAATTTTAATAATGTTCAGTTTATCAATATTTCTCTTTTTGGTTAGTACCTGGTTTAAGAAATCTTGGCCGACTCCAAGTTCATAAAGATATTATCCTATGTTAACTTCTAGGAGTATTACTCCTCTGGTTTGCACAAGAACTGATTTTTGTTTACTGATTTTCTACATGGATATTCAATTGACCTAGCACTACTTATTGAAAAGAACATCCTTTTCCCTGTGGCATTGCAGTGGCATCTTTGCTATATATTAAGTGTGAGGTTTTTTCTGAACTCTATGCTATTCCATTGGGCTAGTTGTCTACCCTTGTGACAACACCACACTGTCTTAATTATCACTTTAGAATAGGTCTTGGTATTTGGTAATAAAAGTTTTCCAACTTTATTTTTTAAGACTTTCTCTTTGTATGTGTTTTCATATAAATTTTATAATTAGTTTATCAAGTTCTACAAAAAAGAAATCCTGCTGGCATTTTGATTAGCATTGCATTCAATCAATAGATTGATTTGGAGAGAACTGAAATCTTACACTGTTGTTATCATCAGATGATTTCCTGTTTAATAATTTATTTTTTATTTTCCTTGTCTCATAAAGTGGGATATAAGCTCCATGAGAACAGGAAATTTATCCATTTTGTTTATTGCTCCGTCCCAGAACCTAGAATAATACCTGGCAGGTTGTAGGTTCTCAAAATACTTTTGAAGTAATTAATTAATATTCTAACTGAGATGTCTTTTTTATCCTCCTCTCCCCTTTTTCTTGGTCAATCCACCTCATCCTTCAGATCTGAAATCATATGCCATATCCTCAGGGGAACTTTGCCTGATCTCCAGACTGGGACAGGCTCCTCTGTTACCTGTCACCTATTCTGACATCCTGTACTTCTCTCTTTTTTTTAGCAATTACCTACAAACTATCATGTAATAATAATAGTCAACATCAGTCTCCCATACAGAATGTAAGCTCTGTGAGTACAAGGACCAACTCTGTCTTAATTTCTTACTCACTGCTATACTCCCAGTACTTGGCCTGGTACCATACACAAGGCAGGTGTCAAAAAAATTATTAAATTATTCTCTAAAAGAGGCCTAGACTCCTTCTGCTGTTTCTTAAAAATAGAAGTTATTATATTACCAATGCTTTGCTACCCTAACATCAAAAATCTTTCTAGATGTTTCTATCGATTTTTTCTTCTGGATTATTTGGTGGACATTCTCTACCAGATTTCCTGGGTGGGAAGGGGAACCTTCAGGACCCCTACCCCAGATTGGCTGAATCAGAAGACTCCTAAATTGGAAATTGGGATGGTATGTTTCTAACAAACTCTGCAAGTAACTGTTGCAGTGGTGAGTTTGGCACTCACTTCTTTGGATTACATTCATGACATTGTTGCTTTATCTCTTGCATGCCATAATTTTTGTAACACAGTTCTGGGTCCAGTTTCTCTCATTATGCCTGCCCATGTCATGTTCTGCTCTCAAGGCTGCATTTTCTCTTTGGCCATCTGCCCTCCAAGGACAGCTGGAAGGCCACCCTGACTGCCTAGTTAAGAACCTCATTAATCTCATCTTTATCTTTCTGGTCATGCTGACCACCCCAGCTAGAGGGGCCACATGATGTCACAGCTCTCTGATCCAACTTCAAAGACACTAAAAAGGAAATAGCTCAATATTTAGGGAATTTTGAGACAAGAAACCAGAATTTGCGTGACCTTGAAAATGTCACTTAACTGCTTTTTACTCCAGGCATAATAATACCTGCCCTCCCTACCTCAGAAATGTTGTGAGGATCAAATGAACTGATGTATTGTGTCAGAACTTTGTAAACTATAAATGGGTGTATAAATATTAATTATAATTAATAATCTCAACCATCCAACTCTTTGCATGATAAGAGGGACTATTTATACACTGTGAGTTTAATGGAAAAGGACATCCTTCCTAGCATTGCTTGATTCCTTGTAAGAAATAAACCAACTGGCTAACTATTGTCTTCTCTGACTTCAAAATGTCCCATACTCTGTAGTTCCAGCTGCACAATAAAATCTTTTTTTTTTTTTCCTTTGGCCGTGCTGCATGCCTGTGGGATCTTAGTTCCCTGACCAGAGATTGAACCTGGGCCACAGTAGTGAAAGCACTGAGTTCTAACCACTGGATCATCAGGGAATTCCCTAAAATCTCTTAACACTTTTGAACCTTTCTATTTTTTACTACTTATCTGCATGGGTTATAAAAAATTGCCTTGGTAAAACTAATATTTTTCAAGTAATGAAAGTAGAAAAGTCTCAAGTTGTCCTCTTGAAAAACCAAAAGTATTAACCTATTCAGTGTAATAATGATTTCCACTTCTGTAATGAACTTTAATGATCTCTCCCCTGTAGTATAACACCCAGTTCTATTGAATCTAATCACTAGCTCTCAATTTCTTACTCTCCCTTTCACCTCTATTGCCATTGTCTTATTCAAACCTTTCTCATCCTTAATGTTGACCATTAGAACTACCTCCTGGGACTTCCCTGGCAGTTAAGACTTCATGCTTCCAATGCAGGGGACACGGGTTCAGTCCCTGGTCAAGGAACTAAATTTCCACATGCTGCAAGGCATGGCCAAAAAAAAAAAGGAATTCCCTCCTGCCTTGATTAACTGCCTTTATTTGTTGCCTTCCAATTTCTCCTTTGCACTGCCATAAGGGGTCAGCAAACTATGGCTCATGGACCAAAAAAAGCCAACCCATAATACTTGATTAAAACATAGCCACACTCATTCATGTACATATTGTCCGTGGCTGCTTTGGTGCTACAACTGCAGAAATGAGTAGTTTCTAAAGAGACCAGATGGCCTGGGTAGTGGGTTGAATGATGGTCCTCCAAAAGATATGTCCACCTCCAAATCCCTGGAACCCATGAATGTTACCTTTTTTAGAAAAAGCCTTTTGTAGCTGTAATTAAAGAAAGGATCTTAACATTCTAGATTATCCAAGTGGGCACTAAATTCACTGATAAGTGTCCTTGTTAGAGATACACATAGAAGATGTACACAAAGGAGTAGTTGATCTGAGGATGAGATTGGAGTGATGTGGACACAAGCCAAGAAAAGCAAGGAATGCCTAGAGCCACCAGAGACTGGAAGACACAAGGAACAGAATCTCCCCCTAGAGCCACTGGAGGGAGTGCAGTCCTACTGAAACCTTTAATTTGGTCTTAAGGTCTCTAGAACTGTGAGAAAAACATTTTTTTTTATATTTTAAACCACCAAGGTTGTGGTAAATTTTTACAGTCATCTTGGGAAATTAATACAGCATGAAATTCTAAGACATTGACTATCTGGTACTTTAAGACAAAGTTTTCCAACCTTTACATTTAGAGTTTTCTTTTCTAAAATACAAATCTAATCACTTCAGCAAAAAGTTCAAACTTATTAGCATGACTTATGAGGAACTTCTTAACTAACCCCTGCCTATTTTCCCAGCTGCATGTTGCCTACTTTTCCTTTTTATTTTCTCCTCCTTTCTTTTTTTAAAATAAACTTTTAATTTAGAATACATTTAGATTCATATAATAATTGCAAAGATAGTATGGAGGGCTCTCATATACTCGAAACCCAGCTCTCCCTTATTAACATTTTACATGAGTACTGTACTTTGTCACCATTAATAAACCAATATTGGTACTTATTAACTAAAGGCCATTCTTTATTAAGATTTCCTTAGTTTTTTCCTATTTTCTGTTCCAGGATCTCATTCAGAATACCCCATTACATTTAGTCATCCTATATCTTTCTTTTTATCTCTTTTCCTTTTTTTTCCTTTTCCTTCCTTCTTTCCTTATTTGTTTGTTTTCTTCTGCTCTGTGCCAAACACTGGGCATATAAACAAGCATGGCTTTTCCTTAAAAGTCTAGTGAGGATAACTGAAAATGAAGAGTTAAATTAATTAATTAATTAACATAGTCAAGATAAATGCAAAGAAGAATATGAACAGTGGACAGACAGAAGCCACATTTAACAGAGCCATATTAGCGAATAACTCCATCTGATTAATTTTAAAGATTATTCTTAGTGGGAATAAAAGTGGCAGAAGAAACACATTAAGGAAGCTGTTGCGATTGTTCAGGTTAGAGATGGAAGTGGCTTGGATTGAGCTGGTGCAGTGGAGATGGAATTAGAGATATTAGCCATATTCCAGAGGTATTTTTGAGGTAGAAACAAGGGGACTTGTTGATAAATGTAGATGTGGTGGATAAGGGACAAAGTAGAATCAGTCACCAACCTATGAGTATAGATCTATTCTCTAGCCATACTAATCACTTGTTACTCTTCATACAGGTTCCAAGCTCTCACACTTATTGAATCCTCTCTGGGTAAATGCCCTTTTCATCCCCAATTGTTTTATTGGTAAATAATTTCTCTTCAATATTCTCTTTAATATTCTTCACCACTTCTGGGAAGCCTTCCTCTACTTTGCCTCTGTATCCTTCCTCCACTCCACCTACCTGAGTGAGGGGTCTTTCCTCTTCCTGTGCTTATAGCTGCCTGTACATACTTCTATGCTAGCTTGTGGCACCCCATATTGTACTGTTATTTGCTTACATATCTGTCCTTTGAAGGCATTGTGTCATATTCATAGTACAGTCCCTGGCACAGAGAGAAGTAAATGAATGTTTAATTGATCAAGTCTTCATAATTTCACAGAAACAGAAAATAATATTACTTATAATTTTCATATTAGAAAGCCATTATCAAAACAATCACTAGAAAATCTAAAATATAACTAATGTCATCCACAGTGCACTTACAACTTCTGATCTTTTGCAAGCACATTCCTTGTTAAAACTTGTAATTTAAACAAGTCTCTTTCATTCTAAAATATATAGAAGTCTCTATTAATAGACATCTGTAGAGCAAAGTCATTATTTGTAAAGTTTCAGCCTTCATTTTTTAATTCCATCACTCTTTTGGTTTCAAGTAAGAACGGTAGTCTACATTTCTAAAAGTTAAGAATCACTCATGTAAATCAAATAACTGAAGCCCCAAACTTTGATTAATTGAAAGTTTTTGGTGATGGTCTTAAAAGTGTGTATGTTTCAATTCCTTTCCTTTCAGAATACTGTCTTCTGTTTGATCTCAATGAAACTGGATTATGATTATGTAACTTATTTAATCAGCTTGATTTAAAAATTTGGTCCATGCTGATAATAAGGGTGTTTTTCTTCTTATAAACAAAGACATTTACCTTGTACTTATTTTCATATTAGAAACATGTTCACAAGTTGGTAATATTTTTATAAATAATAGGCACTGCGTTTCCTAAAATCAAGAGCAACTTCCAACAAGTATGCCTTGTTCAACATTTTATAGATTCCTTTCAAGATTTTCTCAGGAAAAAAAAAAATGATGTTCTGGGACTTCCCTGGTGGCACAGTGGTTAAGAATCCGGCTGCCAATGCAGGGGATACGGGTTGAAGCCCTGGTCTGGGAAGATCCCACATGCCACGGAGCAACTAAGACCACAGCTACTGAGCCTGCGTGTTGCAACTACTGAAGCCCGCACGCCTAGAGCCCATGCTCTGCAACAAGAGAAGCCACTGCAATGAGAAGCCCACACACCGCAATGAAGAGTAGCCCCTGCTCGCTGCAACTAGAGAAAGCCCACGCACAGCAACGAAGACCCAATGCAGCCAAAAAAGAAAAAAAAAAAAAAAGTGATGTTCTGCTGGGTTCTGTTTTCTTGTCTAATGCAACATATTGTAGTATAAAATACTTAGAAAGCCTGGAATTGAGGTTGCACAAATGTAGCTAATTTTCACATCTTTTAAGACATCATAGTCTTTAAAATGTTAGCTAATTCTCTGTGAAGACAATCTAAAAGTCTTAACTCCAGAGTGGGAGTCAGAAAATTATGGCTTATTTTCAGACCACAAAAACTCAGAGCTGGTCACTGAACTTATGCAAACTATAAAAAATTTGCTATTTGTTTCTATTATGTGTAGAATTTGCTGGTTTCTGTTTACTTGTTAGCTTGAGTCAATAATACCAATTTTGATATTTGAATTGCTAGAAGGCAGGATCTAATTCTGTTGAACATACTCTATTTTGTATTTTGGATACTGATGTGCATATATAGAGATGTTTTTAAAATAATATTTAAATGATAATGAGACAACCTTCAAAATTTCCTTCTGGGAAAACATTTTTTTCCCCTCAACGTTGTCAAGCACAGATAAGATAGTTAGATGAGCCATATTCAACTGACAGTTCTCTTCTAAATAATCTTTCGCTATTAAATAATTCTGACCTCTGACCCTTTTCTGTTTTTAAGGAGAAAAATTGACCCTTATCTATGAAGGAAGCCTATCTTTCTAAAAAAAGAATATCTTGCTCCCATTAGCTGAACAGATAGCTGAACAAATATCTGGACTCCTCTTTGGGTACGATTCCCCTGCCACCACCCATCTCCAGAGCTTAGATGGGAAGTCTTTTATTTGCATTCTGAACTGGCCCTGTTCATATTTAGACTAAATCAACCATGTCTAAGCCAACTCAATCAAAGTGCTGTTGAGCTTTTATTAAAGATCTTCAGGGCAGTAAAACTACTTATGACATCTTTAGTGGTAACCGCTAGTATGGGAATAGAAGGAAAGGGAGAAGGAGAAAAAAAAGAAGAAAGAGGAAGACAAAGGGAAGGGAAATCCTTACGGGAGCTTTGAAAACAATGGTCCTTCTTTTTAAAACATTTTCCCAATCTCATCAAGATTTAAGCAGATGGGAACAGCAGAATGTCTCGGTATGCTCCAACAGCCCCTTGAGTTTCTTTTGTATCACCACCATGCCCAGATTTCATGCCCCTTAGAAACCTGGCTCTGGCTGAAACATGGAAAATAACCAAATTCTTTTCCCTTTTTCCCTAAACACAACTGAGAGCCCCCATATTGTGAATGTATATTCCCCATAAATATGAAATTGCTTAGGAAGTATCCAGAGCAATCTCATTAATAAGAAATGGAAATATTGTGGTTACCAATTTCTAGAAACACAAAATTAAGTCTGTGTGGTCAAGGCTGCTAGTTGTTATCCAGTATCCATTCTCCCCTTCTTTATTTTGTAATGAAACCACTGACTTTTAGCTGCTCAGAATAAAAGCTACACTTCCCAGTCTGCTTGCAGCTAGGTATAGTCACATTACTGACTTCTGGTCCATGGAATTTGAGCAGATGTGATGTATGCACCTCTTGATCTACCCTTAAAAGGGAACAGTACACCCTCCATGTTTTTTTCCCTTTTTGTGCTAACTGGAATGCAGAAGTGATGCTGAATAGTTTTGAGCAATGTGTGTGTGGGAAATACCTTGGGGCAACAAGATAGAAGCAGCCTGGATTCCTGGACAACCACCAGGTTTCCTGGAGCAAAGCTACCATCTAGCCCTGGAGCACCAACCACCAGACTGTTACACGAGGAAATAAAGAAATAAATGTCTACCTTGTTTCAGTCATTAATTTGGGTCTCAATTTAGATACTGTACCTGTATTCTAACACATACCAGTACACCAATGAGTTAGAAGAATAATAAAAATACCCTAAGGCTGCAAAATTAAAAATTATGTCCAAAAGGATGAAAAGGAACTCAAATCTAGTCAAAGCTATAGTATCACCAGTAAAGACCTGAAATTTAAATTTAAATATTTTTAAAAGGCCGACATGCCATTTGAAGATTGATGACAGAAAACTGAAATTGGTAAAATTGATAAAAAATAGCAAATAATGCTCAAAAGCTTAGCAAAAATATCAGAAGGAATCAAATATTTTATCACAGATGAGATGTTAAATTTTAGCTTTAAACAAGGAGCAATTGGTATTTTGAGTTGATAACAGTTTGCAGAAAGATTTGACATCTTTCTGTTCAAACTAGTGGAAAGGAAATGAGGATTTCTGGAAAAGATTACTAATTTCAACTGTATGTTTAATATCTCAAATAATATTCATACTTTCTTTCATCAATAAGAACATATAGGGAAGTATATGGGAAGGATCAAAAAATAAATTGACTAAACAATATTAAAATGCTATAATATGAGTAAAGTGAGAAATGACAGGATCAACCACACCATATAATAAATTTGTTGATTTTTAGAAATAAACTAAGTTCAAAAATTCCATTTGAGAAATTGGTGAGAGAATCCTAAGGACTCTAAACATTGGTATTCAAACATTCAAAGACAGAAATGTCATTGAAAAAGTTTGAAAAGAAATTAACATATACTGACTTTTTAAAAAAATATGTATTATTGATATGATAGAAAGAGGATGAAAGTGGATGCAGATAGAGATAAGAATGAGGGCTACTGAAAGTGAGTAATGGTATGAGCTGTAAATTCAACTTTAAATGAACTTTGCCCCTGATTGGGAGTGAGGGCAAAAGTGACCAGATTTCTCACATTTTATTCTTATTCAGCGCATAGTAGAAGGTTTTTAAGATGGAGCATTTCCAGACTTTTTTTTAAAAATGATGCTAATCTGTTTTCAAAAATAATCTTGTATAAAAGCCCAAAGTAAGAAACAAGCAGTAAGCAGAGTGTCTCTTTCTAAGGCTGAAGCAATTACCGGGGCCCAGAACTCCAGCTGCCCAAATATTTTGGTTTTTCTGTATCTACCTTCCTGTGCTCCAGATGGTTATTCATAGGAAGGGGTTCCTTGACATCTTAGAGGTTCCTTGAAGGCTCATTTAAATGCCATATTTATATTGTTATCGGTTTGCTATACTGATCAGTGATAGCATTCATATCTATCTGCCTGGATAGCAAATATTTATTGCCTAGTGGAAGGAAACAGTAATCCCTTTTAACCAATATTTAGTACCCTTCATCTTGGTAAATATCAGTTTAAGTGAGGTGCTCCTTTTCCCATGGTTGGTGGATTAACAACAGACATTATTTCCTTTTCCTGAATGTAAGCATAGAATTTCCTCCCTTCAACTTCTCCATTTGAGAAGTATTGTTTAATAGTAACCCCAAATATTTGGTTAGGTTCTGAGTATGAAGTTGTTCAACCTTTTTTTTTTTAGTTTTAAAAAGAGGACCAAAAACAATCCTGAACATCTTCCTAACTTTCAGCATTTTTTCCAAAGATGTCTCTTTTTCTCATCCACTTTTAAAACGTGATTGACTATCTACAGGAGGCTAAGTTCTGAGTCACTCTCTATATTCAACCACTCATTCAGAGCGATTACTGTTGCCTTGGGCTTTGTCCTCTGTGGATCATTTTGAAGATGAAACTGAACACAGTTCTGAACAGTCTTCTGGCCAGACCCAGAGCCACAGTGCATATTACAATGTAAGACTTGTTAGTAATGGAGGGAAGAATAGAATGTCTTTCTAAAAATGTGTTTGGTAATTCCTGGTAGAAGTCAATAATTTTTTTTAATATTTATTTATTTGGCTGCATCAGGTCTTCACTGTGGCGCACGGGCTCTTCACTGGGGAAAGAGGGCTCTCTAGTGTGGTGCATGGGCTCTAGAGAGCACGGGCTTAGTTGCCCTGCGGCATGTAGGATCTAGTTCCCCAACCAGGGATCGAACTGGCGTCCCCTGCATCGGAAGGTGGATTCTTAACCACTGGATGACCAGGGAAGTCCCAACAATAACTTCTTTAATATGAAAAGTATGCATGTCTTCTTTATAATTTTTGTAACCCAAAATTAATATGAAACTTTATCATCATCAGGAAAAAAGGGTAAACATAATTTCTATGCCAAAAAATAGAAAAGAAAAACATGCTAGATCATATGACTCAACTAAATGTTTCATAACAATGTGTTGATAAATTATTATCATATTTGGTAAAATTAAGAATTTTATGATACCACTTACCCAGTTTATTCAATCCAAAATTTAAAACCACCAAAATTGGCATCATTAATGATGAAAAAATTTCTTTTTTCTTTTTTTTTTAACTTTGCCTGGCCTTGGTATACTATAATGTTCACTAGAAACAGAACTTCAAGGGTAAGGAGGAATAAACAGGGTCCAAAGTTTTCTGCGATTCTGTAGCCCTTTAAGTGTTCCTAGAACAGGAGAAGAGTGGGGATATACAAAAACAGCTTCAAGGAACTAGCTACTTTGGAACATTAAACCACAATCCCCAAGCAAATTCTAATTTAACAATAGCCACAGAATCTTTTCTAAAGTATTTCCTCATCTTTAATATTTTAAACCCAGTGCCTTAAGTAATATACTGGTTATCTTCCTCTCTCTAGATGATTCCTGCTTTGATGAGTTGCTTTATGTCTCAGGGTTTCAGTAGATGGTCTGCTGGGTATGGCAAAAACATTTCACATTTGGCTGCTGAGATTTCTATACACTTCTGACAAGCTGTTGGATTTAGGGGTAAAGCAAGATTTTCTCTGAATGTGCTCCTTTGTTCTATCATGGGGTTTAAAATAATTTTCTTATAAACCTTCAACCTTTTTTTCATATTGGAAATGAATGAAAAACAAGCAGAAACCTTATTACAGCTTACTTTTCACCTAAGCAGTACAAAAGAAGATCTTTTAAAATCCATAATCTTTGTGACTTAAAAGTTTATAGATTTTGGTTTCTTACAAATGAAAGTTAAGTAGACAAAGTTATATTATGGAAAAACTAACTTGAAAGAGTGTTTTCCAAGGCTGGTGCATAGTAAGTGCTTAACAAATTCATGTTAATTACTTTCTTTTGAGGCCATCAGGAGTTTCTTCCTTCTTCTGTCCACAAAATTATTATTATGCCAAAGTTATCCTCGAAACTCTCACAGACTTAGAATAATTATGCTTAATGAGCATCTGATTACTTACCATATTCTGAAATTGGAATTTCAAAGCCGTCATGGTGTTTATTATTGGGAAGAGGTATGCGAGAGCAGCACAGGGTGTGGCTAGGAGCATGGGCTTTGGCATTACCCAGACCTGTGTTGGAGCCCAGAGCACCTGGATAAGTCACTGAACTTCTCTGTGCATCTGTTTCCTCACCTATAAAATGGAAGAAAAAATACCCACCTCAAAAGGTGTCAGTACAAGGACCTACTGTATAGCACAGGGACCTATACTCAATATCTTCTAATGACCTATAATGGCAGAGAACATAAAAAAAGAATATATATATTTATATATATATGTATAACTGAATCACTTTACTGTATACCTGAAACTAACACAACATTGTAAATCAACTATATTTCAATAAAAAATTTTTAAGAAAGTAAAAAGCCCCCCACCCCCACCAAAAAAAAGGTGTTGGTAAAGACATGAGATTATGCATGTAGAGCCTAGCCCAGTAACTTACATTGTGAGCATCGTTATTATTATTGTCATTATTATCAAATGCCTGAAGTGTCAGAGAAGAAAAACAAACAACATAAGTTTTAATATATTTATAAAGGTAGGTCTTCTCTATTTATACTAAATTAGCACTTTCTACATGTGCTATGAAGAACATGAGGATCCTGTTATTTTCTAGAGAATATACTGAAGTATTAGATTCTATTAACTAAATTATAGATTATTTTTTATATATTTACATGTATATGGAAACAGGACAAGCACTGAGGGTAAAATGCAAAAACAAAAAATCCTGAGCCTTTATGTAATATCCACTCAATCTTTCTAAGGTTCTGAGTTAAATAACAATAGTTTAATTTTTCCTCTGGCTTTTAAAATTTACACTGTAATATATTTTCACTGTCCACTAGAGGTAATAAATTATCCATTGGAAAGAGCCAATCGAAGGCCATATCACATTTTTTAATACTCTTTATTTCAATGACATTCTATAAACTTAATAATTATTGAAATTAATTAGTCTACAAGGTTATAAAAACCAGAGTAAAGCAAAAAAAAATTTTTTTAAAGTCTTCCTAAGACATACAAAGCAATGATAAGCACTATCCCAGCTTAACCTTATAATGTCATCTAGAGATTTTAATATAATGACTCTTGACTCTTTCTTACTTGTAGTTAAACTTACCCCATCCCAAAATACCTTTTTTTAGGAAGAACTTAACCCTTACTCCTTCCCCTTCCTCCTGTACCATTTTGCTGCTGCCTTACTTCTAACTTTTGACATGTTTTCTCTGGAGGATCTTGTTTAACATCAACCCAGCACATCAGTGCCCTAAAATCTCCTCTAGTTTTCTGCCTAACTTAGAAAGGCTGGCTTAATTCAATTCTTCCTTCTTTTTTCCTCACAAAATATACAGGCACACTTCATTTTATTGCACTTCACTTTATTGTGCTCCATAAATACTGCATTCCTTTTTACAAATTGAAGATTTGTGGCAACCCTGCATGGAGTAAGTCTATCTGCACCATTTTTCCAACAGCATTTGCTCACTTCATGTCTCTGTGTCACAGTTTAGTAATTCTCACAATATTTCAAGGTTTTCAGTATTATCATATTTATTATGGTGATCTGTGATCAGTGATCTTTGATGTTACTATTGTAATTGTCTTGGGGCATCACAAACCATGCTTGTACAAGACAGTGAACTTAATTGATAAATGTTGTGTGTGTTCTGATTGATCCACCGACCAGCTGTTCTCCCATCTCTCTCCCTCTACTCAGGCTTCCCTATTCCCCAAGATACAACGCTATTGAAATTAGGTCAATTGATAACCTACAAAGACCTCTAAGTGTTCAAGTGAAAGGAAGAGTTGCATGTCTCTCACTTTAAAGCAAAAGCTAGAAATGATTAAGCTTAGTGAGGAAGGCATGTCAAAAAGCCGAGATAGGCCAAAAGCTAGACCTCTTGCACCAGTTAGCCAAGTTGTGGATGCAAAGGAAAAGAAGGAAATTGAAAGTGCTACTCCAAAAAAAAAAATAGTGCTACTCCAGTAAACACATGAATGTTAAGGAAGAGAAACAGCCTTATTGCTGATGTGGAGAAAGTTTTAGTGATCTGTATAGAAAATCAAACCAGCCACAACATTCCCTTAAGCCAAAACCTAATCCAGAGCAAGGTCCTAAGTCTCTTCAATTATATGAAGGCTGAGAGAGGTGAGGAAGCTGCAGAAAAGAAGTTTGAAGCCAGCTGAGGTTAGTTCATAAGATTTAAGGAAAGAAGCTGTCTCCAAAACATAAAAATTCAAGAAGAAGCAGAAAATTCTGACTGTAGAAGCTGCAGCAAGTTTTCCAGAAGATCCAGATAGATCATTAATGAAGGTGTCTACACTAAACAACAAGTTTTCAATCTAGACAAAAACAGCCTTATATTGAAAGAAGATACCATCTAGGACTTTCATAGCTAGAGAGTAGCAGTGAACACCTGGCATCAAAGCTTCAAAGGAAAGGCTGACTCTCTTGTTAGTGGCTAATGGAGCTGGTGTCTTGAAGCTGAAGCCAATGCTCATTTTCCATTCCAAAAATCCTAGGGCCCTAAAAATCAGGCTAAATCTACTCTGCCTGTGCTCTATAAAAACAAAGGCTGGATGAAAGCACATCTGTTTACAACATGGTTTACTGAATATTTTAAGCCCACTGTTGAGACCTACTATTCTGAAAAAAAGATTCCTTTCAGAATATTACTGCTCATTGACAAGGCACATGGTCACCCGAGAGCTCTAAGGAGATGTACAGTGAGGTTTGTGTTGTTTTCATGCCTGCCAAGACAGCATCCATTCTGCAGCCCATGGATTGAAAAGTAATTTTGACTTTCAAGTCTTATTATTAAAGAAATACATTTTATAAGACTATAAGATTATTGAAGAAATACATTTTATAAGACAAATCATTATCAGTGATTTGTCTGATAGATTTGGGCAAAGTAAATGGAAATCCTTCTGGAAAAGATTTGTCTTTCTAGATGCCATTAAGAACACTTATGAGTCACGGTAAAAGGTCAAAATATCAACATTAACAGAAGTTTAAAAGAACTTGATTCCAACCCTCAAGAATGACTTTGAGGGATCCAAGATTTCAGTGGAGGAAGTAACTGCAGATGTGGTGGAAACAGCAAAAGAACTAGAATTAGATGTGAATGAATTGCTGCACTCTCATGATAAAACTTGGATGAATGAGGAATTGCTTCTTATGGATGAGCAAAGAAAGTGGTTTCTTGAGATAGAATCTACTCCTGGTGAAGATACTGTAAAGATCATTGAAACAACAACAAAAGATTTAGCATATTACATAACATGAGTTGATAAAGCAGTGGTAGGGTTTGAGAGGACTGACTTCACTTTTGAAAGAAGTTCTACTGTGGGTAAAATGCTATCAAACAGTATTGCACACTACAGGGAAATCATTCTTGAAAGGAAGGATCATTTGATGTGCAAGCTTCATTGTTGTCTTATGTTAAGAAATTGTCACGGCCACCCCCAGCCTCAGCAACTGCCACCCTGATCAGTCAGCAGCCATAAACATGGAGGCAAGACCCTCCACCAGCAAAAAGATTATGACTTACTGAAAGCTCAGATGATGGTTAGCATTTTTAGCAATAAAGTATTTTTTTATTAAGGTGTATACATTTTTTAGACATAATGCTATTGCACACTTAATAGACCACAGTATAGTGTAAACATAACTTTTATATGTACTGGGAAACCAAAAAATTCATGTGACTAGCTTTATTGCATTATTTGCTTTATTGTGGTGGTCTGGAACTGAACCTACAATATCTCTGAGACATGCCTGTATTTTCCTGTGTAGATAACATTTCTGCTGCTCTTTGTTATTTTGTGCAGACCCATATTTCCCCTCTGGTATCATTTTCCTTCTGCCTGAAGGACTTCCTTTTGCATTTCTTGCAGTGAAGGTCTGCTGATGAATTCTTTCATCTTTTATATGTCTGAAAAAGTATTTATTTTGCCTTTCAAAGATATTTGCACTGCTTATAGAATTGTTTGACAGTTTTTTCCCTTCAGTACTTTAAAGATGTTGCTCCAACATCTTCTCACTTGCATTGCTCCCAGTGAGAAATCTGCTGTCATCTTTATCTTTGTTCCTTTGTACAGCATAACATGTCCTTTTGTTTTCCCTCCTTTGGCAACTTTTATGATTTTTCTCTTCATCATTGGGGTTGAGCAGTTTGAATATGACGTTCTTTTGTGTAATGTTCTTTATGTTTCTTCTGCTTTGGTTTCATTGAGCTTCCTGGCTCTGTGTGTTCATACTTTTTATCAAATTTGGAAAAAATTTTGGCTACAATTTCTTCAAATATTTTTTCCATTCCTCTCTCCTCTCTCCCTCCCTCCCTCTCTCTCCCTCTCTCTCCCTCTCTCTCTCTCTCTCTCTCTCTCTCCTCTCCCTCAGGGACTCCAGTTACCTGTATATTAAACTGTTTGACTGTCTTTATTTTTTAAATTCTTTTTTCTCTTCATTTCATTTTAGTTTATTTCTATTAATATTTTTGAATTCACTGATTTTTTCATCTGCATATCTAATCTGTTGTTAATTCTATCTAGTATATTTTTACCTCACATACTGTTTCATCTCTAGAAGTTAGACTTGGGTCCTTTTTACATTGTCAATGTCTCTAACTTTTTGATGATATGAAATACAATTATAACTATTTTTTAATGTCTTTGCTAATTCTAACTCTGTGTCAGTTCTGGGTCAGTTTCAATTGATTAATTTTCTCCTCATGACAGGTTATATTTTCCTATTTCTCTGTATAGCTGGTAATTTTTGGTTGGGTGCATTGTGAATTTTAACTTGTTGGGTCCTAGATATTTTTGTATGTCTATAAACATTGTTGGGCTTTGTTAAGTTACTTGGAAACAATTTGGTCCCTTTGTGTCTTGCTTATAAGATTGTTAGACAGAAGCAGAACAATGCCCAGTCTAGAGCTAATTGTTACCCACTATTGCAGCAAGTAGCATTTGTGTACTGTACCTAATGTCCCATAAACTTGGAGGTTTTCCTGTCTGACTGGTGGGGAATGGGCATTATTTCTAGCCCTGTTACTTCTAATCCATGCAGGTGGTTCTTCCCAGCCAAAGGCACATGTTTCCTGGCCAAAGGTGAGATTCTTTACTTTCATGATCATGCTTATCAGTACTCAGCTGAATACTTGAGAGGACCCTCTGCAAATCTATGGAGTTCTTTCTCTGATATCTCTCATCTCTGTGATTCTCCTTCCTGTAAGCTCTAGCTGTGTTGGTCTCCCTATACTTTCAGCTCTATCTCCTTAACTCAGAGATTCTTCCAGACTCCATCTGGGTTCCTCCTTCCTGTGCTGGGACCTAGAAACTCTCTCAGAGCATACCCCACCCCCAAGTCATGAATGGAGCACAAAAAAAATTAAAGAGTTATTAACTTATTAATTCTATAACTTATAGAGACTGGGGTGCTCATGATACAATGAGACTGGAATCTCATTCTCCAAGTGGGCAGATTCCTAGGCAGTGGTCCTTTTGATTGTCCTGTATCTACCTAAGCAGGGAAAAGGAATTGGAATGGGTTATAGAGAAGTGGTTTTAGTGAATAGGCATAGTAAGAATGCATGAATTCCCCATGGGTCAAGTATCAGGAGAGTAGGAGGGCTTTAACCATCATACTAGTGCCCCAGCTAGATGGGAATTCTGCTGGTTGACACGACACCAGTAGCAAGAGGCAATCAATGGGGTAAACCATCCTTGAGGGTGTCAAGGAAGTGGTTCCTCTGAAGAATCCCACAAATGCCCCCACCAGACACAGCAGTCAGACATCTGGCACAGAGGGCACAAATGTCGAGTCAACATTAACCAGAGAAGTGATGCACATCCATTTCAGTAATGGGCTCAAATAAGTAAAAAGACTAGTGCACTTTTCCTTTTATCTTTTTTCACTGCCCTCAAGCCCAAGAGAGCTTGAAGAGGGAGAGGGAGAAGAGAGCATGAAAAAGCAGCTCTTGTCTCCCTGTCCTTGTCCCCTGAGCCACAATCAAGCCAGGGCTGGGGAGGAAAGAAGATGATGTTAGAGATTTAAACTGATCGGACTGATTGTTTAATAACTGAGGGTGACTAGAAAGTTATGTATTTGCCTACAATTCTATTGAGAGAGCAATGATTGGAGAAAAATAAAACCACTCCGTGTTTATTCCCCAGTAAGTTCAAACTGCTAGATAAATGGGTTACATTTCTACCTTCAACACAGTCTCCAGAACATAAGAACTATTTACTAAATTAATCAATTAATAGCCCCTGATTATTTGGAATTATAATTTTTATTTATTTATATATGTTTTTAACATCTTTATTGGAGTATAATTACTTTACAATGGTGTGTTAGTTTCTGCTTTTTAACAAAGTGAGTCAGCTATACATATACATATATCCCCATAGCTCCTCCCTCTTGCATCTCCCTCCCACACTCCCTATCCCACCCCTCTAGGTGGACACAAAGCACCAAGCTGATCTCCCTGTGCTATGTGGCTCCTTCCCACTAGCTATCTATTTTACATTTGGTAGTGTATATATGTCCATGCCACTCTCTCACTTCTTCCAAGCTTACCCTTCCCCCTCCCCGTGTCCTTAAGTCCATTCTCTACATCTCTATCTTTATTCCTGCCCTGCCCCTAGGTTCTTCAGAACCTTTTTTTTTTTTAGATTCCATATATATGTGTTAGCATACAGTATTTATTTTTCTCTTTCTGACTTACAATGGAATATTACTCAGCCATAGAAATGAATTATAATTTTTAGATGATGTAAGTACATAATGCAAATTAAAATCTGTCAGAACTAAATCTTAGCTGTTAGACAGCTGCCTGGATTCTCCAACATTTAGTTTGATAAAAGAAACTCAATTATATGAAACTGATTCTCAAATATAAAAGCAATTATTTAAATTTTTTATTTCAACTGTCAAATCAGGTATTTCCTTTGTGCTGTTTTTCAATATTTGTGATGTATTTCTCCCTTTTTCTACATTAGGAAAAACAGTATGCTTTTATGAAATACTGTCTGGGGCTAAGGTGATATTTATGTGACTGTTCTTTGTTGTAAAAAGGTAAGTGACCCATTAAAAATTACCCCACCCTCATTCAGCATCGAATGTAAACCACAGTGAATTTACACTGCCCCATGTGATAGATAGGTCTCCTTACCACTAGATGGCCTGATCCTCTCAAAAAATGTCTAAGAGCAATTTTATATTGGAGATTGGCATTAATTGTCCTGTAAGTAAAGAGAACTAAGTTCAAGTAAGGGTATGGGACTGAGATATTTTTGTTGAAATGATTGAGCTTTAATTAACTTTTCCTGATACATTTTTTAATAGATTATTCCCACTTCTACTATTATATTTTATCATTTTCCACATGGTATATGCTATTTGCCTTTTAAAATTCTCAGAATATCTTGCTATGGAAATGATTAGGAATAAGCTGTATAATTCCCATAATCACACTTTTTTCAAACCACATAGTTATAGTTTCATTATTGGAAGGATACTCATTGCCTTTTAAGCATTTCATTAAGGAAAAAAAAATGAGGAGGCTTCATTTTAAAAAAGATCATATGCCTGTCATAAAATCCTTTGGAGTTCATAAAGCATTAAAATTCTTTAATAAATACCTTAGATAAGGACTTCCCTGGTGGCGCAGTGGTTAAAATCCACCTGCCAATGCATGAGACACGGGTTAGATCCCTGGTCTGGGAAGATCCCACGTGGTGCGGAGCAACTAAGCCTGTGCACCACAACTACTGAGCCTGCGCTCTAGAGCACGCGAACCACAACTACTGAGACTGCATGCCACAACTGCTGAAGCCCGCGTGCCCTAGAGCCCATGTGCCTCAACTACTGAGCCCACGCGCCACAACTGCTGAAGCCCGCGTGCTCTAGGGCCTGTGCTCCACAACAAGAGAAGCCACCACAATGACAAGCCTACGCACCACAACAAAGAGTAGCCTCTGCTCACCGCAACTAGAGAAAGCCCACATGCAGCAACGAAGACCCAGCGCAGCCATAAATAAATAAATAAATAAAAATTTTGAACAAACCTTTAGATATAATTTTCTCTCACTTTACATTCATAGAACTTGCAATTATTCAGGGCTTGAGCATTAATTCTGTAAGCTAATTCAGAGACTTCAAATCCCTATTCTTCTCTTAAGTGCAACTGGCCTTCAGGTTATTTCCGTGCTCATTAGTACCTCGACCACAGGATGGACAAGGAAAACAAAAGTTCTGTTCTTTTCTAAACGCACTCCTGGAATATAAATGACTGGTGCTGCAATAACTCATGTCCTTTATTTAGAAAGGAAGTAGATAGAAAAGAATTAAAGATGAGATATGTCTGGCACAGCTCTCTGTACCAGGCCCCACAGACATAGCAAGACTGAGGCAAGTCCTGCTTTTAAAAGACAAATATATAAGATCTTTTTCCAGATCTTGGAATTTCCCTCCATTCATACTTGTGAGCATGATTAGAACTGCCTGAACTTTGGTGCTTTCCGTGATCGTTCCATTTTGTGAGCCCAGAAAAGTAGCACACAGGCAATGTACATGTTTCTATAAAACCTCCATTTTACTGTATATTCTTGGGTTTGCATTATTTCATAAAAAGCACATGGAAAGTTAAGGCTACCCTGGCTGCATTCACAAAAGTTCAGACTTACTGAAATATTCCCAATTAATCTATCAACCACAAATACATAAGGTGAATATAACAGCAATTGCCTTGCAGAGTTATTAGAGGATATTATTAGAGAATTACAGACATGGATAATGTATGTAACACAATGCCTTGCATATTAATAGATGCTCAATAAATTAGACTATAATAAAATATATTCAGCAATGACAACAGTCTTAATTATTTAAGTATTTATAGTACTTACTAACAAATTTATATCATTATTAGATAATTCAGAGGTTAACTCAGAACCTGGAAGTACCTCAAGGTCATTGTCCCCTATATCCAGTTAGTCACCATTATCACCTACAACTCTGAGAGCACCCAGGAGTCCTATATAAGCTAAAACAAAAGTGCTTCAAAACTCCATCTAAGGTTCCTTAGTATTTCTACCAGACTCAGTCTGCCCTCTCTCTGCCTTCCATATCTTTTTATTTCCCATCCATATCTTGATTCCCCCTCCTTCCCCTACCCCTATGGATTAGTAACCCTGCTTTTAGTCATAGCTATAATCATGGCATCACTTCAAGGCACAATTTCTGGAATCTCATCAAAGAAAAGAAGTAACCAACACACCGCCTCCACCCTTGCTAGAGCCTTGTCTGATGGTAGAGAAAGTTTGGGCACCAGACTCTACTGATTCTAATACAAGTAACAGACACATTTTGAATTAGCTTCAGCAAAAGGAATTTATTGGTAATGATTCTGACTCCAATTCCAACGTGTGTGTGTTCATGGCGGTGGTTCCCCACACCACCAAGCAATTCTCCTACACCAGCGAGTGTCCTACAATTCAACTCAATTCTGACACTATCTACCTGGGGATAGGAGCAGATTCCACAGGGTAAGGGCTCAGTCTCACAGGACTGTCCAACCCTGCCTTCAAACACCAGTCAAAAGTCCAGGTTATCACTTGTGCTTCTGACTAACCTGCTATACATTGGAGGTCCCAACAACCCCTTTCTTGGGTTCAATTAATTTGCTAGAGTAACTCACGGAACTCAGAGAAACAGTTTACTTACTAGATTATCAATTTATTATAAAGAGATATAACTCAGGAACAGCCAGGTGGAGGAGATATACAAGGCAAGGTATGGGGAAAGGGCATGGAGCTTCCATGCCCTCTCCAAGCATGCTACACTCCCCAAATTGCCACGTGTTCACCAAACTGGAAGCTCTCCAAATCCCATTCTTTGGGGTTTTTATGGAGTCTTCATTATGTAAGAGGCATGATTGACCAAATCATTGGCCATGGGCAATTGATTCAGTCCCTCAGAGGTGGGAGGTGGAGGTGGGGAATAAAAGTTCTGACCCTCTAATCACAAGGTTAGTTCTCCTGACAACCACCCCTTATCCTTAGGTGGGCTCCAAAAATTACCTCATTAACATAACATAAGGCACCTTTATAGCTCACATCACTTAGGAAATTCCAAGAGTTTTAGGAGTTCTATGCCAGAAATGAGGATGAAGACCAAATACATACGTCTTACTATAAATCACCCCCCACCCCCTTCTATCTCTGTCTTTGTTCCAAAGCTGCCCTCAGTTTTTATTTTCATGTGGCCAACATAGCTTCCAAATTTACACCATCTTTGCTCTTGGGAAGATTTCAAACTTACTAGATGACTCAATCCAAATTTCAAATTCTCAGAAAAGGATGTGATTGGCCCAGTTTAGGTCAGGTGTAATCCACCTTGGTCCAGTCAGCTATGGACAAGGGGCAGATTCAAGTAACACAAATATGGCAACAGAGGGTCCACTTTTATGTTCTCAGAGAAGAGATGGGTCGTCAGACCTGAATGGTGTCTCCTACATCATGTCTCACCCACTCTTCCCTTCTTTTCCATTCCCACTGCCACCATTCCTGGCCCTTCAAGTCAGATAGGCCTTCCCATTCACTTCCCCCAAAGCTTTCCTCCTCCTTTCTCTTCCATCTCTGACTTTTTTCATTCACTTTCACCTATTTTTGTTGTTTCAACAATTTTTGTTGTTGTTGTTGTTTTTCACTTTTTAAAAAAATGAGGTATAATTGACATATAATATTATATTAGTTTCAGGTTCCAACATGATGATTTGATATTTGTATACACTGCAAAATGATTCCCACAATAAGTCTAGTTACCATTTGTCACTCTACATAGTTACAAATTTTTTTCTTACGTAACTTCCCCAATTTACTCTCTTAGCAACTTTCAAATATGCAATGCAGTATTATTAACTGTAGTCACCATGCTACACCTTACAACCCCCTGACTTATTTTTTTTATAACTGGAAGTTTGTACCTTTTGACCTCCTCCCACCCCTCTCCCCTCTGGCAACCACCAATCTGTTCCTTTTATCTATGAGCTTGGTTGTTTTGTTTACTTTTGCTTGTTTGTTTGTTTTGTTTTTTTAGATTGTACATATAAGTGAAAGCATACAGTATTTGTCTTTCTCTTTGTGATTTATTTCACTTCGTATAATGCCCTCAAGGTCCATCATGTTGTCACAAATGGCAAGATTCCATTCTTTTCTATGGCTAAGTAGTATTACATTGTGTATATATACCACATCTTCTTTATCTATTCATCATCCATCAGTGGACACTTAGGTTGCTTCTATGTCTTGGCTATTGTAAATAATGCTGCAATGAACATGGGGTGCATATATCTTTTTGAATTAGTGTTTTCATTTTCTTCAGATAAATACCCAAAAGTGGAATTGCTGGATCATATGGTAGTTCTATTTTTAGATTTTTGAGGCACTTCCATACTGTTTTCCATAGTGGCTGCACCAATTACATTCCCACAGTACATAAGGGCTCCCTTTTCTCCAGATCCTCATGTGACATTTGTTATTTCTTGTCTTTTTGAGAATAGCCATTCTGACAGGTGCAAGATGGTATCTCATTGTGGCTTTGATTTGCATTTTCCTGATAATTAGTGATGTTGAGCTTCTTTTTCACCTCTTTATTTTTAAATTTTTGGTTCATACCCCAGTTTTTATTTCTGCTCCTGGTCTCTTTGTGATTTTGTGACACTTGACCACTCACTGTCTCATTAAACTTCAACTTTCCCTTATGATTTGTGACTCAGCTTACTTCCCTTGGTCCAGCAAATCCACTGGCCATCTCAGACGAAGGGTTCGGTTATAGTCCTAATCCCTCAGAAACCCACTCCCTGCTCCTCTGCCCATTTCAGCAATGGTCCCATGAGAGGGAAGAGGGAGAACATGAGCCTGCAAACTGCTTCCAGATGAGTACAATATTCCTAAAACACTTCTTTGATCATATCACTCCTTGCCTCAAAAATTCTTCCATGATTCTTTAGCCTGATATTCAAAGATCTTTCAGAGTCGGGCTCCAAGCTATTTTCCCAACCTTTTCTCTATTTCCTTAATGAAGGTTCTAATCCACACACATTCCCTGAATGCTTTGCACAGAATTGTATTGCAGGTCTATTGTATACCTGGCACCTGGGAAGCAATACATGTTTCCTGTATGAATAAATGCAGAGTAAATGTCAGTCTGGCGTAACTTGATTTATTTGACCTTGAACAGTTTTCACAGTATAGCTATATGGAAGATGTGAGAAATTACATTAAACCTATACTGACCCTATGGCATATGTTGGTGCTGGTTTTTAAACCAAACTTCTGACAACAGCATATTTCCTATTTGTCTTTTTTCATAAAAATGGAGTGCAGAATATGACAGGAAAACATCTTAACTATTTGCATATGCTGGTTGTTTGAATTCCAAGCTAAACAAAAGTTTACTGTATTTCTAAATCCATCCTTTACTAGATGCCAGTAACTTGGGCTGTATTGTGAAGCCATCTGTAATTTTTTGCCTCTAGGATCTTTTGGCCTCTGGACAATACTGTTGCTTATCCTCTTTATCAAGCTTAGCCAAGTAAAATGAGACAAAGCCTGTTTTGTATGCTATAAGAACAACCACTTCAAGTTAAATTCTTTCGAGTCTGTTCTCACATTATTTTGTGTCATGGATACAAAATACCTTGACCTTCATTCTCTAAAATCTGTCTTTTGAAAGGTCATAATGATCACAATACTGAAAAATGATGTAAGCATAAACATTTTTTGCCGATATATGAAGATACTCTTGTCAAAGGAATATTTTACTATGAAATATACTATGTCTGTTTTAGCTCACCACATAAACCAACTTTAGTGTGGGTATCAATAAATACTTGTTAAATGAATGAATGAACAAATATGGAAAGTAAGAGAATCATGCATTTCCAGTCAATGACAGCTACATTAAATGGAGCTAGATATAGGTTAATTAATTTTAAAAGTAATTAAAGAAAATAAAATACCTAGTTGCCCTAACTAAATTTATTCTATATTATTAATTCCACAACTGTCTTTCTACCCTTTTATCTTCTCTAAAAAAGAAAATTATATTTTAAAAATTTTGGTGTTAAGGTTTTTCAGTGTTTACATTACTGTATAAATTTATAATGCTTATTCACTGCTTCCATATTGAATTTTAAAATATGTTTTATCTTGGCATAGTGACCTTTGAATTATTTTATTCAACTCTTTAACTGTCATGTATGCAAGGTGGTGTTGGGGCAGGGGAGGCATGATGTCTCAGCCTGAGTTCCTAAAACTGATGCTGTGACAAATTTTGGATGAAGCTTTCTCAGGCTACTTTTTTTTTTTTTTTTTTTTTTTTTTGCGGTACGCAGGCCTCTCACTGTTGTGGCCTCTTCCGTGGCGGAGCACAGGCTCCGGACGCGCAGGCTCAGCGGCCATGGCTCACGGGCCCAGCCACTATGGCTCACGGGCCCAGCCGCTCCGCAGCATGTGGGATCTTCCCGGACTGGGGCACGAACCCGCGTCCCCTGCATCAGCAGGTGGACTCTCAACCACTTCGCCACCAGGGAAGCACCCAGGCTACTTTTGTAGTGGAAAAGGGCTGTCTTTTTAAAGGGTCATTCAATCCTTGCCTTTTTAAAAAATCATAATCAAAATCTCTTTAAATATTCTTTAAATTTTAGAAATAGATTTTTTAATTTATGAGGCTCATTCATTAAGCTAAGATTCCAATAAATTTTCACTTATAATATTGGAAATCTTATTGCCAATTATTTAAATTTATGATAATATTTTCAAGCTTTTAAAATATATCTAATAATACTAATAGCTAACATTTTTTCAGGGTCCTTGGTCTATGTCAGTTACTATGTTGGGGCTTTTACATGAATTATCTTACTTAAGCCTCACAATAACCTTATTTGTGCCCATTATACAGATAAGAAAACAGGAGCTGAGAAACAAAGCAATGTGCTCAAGATCATACAGCTGGCAAATGGTAGGACCAGGATTTGAAACCAGATCTGCCTGATGCCAAAGCCTCCAGTTTTCAAATCTGCAACATTATGGCGAAGTCTCCTAGTAACACAGTCCTGAGAGAGGGTATTTCAGAAAGGCAAAGCCTTGAGGGAGGTTGATTGCTTTGGCATACCTTCCAGGTCTTCAGTACAGATTAGAATTTGCCTGTTTGCTGCAGGCAAATAGAAATGGTACAACAAGAGAACGAGTTAGAAGCTATTGCATTTCCAGGGTTAGTGCACTACAGTAGTTGCTACATCCTGGTATACTGGATTCTTGCCCTTTGGAAAGTGGGTTACAAACAGTTGTGCTCAATTGTGAGATTTAGATGAAAGAGAATGGGAAGTCTGGAGAGCTATTTTAAATTGCATGAGCATGAGGATGTGGGGATGACTGTTTAAGGAGAAATAAAGGGACCCTCTCCCTGACACTCTCCAGCCCCAAAGGAGAAAATACCCACTACCCTACTGCTCATGGGTGCACCTGGATTTTCCTCTTTACCTGGTACTGCAGGAATCAGACAACTCTGGGAATTTTTCAAAGTTAATTTGTCCCCAAAGGGAGTACAAAGGAATGGCATGCTTTTAGATCTCTTTTTGCTGGTTTAAGCCAAGAATGATGCTTCTAGACAGCAGTGAAAGTTGAGTATGTGGCCGAGTGCAGCATGTGGTCCCTTAATTTCACTAGAGTTCCACCCTGCAGACTGAGGTTGTTAGATGTCATCTTAAGTGTGAGTTTAATTTTTCTCAGTTTTGAACTTTGACCTTAATCTGGGCAGGCATATGCAGCTAAATGGGGACACCAGCATTCCTTTTGTGTCAGTGTTTCAGGTCATACTCCTTGGGCATCAGATATTCCCAGAAAAAGTCTAGCATTTCCAGACTTAATTTTTTAAAGTCATCACTGATGGCTCTTGAAAAGAAAGATCCAACTAGCATGCTAAAGTGAAATTTCCAAGGCTGAGTATACAATAACTGTTTAAAAGGTATTTTGCAAAACTCTGATCCAGTTCTTCCCCTCATGTTAAGTAACATATATTTGCCACACACACTCTCCACCAGCTCTTCTAGGAGCGGGCCTTTGGTTTCACATTCCATTCTCATTCCAGCCTCATCACTATGCTGAAACTGCATAGTTAAGGTCACCAGAAAACTTTATATTGCTACATTCTAAGATCTTATTTTAGTTATTTTATTGTTGTTGCTAATCCAGTCAAGTTCCTTATCCCATTTTTATATAGCGAAACATACATAAATTTAGTCCAAATGAAATGCCTCCCACCCGCTACTGTGGCCGGATAGATGCAGTGGATTTTTCCAAGACTCCTCAAAATCCCCACAGGACATATTGCTGCCAGTGACTGTATCTGCCCAGGTGGAATCTTGCTAAATCCGAGACACTTAACTCCATGCAGTGCCAAGCCATTTTATACTTGGAACTTACATCACCCTTCAGGAAGTACCTACATGCCTGTCTTTAAATGGTTTCTGGTTTGGGTTTCCATGTTAGCATACTCCTCATTTTCTTTCTATTTTTTTGGCTGTTCTTTCTTAGTCTCTTATGTCAGCTTCTCATCTGCTACCCAACAATTAAATGTCAGTGTTCCTCAGAATTCTGTTCTAGGCCCTCCACTCTTTGCCCTCTATACTTTCCACTGAGAAAATATCAATTCCCATGAGTTCAGTTGTCTATACACTGACAAATCCCAAATTTGTATCTCTGGCACAGATCACACTTCTGAGTGACACATTTGAATATGGAACTGCCTACAGGACACTTCAGTGTGGATGTCTCAAAGGCATCCCCAAGTCATTCAGTACATCCAAGACTGAACACATTGATCAGTGTTTCTTACCTGAGTTTATGGCTCCATTATTCATCCAGTTACTCAAGTCATAATCCTGGGGCCCATCCTTGACTCCTACTTCTCCCTCATCCCTCCCAACCAGTCAGCCAATCAAATTCTTAGATATGATTTACCATTGTCATCGTCCAGTGGAGAGTGTCCTTGGCCACAGATGCAAGCATCTTAGTCCTTGGGATAGGTATATCTCATTTATGCTTTACCTATTACCAAACACAGAACTGAAGAAAGACCATCACATCTGTGACAAACATTACCCCAGTGATGGTAGTTCACTGCCAGATGCCCCAGCAGTAACATCAGCTGCAGGTTATGTGCAGTTCCTGGCACTAACACCAACTCCATCCATCTCTCTCTCACAGATGTATGACACATGGAACTCTCCTTACTGTAATCCGTACTCAGATTTCATTTTCTAAGCAAACATTCCAGTCTTTGGGACAGATACTAATATATAGATGTTCTGGCTTTTTCCATCAGTCTTTGTGGGCTAATTAATATAAGCCACTAATGACAAATAGATCTACATTGTAAGAGTTGATAAAATCCAGTTTCTAAATCTACAGGACTAAGAGCCAGATCATAGGATGTGGTAAATTCACCAAGATAATCCATCCTGCGAAGCCTCTTGAAAGAAGGCCAGTTGATCTTGCCTAGAGATACCCATGTGCTTTCCATTTGCAATGTCTCTGAGGTCTTCTTGGGAAGATGCCTAAAGCCCTTGAACATTTGTTGAAAAAAATATACAAAATTGCTTGATTTAGTATAATTCATGCACAGACTTCCTTTAGTGATGGGGATTATTTGCAAAAATATGCCAGAATCTGGGATAGCAAAGGGAGTTGCTTCACCAGCCATTCAGAGTGCCTGGATGTGGTATTCCTCCTACACTGGTAAATATAGTGGCTACACAGAGAATTAACAATGTGGTGTTTCTCATAATAGCAACCTGAATATAAATGCCTTTGTTCATCTAACATTTTATCCTTCTCCCAAAGAGGACTGACTACCATATGAAATATGCCTTTGTGGTCCATTTTGTGACAAGCAACCTCAGAGATGGTTCAGCCCAAATACAGCTGACTCTGGCACATACAGTGCCCGTCCAAGTCAAGTTCACCATGGCTGAAACACTGAATTGGGTTCACTAAAAGCATTCTGCTGGAATCATTGCAGCCTACATGGGAAACAACTGGCCATTCTCTGTGTGTGGCAGGCATTTTAGGGCTTCGAGGACACCTTTTGTGGCCCATCCAGTAGAAACCACAAACTGCTTTAAGAACTCAGAACGATGATAAGCAATGAGGCTAGAAAAGACAGGACTTCAAGGAGGAAACAGCATTCCCTGAGTACAAGAGAAGAAGGTAGGGCATTCCAGACAGAGACAAGTTTTGGAAGCAAAAATGAGCTTTAAGTAGACCAGCCTGCAGAAAGCAGAAGGTACAAATCAAGCCAAAGTTCGGAAAACAGTGCAAATGGAGGGTTGGTGCCAGATCATGGAGGGCCTTGAAAGCCAGAAAAAGGACTTTAATCTTGACTGGTTGGAAAAAGGGAGCATCTTGAGGACAGCTTGGAGAACAGAGACCAAGAATCAGGAAGACTAATCAGATGACTATTGTAATAACCAGGGTCTAAGGATGTGAACTAAACTGGCCACTGTAAGAAAGAGAGGCATTTCTGAAAGGAAAATGGTGCAGTAAAAAATAACCCAATTCACAGTTATAACCAGCTATCATGCATAAGAGATAGTGTAGGGCCTAGCACTATGAGTCTCTCAATGGGGTCCATAAAATTTTCATAAGCACCCACCTTGGCTTTCATTCATCACACATGCCTTGACTCAAAATTCTGGAACATTTTCCTGTTCCCTATCTGAGCTGCAGATAAGGGAAAGGGGAAAGATTTCTAGGCTTCTAGAAAATTGTTGGCCCACAGGGCAAGAAAATTACCTTGGTTTTCCCTCTTTGTCCCTCATATTTAATGTCATCAAGCCCTGCAGATCCCAAACCTTCCTTGTATCTGCCCTTTTTCATCCATCTCCACTGCCTCTGTTCTCATTGCTGCATTTGGGTTCCTACCATAGATACCTAACACATCACCCATCTTCCAGTCTTGTCCCTTTCCAATATATCCTCCATACTTCTATCAGTGAACTGACAATCTTTGCAAAACTCTAGTCTGACTATTGCAATTCCACTTTAAAATATTAGTGATTTCCTGCTAAATGTGTTTAGAAGGAAGTTCAATCTCTTTATCCTAATATACAAGTGTTATCTTGATTTGGCCCAGATGTTGCAGACAGATGTACTTTGTTTGGCCACATATTTTAATATGATTGGGAAAATTCACATAAAAATGTGTATGTTAGATTTCTCTTGAAAAAGTAACAAAAAATATCTGACAATATTTGGACCTTCATTCATAATGACCACATCAGGCTGGAGTGAGGAATCGTTGCCCATTTGGACAAAGCATGTGCTCTCTGGTTTATCACTGTCTCCACTCTCCATATTGTATTTTACCCAACCTGCTTCACTCATTCACCTTATCTGCTTAGCTTCAGAAGCATTTTTGTTTGCAGCCTGTGGATACCCTCATATCATCCCCTATTACTTCTTCCCACACCCCTTATTTTACTGAACTACTTATAAGAAGAGGTAATATTGCAATAGGTAATGTAGCTTCCGGACTGTGTGACTTTGTAAGTGCTGCTTCCTCTGTTGAGAACATTCTGCCTTTACCCTTTACCTATCTAACACCAACTTTCCTTCAAGACAGTTCAAGGGCTCCTTCTCTAACTTCCCCTTAGTTCCCAGGCTCATTTCTTTGCCCTTCTCTGTAGTTTTCAACTCTTACAACCTGACTTTTATTGCCCCCATCACACCCTATACCTGCTCATTCACAGCACCTATCATACTGTGCTATAGTTAATAATTAGAATATTTTCCACACTAGACTATAAATTCCTTGCTAGATTTGCATTTCCTTTGCTTGGCACAGTACCTGGCATCTTATAAGAGCTGAGTAAATATTAAGTGAGTGCTGTTGGAAAAATTTATTTAGGGGTAACAGGCAAAACTAGTCAGTACAAAAAAGAATGTAATGGAAAGAGGAAGAGGACTGAACAATAGTTATTAGGTGAGAAAAGGGAAAGGAAACAAAGAAGAATTAATTTAGAGGAGAATTTGTCTAAACAATCTTAAAGGCAAAAGGAAGAGAGAGCTTCAAGTTCCAAAGGGAGACTCAGAGCCATCAAATGCCCTAGAAATACCAAGGATGACGGTATATTGAGAAAGCCCAGGCTTTAAACAAACTGATATCCAACCCTCAGTTCCACCACTTACTAGCCATGTGATCCAGCAAGTTACTTAACTTACTTAGCTCTTTTGAAACTCAGTTTCCTAATTTGTCGAATAAAACTTACTGTGGCAAGGGAGTGATTAGAAATAAAAAGCAAAAAGCTGAGAGAACTATTTTCATTAAAAATGCTATCATAGGGCTTCCCTGGTGGCGCAGTGGTTGAGAGTCCATCTGCCGATGCAGGGGACACGGGTTCGTGCCCCGGTCCAGGAAAATCCCATGTGCCGCGGAGCGGCTGGGCCCGTGAGCCATGGCCACTGAGCCTGCGCGTCTGGAGCCTGTGCTCCGCAATGGGAGAGGCCACAACAGTGAGAGGCCCGCGTACCACACACACACAAAAAAAATGCTATCATACACTGGTACCCCTTTATCAGTGTGTGGCAGATACATTCTCCCTCACTTCTCCATAGAACACCATATAAATTTGAAACCCTCAAGACTTCAGGCCATTGACAGTGGTAGCCAATGGAATTGATAGTGATGCCCAGCAGAAACAATGGTACCAATCAGGAGCAGCAGTGCAGGACAGTGCTGATGCCCATCAAAGCCCAGAGGAAGCAGCACTAGTGCCTCACAATCCACAGCAACGTGTGCATGGCAGACACAGCGGTACCCAAGAAAGATGGTCACTGGATGAACTTGTCTATGAACACGTGAGGCCCCACTGAGGACTCTCAGAAATATTTTAGGGTAAGCAGGGAGTTTTGAAAAGCATTAGTAGGTAAGAGCAAAAGCCAGAAAAACTCAGGTTAAATTACCATAGACAGTTGTTAGGATTCAAGATAATGCATAGAAAATTAGCTAGCAGAGCACCTGGCATTTTGTAGGCACTTTATAGTATTCAAAAAAGATGTGTATTGCTGTTATCATTATGAGAAGAGCCAATCATCACAAAGACCTTGTCACAGAAACTGCCTTCCACTTGCTTTTTATAAGTACCATGTTTTACGTTTTCTTTGCCTATGTTTATCTCATTCTAAACAAGTCAACCAGAATACCAGCTTCTTCTACATACCTGCCCATGCTTCCTATTTTATTCTTCCCCCCATCTTGGATTCCAATGTTGCAAAGTGTCAGAGAAGTCCAGTTGAAAGATTTCACTTCACTTAGCCAATAAAACATATCTTCTGTCTTATTTGCAATGGAAAATATGCCACCTATTCTAATTTCCCACCCCTTCCCTGCCAGGCAGAACCTGCTATCTCCTGAGAATTTCCCCAAAATCTTCAAAATACTAGCTATAGATATGTAATGATGGCCCAGTAGGATGTTCAGATTTCCTGTCTCTTCGCTAGGAACTGGAGTATTTCATCTTCTCCATGTATGACCTGAAGGAATAAATGAGCTCCTTCATGTTTCTAATAGTCTCTGCTGATAACTTACTCAATAACCAAAAGATAACAAATTACAGGAGTATGCACTGTTTCTTAAAAAATATTCCGCTCATATAATTTTTATGTGCTTGTCTTAATAATAATTTGATTACAAGTTACATTATCCAGTTTCAATGTAAATTCTTTTTTTTTTTTTGGCCACTCCACACGGCATGTAGGATCTTAGTTCCCCAAACAGGGATCGAACCTGCACCCCCTGTATTGGAAGCGTAGCATCTTAACCACTGAACTGCCAGGGAAGTCCCTGACATATTCCACAAGTTTCTCAAAGCAAAGAACAATTAAATTTTATCTTTGAAATATTGTAAATTATAGAAAAAATTATTTCATAACACGGGACCTCTTAAAATTGATGGAATAGTAGACACAAATTTGCAGAAATAGAGTCAATATATTTCTTCATCAAAAGTGACCTTTAGGGAGTTCCCTGGTGGTCCAGTGGTTAGGACTCGGTGCTTTCACTGCTGTGGCCCGCTGGGTTCAATCACTGGTCGGAAACTAAGATCCTGCAAGCTGCTTGGCAAGGACAAAAAAAAAAAAGTTACATTAAATATACCATTAAGGTAGAGTGAGACATTTAAAAGAGTAACTGTAGTGCCATGTACCCTCACAAAAAAAGCTTATTTATTAATAAAAATTAAAGAACTACATTTCCTAATAATAAAGCTGAAAAACAGAATTTCCGACATAAAACCAAAGGTTGCCAATGAGGCCAACCAACAAAATTGTCTAGCAACAAGAAGAAATGAAAGAAGGCAGGGAGTTGTTCTAAACTCTAGAGTTAGTTCATTAGGTTCTAGGACAACTAGTTGACCTGCTGACTCTCTGACCATTCCTGACAACCTGATCTCCTAAAAAGGCAAGAGGTGCTTCATGGGAAGAGGGTAGTGGACTAGAGCAGAGAATCTGTGTTTACTGGAAATCATCATGGCTTCAGGTCTCTTATTTTGGTCTTCAGAATATAATCAGCCTCACAGAATACAAAATATACAGACATATATGCTATCTATGGCTAACATATACAAATTTGGTAATTTTGCTAGAAATTGTCTTAGTGAAAGATCACACAGTGGTTGAAAAGGAGGATTTTATCTAGGTAGCATTATTTTTATTTTACTTATGGATAATTAAGAACTCTAAATATATTGGTATGAAACATAGAACCACAGATGATTTGAGATTATCTTCGCCATTACAAGTTGAAAGGGTAAAGGTTTATAAAACCACAGCGATAGATGTGTATAATGAAACAAAGGAGAAATGACTGAATAGTATACATTTATTTATATACATGTTGAAGTTATGATTTTAATATCAAAGTAGCTGTTGACTTACATCATCCTAGATTTAAAAACAAAGATCCTTCTTGATCTCAGTCTCTTGAATGATTACATCAGGAAAAATCTTCATAATTAAGGCTTTTGGTGTCTCTAGCATAGCTCCAAATGGGAACATTTTAATAGGCTTATATAAACTAGAAATAGGGTGATCACATAATTTATTGTCCAAGCCATGACAATTTTGAGAGAGAAAGGGGGCACTGACCAAATGGCGCATGAGGAAATGAGGCATAAACTAGGACGATCCCAGACAAACCAGTGTGTGTACTCCTTCTAGTCTAGCTGGAGATAAATCCCTTCTCCCATCTCAGCTTTTTATAGACATTTCCCAGTTTCAGCCTTGTCCTACCCCATGGCTGTAAGGTAGTATGGAGGGAGAAGTCCATTTTTCACCCCTACCCTAATTTCCCCCTTAATTCAAAGAGGCTTCATCTTCCCTTTGAGAGATTTCTTCACTGGCAATATTCAGCACTTGCCTACATGTCCAACATCAATAAATCAAATGATTATCAAAATTACATACAACATATCTGTCAATTAGAGAAAAGATAAAAGACTTTCAAAGACTAAAGACAAAAAAGATTGTAGATTATCACCTGATGACTCTGTTTAAAATGTGGTGGAATATTATCTATGAAGTATTAACAGATTATTTTTCTTTGACACTTTCCCATCTTTTAATACTTCCCCTCCTTCGTTGCCTCAGGGAAGGGGTGTTACAGAAGAAAGTAGATTTTAAAAGAGCCTCTTTCTTGCTTTTAAGTTTCAAAACCCAGGCCCTCAGGAGACCTGAACAGACTCAGGGCAGTTTTAAGAAAAAAAGAAAAAAGGAGAAAAGAAACAAAAATAAGAACCTGGCTTCAGGCCTGGAGGCTGGAAGGAGAGGAGAGTCAAGGGGAAGAAATAAGATCTTAGAAGCTTGGGGTCCTTGAGAAAAGAGCATCTGCACTCCCTCACCCCATCCCTCAGGTTGAATTGAGACCTTCAGGGGTCTACAGAAATTTGGGATAGGTTTAGGAGAGCCAAGAACAGAGGGGAGGTCCTGCAGGTGGCAAGACCCTGGAGAACAGGCACCTTAGACAGCCTCACCCATCCCCCAAGAGGGTGCAGAAAGCATGGAACACCTTCTGTGTGCCCAAGAGGGTGATGAATGACCCTGACACCTTACAGAGTTTTCCACTGCCCAGCAGGTCATGGGAGCACTTGACTCAGCAGCAGAATGACCACTGTTGCCCAAGAGGAGGGGCCAGACCCAAAGGGGGCTCTAGGAATGAGCCTGAGAGCTGACTCAATGACAGCCCGCATGGAGCACAGACTGAGGACTCAGTGAGGCGATGGTGGCCCCAAAGGACGTCAGTTTGGCCAGATGATCTAATGCCCAAGCCCCACCTCACACCCTGGCACTCCTGGAACATAAGTACAACCATGGGAAAAGGGAAGAGAAACCCCAACTTAACTGATATTATGTTTCTGCCATCCGAGGGGAAAGCTCAAAACAGAACTTAGGCTGAGCTAGAGGAAAAGACACTTATATTTCTTATTCATATGTGTTTGTGGATGAGAGTTTGAGCCCAGTACATATAGACAAGGACATGCAAAATGACAGATAGTAGTGCGACCTACTCAAAAAGAATAAGGAGGAAGAATATCAACCAGAACAGCTTTGAATCCAGACCTCCTCCACTCACACAATGAATTCAGATAGGTCCTCTGCCCCTCCATTCTTTTCAAACCACTTTAACCACTATGTCAACAAGTCCTTTCAATGCCATTTCCTTGACACCATCCCCTTCTTTCTATCTCCAGTGCCACTGCTTTAGCCCAAGCACTCACCATTTCTCTTTTGCACTAATGTATTGTATTAATAATAATAACGATAACGGCAACAACAAACTAACATTTATGTGGGCCTCCTATGCGGCAAGCATTGTGCTGTTTGCTGTATCTCTACTAACTCTTTTAATTGTTACATCAATCCTATGGGGTAGTTACTATCTTTATCCCCATTTCACAAAGGAGAAAACTGAGGCACAAAGAGGCTAAGTAAATCATCCACATCCATAGAGCTAGAAAATGATGAAGCCAGAAAATCTGGGCCCAGACACCTGTCTCCAGAGCTATTTCAAATGACTACTCTATACTGCTTTCTCTTAGTTTCCTAACTCCCCCTGCATCTCATATTGTGCCTCTCTTTTCCACATTATTACCTACATAATCTTTCTAAACCATAAATCTGAACAGAGTACATCTTTCATAAAATCCTTTAAAGGCTTCCCATCATTTTTAGCATAAAATATAAACTTCTTAGAAAGCTGACATGATTCAGCTCCTGCCTGTCCAGTCCCATCCCACAGGCATATTTTCCTGGCAGTGTAGAATTTTCCTGACATATACTACTGGCAATATTCCCTGACCCAAATGAATGGACAGGATGTCTCACTCACACACATACCCAAATTCCCACTTGCTCCTTTTAAGAGTTCACTTATGAGCTTCCTGGTTTTAGAAGCATGTTTTTTTATGATCCTAACCTAAAATATATAATAATAAATTCTAATCAGTAACTTTCTTGTCTGGTTAGTGAATTTTTTGTCTATCTTCCCCACTACACTGGGAGCATCCTAAAGTCAGGCTATATTTGATTTTATTTGTATTGGGCCAGAATGTGGCAGGCACTCAATACAATTGCCGAATGACATAATCAAAATACCTTTCATATCCTCATCTATTCGGCTCAATTCAACAATAATTTCACAAATATAAATGCCAGGCACTTTGAAATACTTTCAAATTCAATTCTCCTGGCAACATTATAAGATAGCCATTAGCATTCCAGTCTTAAAGATAAAGAAAACTGAAACTGAGAAGTGCATATAGAATAAAACAAGGTAATAATGTATTATCTTGCAGGATTTTTTGAGAATTAAAAATAACATAAATAAGTACCAAGTACTAAACATAGCAGTAACTCAATAACTGGTGATCCTTACAATTATTCATCTGTTGTAAGTACCAGGACTTATTAATGTTTCCTAACTATATGTCAAAGCTGGTCCAGATACACCACATCTGCTCATAATTTTAAATTAATGTCTCGTTTTTTTTTTTTTCCTAAGAACGTTACTTCCATTCTTTAGTGCTCATCCTGATCCTTGGTGTTAACCCTTGGTTCCCACAAGGTCCACATTTCTAATTTCTACAGATCATTTCACAAAATGAGACACAGCTCCCCGCTGGGGACCTCCTGACCCCACTTTGCGGAATACATTCTTACATTTTTCCCAGCATTTTAAAAGAATTTCCTTCCTGGCTTTAAGAAACTGGATGCTGCCTGCTTCTTGTCATTTTAAGAGTTGATGAGTTACAGCCTTGACTACACACAGCTATGGAGGACTGTGAGAGAAGCAGCTGGCTCTGCTCAGATGAACTAAGCAAGACTCCCTCAACCTTCAATTTCACTCTCCAGCCCCTCTCCACTAGCACCTGGAAATACTCATGCTCGCTAATGCTCATGGGGTACCATAAACTATTTGCTTCCCACTTCAGGGTGGGGTAGGGTTGACGCTGCCCAACCCAGATGAGCAGTGCCCAATTTTAGGATGCCAGTCCCAACTGTGCTCCCACCCTGACTTCATGCTCCCGCCCTCCTGACACTTCTGGGCCTTCTCCTCAGGAATTTAGGGAGAAGGGAAAGAAAGAGAGGAAAAGAGTGCAAAGAAAAGCCAGGAGTGGGTCCCAGATGAGCTCACACTCACTCAGAAAAGAGGATCTAAATTTGAAGATCCATTAGAGTAGGAGTGAACGTTGAAGCCAACTAGTTCACTGGTGAGTAAACGTCTTTGCATTTGGGCCACAATGAAAATGTCTGCAGGTGTGGCAGGAATGAATCTTTGCAATTTAACAGACAGTTTTTACTCCACATTTCCTCATACCTCACAACCCTTCTCTTTACACAGGTGGCAGATAGAATATGAGGCATGTGTTACCTCAAAGAAAAGATGACATAGCAGGCCACATAAAAATTCTTGGCTTATGCATTTCAAATTCATAGGCTTAATAATAATATTTTATCAAACTAAATATTTTGCATGTATTCTCTTATTTAATCTCCATAATTATGTGGTGTGGTAGATAGAATAATGGTCCCCTCAAAGATCTCCATGCCCTAATTCCTGAAACCTGTGAATAGGTTACCTTAGATGGCAAAAGAAACTTTGCAGATGTGGTTAAGTTAAGGATCTTGAGATGGGGAGATAAGCCTGGATTGTCCTGGTGGGTGAAATGTAATCACAACAGGGAGGCAGAAGACAGAGTCAGAGAAGGAGATGTGATGGTGAGATGAGGTGAGTTGAAGGGGAGAGCAGGGGAGGGAAGGGAATGGAGTTCAAGAAGTCATTCACTTTATCCAGGACCAGGGAACATTTGTTTATGTGATTTGGACAAGGTTCATGTTCTGTTCTGACATAAGTATAGAGTGGACTTGCTTTTGCCTTGATCCATCCCTTCACTGACTGACCTTGTTGGATGTTGCTGTTTTGTGAAATTGTTTATGTTGAACAGGGGAACAGTAAGGCCTAGCCAACAGTACCAGGCTAGCTCTTGTATGTCAGGGGCTGCTTCTTTCTCATTTTTTATATAGTTTGTATAATCATCCATTTGATGTTTCATTCTTTATTTAACTAGATGTTTCATTCTTTATTTAACTATGCCCTTCTCTTGAACATATAGGTTGTTTTCAGATTTTCAGTACTACAAATAAACCTGTAAATTTAGGCCTCCAGCTGCCTTAAATAATAAAGGAGATTTACTGGTTCCTGTAACTCATATGTCAAAAAAATGGAAAGACAAGCCACAGACTGGAAGAAAATATTGGCAAATCAAATACCTGATAAAGGTCTTGTGTGTCTAACATACACAAAGAACTCTCAAAACTCAGAAATTTTTTTCTTTTTAATGAACAAAAGGTTTTAACACATTACAAAAATATATATACATTTGGCATACAAACAAATGAAAATATGCTTAGCATCATTAGTCATTAGGAAAATGCACAATGAGATACTACCATACACACATTAGAATGACTAAAATGAAAAAGACTAATCATACCAAGTGCTGGCAAGGATATAGAGGAACTGGAAGTCTCATAAACTACTAGTGGGATGTATAACCACTTTGGAAAATGGTTTGGCAGTTTCTTAAAAAGTTAAACACATACCTACTGTGTTATACAGCCATTCTACGCCTAGGTATTTACCTAAAAGAAAAGGAAATATATGTCATACAAAGACCTGTATACAAATGATCATAGCAGTTTTATTTGTAATAGCCAAAAACTAGAAACAACCCAAATGTGCATCAGCAGGTATGTGGATAAACAATTGTGGTACATCCATACAATGGCACACTACTCAACAATAAAGAGGAATGAACTTTTGATACATACAACATGAATAAATTTTTAAAATAATTATGCTGAATGAAAGAAGCCAGATGGAAAAAAGTACACCTATTTATATAAAAAGTACATTCTATTTATATGAAACCCACAAAACGCAGCTAGTCTATAGCGAAAGGAAGCATATCAGATGTTGCCTGGGGAATGGGAGGGGTAGGAGTGACTGATTACAAAGGGGCAGGAGAAAACTTCTGGAAGTGATGGATAGGTTCACTGTCTTGTTTGTGGTGATGGTTTTACAGGATATATATACATCAAAACTCATTAAATTATACAATTTAAATATGTGCAGTTTAAATCATTATTTTTTAAAAGGAGGGAGAGTGAGGATGGGCTTCAAAGAAGCCAGTGACTGTCATCAGAGATCCAATTTCTTTCCCATACTCCACTGTGCCTCCTGGTCTGGAAGACAGAAAGCATCCCCTGATTGACAGGGGATTTCCAAGCAAGATGCCTGAGACCTGATATTCACCCCAACTGAGTATGCTTAGGTCATGTGGCTATTTTCCAAACAATCACTATGGTCAGAGGAAAAAAATACAGGGAACTAGGCTCACTACTGGAGAAGGGGTCATATACCTTTGTAGCTCTGATTATTTCCTTGTGAGAATATTATAAGTAGAATTACTCTGAAAAAAAAAGTTACCAAAATTTGTAAGGCTTAATGTCCTAGGGAAAAAAAAAAAGAAAGGCAGAGTTAAAAGGGTAATTGAGGAGAGTTTAGTGAAGGACTATTTACAAAGATGTGAGGAAAATTAAGGGCTAATGAAATTGCTGGGGGGACTAAGAACAGTGGGAGAGATGGGGAGATGGGGCAGGGAACCTTCTCCATTTTCTAGACCTGAAGGTGAATGGAGGAGCTGTTCTTGCAACCTGGTGAGAGAGAAAACTGGGAGAGGAGATACGGGTTGCTGCAGCCTTATGTAGGGAACACAGCCAGTCAATTTGGGGCCCAGCAGGGAGGGAGATGGGGAAACAAAGCCCCAACCTCTCTTTCCTTCTCACCTCTCTCCTGCCGGTTAACCAACCTTGCCCAGAGTCTAGAGGTTAAAGGATCCTGGGTGATGTGGTCCAGTCAGTACAGATCAGCTTCCCAGGGCACAGAGTGCAGAAGGGTGAAGAGGGGATATTGAACAAAGAGAATATCCAGCACAGTACTTCTTGCTCAGTTGCTTTCCTCAAAGCTACCTTTTATTTTTATTCTTTTATAAATTTATGTATTTGTTTATTTATTTTTGGCTGCATTGGATCTTCATTGCTGCACATGGGCTTTCTCTAGTTGCGGTGACTGGGGGCTACTCTTCATCAGAGTGCGCGGGCTTCTCATTGCAGTGGCTTCTCTTTGTTGTGGAGCACGGGCTCTAGGCACGTGGGCTTCCGTAGTTATGGCACACCGGTTTAGTTGCTCCGCGGCATGCAGGATCTTCCCGGACCAGGGCTCAAACCCATGTCCCCCGCATTGTCCGGTGGACTCTTAACCACTGCGCCACCAGGGAAGTCCAAAGCTACCTTTTAAGTTTTTGTATTTTCCTTTCTTAAAATACCGCTGGCAGGTGGTTAATGAGGGACTTCCATGCCCTGCTAAGAAATAGCCTCTTGTCTTATCCCTGTCCCCACATTGTTTGCTAAATATGTTTGAGGTTGTCTTACAACAACTGAAGTTCTCTATAAGGTAGGACAGCTGGGCATCTGGCAGCATAAATGGGGAATGGCTTTTTAAGGGAGTGTCATGCCAGTTCCAAAGGTTTAAGTCAAAAGAAAGTTCAGATGATCTCTTTCTCTCGGTTTCTTCCCTCTCCCCAAATTCATAAGCAGAATAGTCCTAAATAGATAAAAATGTAAAATAGCAGTCTCCTCAATTTGTCATTAAAGAATGTAAACACATGGTAGGTACCACTGAATGGCCATATTAGGAAATAGGAGAGGAACTAAGAAAGATAGGGACTTCCTTTCCATCGTAAAAGAGATTCGTGCCTTTACTTTCCAAGGTTTGGTATCTGTTATAAAATGATATTGTTGTTTTGTTGGAGCAGTAGGGGGCACAGTCTAAGCAGTGAGTCACTCTGCAGACCGGACTTGTCTGAGTGTGTCTGCAAATCACTAGAAGATGGGGTGGGGAGGGGGGAGGGGGGGTTGACGGTGGAAGTCCTGGTCTGAGTCAGAAAGCTGAGATCAGAAACACCCACGTTCAAGGACAGGAGAAGGTGGACGTCTCAATTCAAGCAGAGAGGGCAGATTCACCCTTCCTCTACCTTTTTGCTCTTCTCTCTTTTGGTTCAATGGATTGGATCATGCCTACCGGAATTGGTAGGGGGCTCTTTACTCAGTCTACTGATTCAAATGCTAATCTGGAATCACCCTCACAGACACACCCAGAAAAAAATGTTCTACCAGCTATCTGGCCATTCCGTAGCCCAGTCAAGTTGACACATAAGTTTAACCATCACACTGTGTTTGAAAAAAAGAAAAACCTGCTTTAACTACCTGCTTAACAGGATTATTGAAATATTACACTCAAAAATTTAATGTGAAAAAAAGCACAGTGTCTGGTTCATAATAGGCAAAGTTAGTTTTCTGTTTCATACTATCTGCTTCCCCACTCAATGCCACTGTCTACGTAAAACCTCTTTTCATCAGTCATAAGAAGTTGTTTTTAATCACTTGACTGCTTTGTTCATTTTTTTTTTCTTTTTGTTGTGACTTCAGCTGCCACTCAGTCAGGTATAATTTGCTAATATCCTTTTGAACATACTCTGAGTTAAGTTAAGATAAATGCTGTGTACATTTAAGGAAGGAATGGAAAATGGGACAGTAACTATAGTGGATTGAATAGTGCCCCGCAAAGATAGGCCCAGCTCCAAGTCTCTGGAACCCGTAAATGTGACTTTATTTGAAAAAAAAGGGTCTTTGCAGGTGTAATTAAGCCAAGAATCTCAAGATGAGATCATTCTGGTTAATCTGGGTAGGGCTCAAATCCAATGACAAGTGACCTTATATGAGACACATAAGGAGAAACAGGAATAGAAAACAAGAAGATCACGTGAAGATGGAGGCAGAGATTGGAATTATGCTGCCGCCAACCAGGGTATACCTGGAGCCCCCAGAAGTTGCACCAGGTAAGAAAGGACCCCTCTAGAGCTTTCAGAGGGCGGGTGGCCCTGCTGACACCTTGATTTCAGACGTCTGGCCTCTGTAACTGTGAGAGAATAAATTTCTGTTGTAAGCCATCCAGTGTGTGGTAATTTATTATAGCAGCCACAGGTACTGTTATAAGAAATCACATCTACTGCATGCTAGTGCTCTTACAGGAGCTTCAAACATGCTGTGTCATTTAGCCCTCAAAAGAACTCGTTCAGGTAGTATTAAAATCAGTGCCTATTTTTAGATGAAGTAATTCATCCACAGTCACAGAGTTAATGAATGATGAGCTGAGATTAAATCTAATAACTTTGATCATAAAGCTCATACACTATCCATTGTATCATGCTACCTGTCAAATACATTATGCTATTTAAAGAGAATGTGACATTGAAAAAAAATCAATTTTTTTTAACCCATAAACATACAAAGTAGTGTCACCATATAAGTGTTCATAAATATTTTCCACCTGCTTGATAATTGAATGGACAGGAATGTTTAAGTAGAGATAAGATGGCAATACCCTATTAAGTATGTCAAGGAGTGCTACACTTCAATATTGGTATTTATGTTTCTTTTTAATCTTTTAACTTTTCCTTTAGGTGACCTTAGTTTTTTATTTATTCATTTAATAATTCATATGTGTCAGGTAATGTGCTAGGTGATAGTGATATAAAAATAAATAAGATATTATTCCCGTCCAAGTTACTCCAAAAGGAAAATTTATTACAGCTTATAAGTTGTATAAAATAGATTGTTCAAACACTTTAACCATCGATAATGTAATGTTGCTAAAATTTTCATATGTTCTACTCTTTACTGCTATTCAAACAATGAAGATATCCCACCTTGGTGTGAAACATAAATTTACATAAGCTCTGTTTTACATATATGCTTGGAACAAGTTGTCAATATGACATAAGTACATGTAGTTATTAGTCATGATGATAATGTGTGGGAATGGGTAAGGGTCAAGGCAGAGCCATAGAACTTCTAAGTTTTTTCATAGTTTAGCTCAGATCATTGTGTGAATTTTCCCAACCCAGGAGCAAGAGACTCTGAAGAGATTATCTCATTTAAGCAAGGTGACCAGTCTCAAAAGACTATTAATATTTCTGTTACTTAAACCTGTTAAACTCCATTTCTATTGAATACCACTCGTAAATGTTGGGAGATAATTTTCTATTGATCTCTCACTTTTCTGCACGTCCTGTTAATAGAATCACTGATAGCTATTGTTCTAGGCTGTCTTTTTAAGGATGTCTATATAGCAAACAGCTTGGGATGACTGAGATAGTATTTGTCTCTGGAGTAGAGGGCAGATTTATTTGCTGACCAATAAAATAAAGATCATGTCTTTCACCAGGGAAAAGTCTGAGCAGGTCTGCTTGGGGCCACTCTGGCATGTACAACCTGGAAAGGAGGAGGGAGTTGACCAACGGGGAAGAGAAAGCAGTGAATAAATACTTGCTTCCTCTTTTAAACCTGGGTGAAATGCTCTATAACACTTTTCAAAAGCCCCCTCAGAGGATTCTGCAAGATTGTGCACCAGTCACGCACAGGGGTGGCCAGACCCTTAACACATCCTTGTCTTGGCTTCTCCACCTTCCTGCCTGTTATGCCTGCTCCCTGGAATAACACAGTTTAATAAATGTTACTGGCCTTAAGGGGAATCCACACAAAGACACCATCTTGGTGTCTTGGTTTTAGCAATTGTTATTTTCCTGTAACTTAATGTCTGGAATATTTGAAGAGTTATTATTATCAGTGTTGGGACTAAGCTGTTTAGTGCAAAAATCCTGGGTTCTAACAGAATCCAATGCTTTTCAGGTGCCTTAAGAAGAGTGGTTAGTTCCTTTCTTAATTTCTTTCATAGGACTCCCTAATTTCATATTGAAAAAGAGAAAATGTAAACTGAGAACCACAAAAGAGCATGGAAGAGAGAAGTGGGCATATTCATTCCATGAATACATGAGTTTCCATAACTGCCTACTCAAGATTAACTAAAAAAAAAAAAAATAAGAAAAAAGACAGGAAAATTTGGGATGCTGGTTGTTAAACCAATTTTACAATAAAGTGTTCACCTTGTTCAAGCAAAGTGTAAAGTTTAGGGAACTTATCCTTCAGTTTTAATATTCATGATGACTATCCATGGGTAAACTGCAGTGGAAATGTGGTGAAAGAATGCACTGGCCAGGGGTCTTGCTACAAGGAGCTATCTTGTAAAGTTAACTTGCTTTGACAAGTTCCAGATGTGCTTCATCTGACCAGAATTATTGACATACTGGAGCTGAGCATAGATCAAGGAGATGTGATTTCTTGAAATATAGAAGATGAGTGTTTATATAATCAATTGTTTGTCTTATAGGATCTAAAACTAGAATATATATATTTTTTATTTTAATCATTTTTGGTAAGACTGTTGTTATGCTTTATGTGTGTGTCACATGAAAGAAGGCACCAATCATTTTCATTTCTGGGCCTCTATTTTCCCTTCTCTTTTATATTTTGGTTGCCACCCTCTGCCACTTTCTTAGCTATGTGATGGCTTGAAGAGATAGTGGCTATACCTTCTTAAAGCCAATAACTCACTACCTTCAAGGATGGCTAGTAGGCAAGGGACCCTCTTTAGGTCCCTCTAACATATTCTGAGATCAAAGTTACCCTTTCTGAGGAACTTGCAGGTTTCTATAGAGATGCCATAAAAACTCTCCAGGAAAGTTTATGATGTAGCCTATAATGTGCTCCAAATTTTAAGACACATGTGCTACTCTATCCTTTTCATGTGGATAGGGAGTAAGCATGTATTAGAATGTATGAGTAACAACATAAGTGTGACTTAAACTGTTAAGAAGGATTAGAATCATTGCTCTTGAGAACACTGAAGTAATTTTACTGGCTTTACCATAACCCATTGCCAGCTATACAAATGCAGGAAGGAAAGGCTCAGTGGATCTTTGCCTTCACTTCAAAGAGGCACTGAGTATTTGCTGCCTTCTCCCTCTTCATATCAAAATTAAATACCAGGGACTTCCCTGGTGGCTCAGTGGTTAAGAATCCGCCTGCCAGCGCAGGGGACACGGGTGGTTCGAGCCCTGGGTCTGGAAGATCCCACATGCTGCGGAGCAGCTAAGCCCATGCGCCACAACTACTGAGCCTGCACTCTAGAGCCTGCGAGCCACAACTACTGAAGCTCACGCGCCTAGAGCACATGCTCCACAACAAGAGAAGCCACCCAGTGAGAAGCCCATGCACCGCAAACGAAGAGTAGTCCCCACTCGCTGCAACTTGAGAAAGCCCGCGAGCAGCAATGAAGACCCAACTCAGCCAAAAAATAAATAATTAATTAATTATTTTAAAAAGAATGTCACTTGGTTATCAAGAGTCTTAAAAAGAGTATTTAAAAAAAAAATTAAAGACCAAAGTCATTGTCCATCCAGAGTCACACTGTTAAAGTCTTTGTGATATGGATTTGTGCCATATTTCCTCCACTCTGTCTTCTGTATTTTTTTCACACAGAGAGGGTGAATTGGGGCTCTCCTATCAAGATAAAGAAACTACCGTTATAAAGTACTAGTCTCAATTCTTAACTGTTGTAATTAACAAATACTAGTGCATTTGTATCCTCTCTTTCTCTGTATTAAATAGCTGATTTACTGTATGGTAAACATTTCTTCTGCACTCCTTAATGGCATTTGTTTAATTCGTATGTTCATGCTAAAATGCAAGCTGCTTTTGTGAGGCTCTAAAAGCTGACAAACTTTTTCCATAAAACATTTTAGACTTTGTGGGCCACATGTCTCTGTGGAACTTATTCAACTCTGCCATTGTAGGACAAAAACAGCCATAGACATTACATAAACAAATGAGCATGGCTGTGTCCCAATACAACTTTATTTATGGCATTGAAATTTGGTTTTCATGTAATTTTCATGTGTCACAAAATAGTATTCTTTTAAAAAAAGTGTTTTCAATAATTTAAAAATGTAAATTCATTTTAGCTTGCCGTGTGTATGAAAACAGGCAGCAAACTAGATTTGGCCCACAGATCACTGATGCTCCAATATCAAACTTATGAGAGTTACAGTTTATCATTGTGCTTAAAGCTTTAGAGTAAACCATGCCTGTGCCTCCTTTTTAAATTCTATTTTAGTATTTTGGGGGAGGGGCAAGGATTTACAACCTTACTGTAAAATTCTTCTTTGGGCTAAAATTTGGTATTTAAAACCTAAAATAGAGAAGACAATTGTTCTAAATATGAAAAATCACTAGGACTGAACCCCAACTAACGTTGCTGTATTAAACTATATCTTGATTAACTGTCTTAAAAATAATGAACATTCACCTCTTTAAGTATTTTAAATAAAAGTTGACTAATTATAATTTTCTTCTGTAATTTAAAAACATACAGGAGGGACTTCCCTGGTGGCACAGTGATTAAGAATCAACCTGCCAATGCAGGGGACACAGGTTGAAGCCCTGGTCTGGGAAGATACCATATGCCGCAGAGCAACTAAGCCCGGGCACCACAGCTACTGAGCCTGTGCTCTAGAGCCCATGCACCACAACTACTGAACCCACGTGCTGCAACTACTGAAGCCTGTGTGCCTAAAGCCCATGCTCCACAACAAGAGAAGCCACTGCAAAGAGAAGCCCACGCACTGCAACAAAGAGTAGCCCTGGTTCACCACAACTAGAGAACGCCCGTGCACAGCAACGAAGACCCAAAGCAGCCAAAAAAAAAAAAAAAAAAGCAAATGGCAGTGCCATTTAAAAAGAAAAAAAACAGGAATATTAAAAGTTTCATACAAAACTGATTTATCATTTAAAATTTTTCCTCAAGCATATTTCTTTTCTAGCAAAAGGGCGCCAAGACAAAGGCCCTGAACTTGGAAATTCTAGTGATTTTTCAAAACTTTAAATCATCTTCTTTAAAGATAACAAGAAAATGGAAGTCAAACAATTATGACTTCACTGTAGTGAATATTTTTCCCAATTCCCATTCCCATTGGCTGAAGTGAAATTGTCAGCTCATTTTGGAGTGGTACAAGATGCTAGCAAGATTTAGTCCCAGGAGATGAGGCTCGACACATCACAGTACTTGCTCCTTGACCTCCCTGTCCTAACAGTATTTTACATTATATTGGAACCCAATGAATGTAAAGAAAATCTCAACTTTCATAAGTTTGCATTTGAACTTTAAAAATATGAATTTGGTCCTATGAGTCTCTCTGAATTTTAGGGATAATAACAGGATTTATTCCAAAGTGTTTGAAATCTGAATGTTTTAGGGGGGAAAATATGTTGTTTTCTTTGTGTGCTTCAATCACCTTCAAGTATAGCATGTTTATTTCATCTTATGAATACTTTTCTCTCTTGGTAGATTGCCAGTTATTTCTTACAGATCTTTCCATTCTTCATGTTTTTAATTTTGGAACTGAGTTACAACTACCCACATGTACCACATAGATGGATAGATGAACAAATATACAAAACAAAAAGATAGATAAATATTATACTGAATAGGTTGGCTTCTTTTTTTTTTATTTTTTCCTAATCCTGAGAGATTTGTCTCTCTTTAAGCTATGCTACAAAATAGTATCTTCTTTCCAATAATGGAGCATGCAATTACTTATACTGTACTTTCATACTGAATTACAAATTAAACTTAGCCTGAGGCACTTACTTGCTATCTATGTTAAACAAAACATTTTTGAAAATATAACTGAGGTATACTGGAAAAACTGGATATCCACATGCAAACAAGTGAAGTTGGACTTTTACCTAACACCATATACAAACATTAACTCAAAATGGATCAAAGACCTAAACATAAGAGCAAAATCTATATATCTCTTAGAAGGAAACAAAGGGCAAAAGTTAGATTGGGCAATTTCTTGAATATGACACCAAAAGCACAGGCAACAAAAGAAAAAAAATAGACAAATTGAATTTCATAAAAATGAAAAACTCTTGTGCATCAAAAGACATTATCAATGGAGTAAAAAAGAGAACCCACAGAACAGGAGAAAATATTGGCAAATCATATATCTGATAAGGGATTAATATCTAGAATATGTAGAGAACTCCTAAAACTCAACAAAAACAAAATGCAATTCAAAAAGGTTGAAGAACTTGAATAGTCATTTCTTCAAATAGGATATACAAATGACCAAGGAGCACCTGAAAAGATACTCAACATCACTAATCACTGGGGAAATGTAAATCAAAACTACAATGAGATACAACCTCACACCCATTAGTATGGTTCCTATCTAAAACAAAACAAAAAACCAGAAAATAAGAAGTGCTGGCAAGGATGTGGAGAAATTAGATCCCTTTATGCACTGTTGATGGGACTGTAAAATGGTACAGCTACTGTGGAAAACTGTATGGAAAACTCAAAAAATTAAAAATAGAATTACCATATGAGCCAGCAGTTCCTCTTCTGGATATATACCCCAAAGAAATGAAAACAAGGTTTTGAAAAGATATTTGTACACCCAAGTTTATAGCAGCATTATTCATAATAGCTAAAATGTGGAAGAAACTTGTGTCCACTGATCGATTAATGGATAATCAAAATGTGGTATATGTACACAGTGGAATATTATTAATCCACAAAAGGAAGGAAATTCTGACATATGCTACAACATGGATGAACCTTAAAGACATTCTGCTTAGTGAAATAACTCAGGCACAAAAAGACAAATACTGTATGATTCCTCTTTTATGTGGTACATAGAGTAGTCAAATTTATAGAGATAGAAAGTAGAATGGTGGCTGCCAGGGGCTGAGGGAAGCAGGGAATGGGGAGTTATTGTTTCACGAGTATAGAGTTTCTGCTTTGCAAGGTAAAAAAGAGTTCTGGAGATGGCTGGTGCTGATGTTGCACAACAGTATGAGTGGACTTAATACCACTGAACTGCATGCTTAAAAATGGTTAAGATGGGTAAGGTTATGTGTATTTTTGTTTTAAAAAAATTTTGTTTTAAATATAGTCAAGGTCTAATATAAACCAAGACCTTTGTAATCAAAGAGTCCTGGATTCAGATTCCAGTTCTGCACTTACTGGCTGGTAGTCGTCAGCAATCTACTTAGTCTTTTCTAAAGCTCATTTTCCTAGGCCATAAAATAGTTTCAATAATTAAAGAATTAATGAGATAGCACATATAAAGATCTTACTACAGGGCCTGGCTGAGTGCCTGTGACAGTACCCATTCAATATATCCTTTTCTCTTCTTCTCATTATACCAATAATTCAAACATACATCAAACGGGATTGAAAGGGAATTCTTGGAAGTTTTCCCTTATTGCACTGCTATTGAACTTTCCTAATTTCTATTCAGGATGCCTGGTTAAGAGGGAAGTCCCCTAGTTCGGTTGCTAGAATTTATGTCCCTCAATGCCACTACTGTGTTCTTCTACCTATAAATGTCCATTTCTCTCACTATTCCAATTTAAGACTAAGCTTAAACATTATCCACCTACCTCAACTGGAGCTCGGCCCTGACAACAGGGGTGGGGTGGGAACCATTTATCCCAATTCTCTCTCAACTATCCACCAGGTTTTTAAAAACAAATAGGCCTATTTATTCGAGAGGCAGCAAGCCAGAAAGAAAGTAGTGCCAACAGCTGTCAGCCTCTTTTTGTGAGCCAGCACCTGTATACAGGGAATATCTGTTCTGTTCGTTCATATTCTCCCACCATGGACCCCAGAGCAGTGTAGTCTCTTGTTTTAGGTGTTTTCTCACAGGAGAGATGTGTCTGGAGGCAAATGCCATGTTAGTGACCTTTCCTGGATTGTGACTTCAACTGCAACTGACTCTCATCTTCAGGGGGAAGCAAGAAAAGGTAGAATCCAGTCTCAATCATCACCCAGACAAGCAGGATACACATAGGAAGTTCCTCCTGTGCCCAGGGTTCAGGCTGTCCCCTCTCCAGCCCCTACTCCACACAGGGCCCCACTGCTCACTAATCCACCTCCCTCAAAAATGGCTACATTAGAAGAAGGGATGTCTTCTTCATTGGCTAATTTGTTCCTACATCCACTCATTAGAATCACTGACCTAGTTATTATTGCTTCAGCTGTTTTCTCCTGCAAAGGAGACCACATTTGGCAACACTAGAAATAACATTCTTGTGGTCACATCAGCAATGATGAGAACAGGGTTGTTACTTTTGCTTTCTTGTAAACTTTTTAGTTTATAAACAAACTAGATGCGTCTCTCCTTTCAACATCTCTCAAGGAGAAATAAGCACAAACAAAATAGAAAGAACTTGTATGCAGCATAAAGCATCATGTAGGAATAAACTCCTTTTGAAACTTTTCCATAAAGAGACCATTACAGATCATTTATTTCAAGTTTTCACTCTTGCTCGCTCTCTCTCTAAACACTTATTGAAAAGGGCACCTTGCTTATAGCTACTTCCTCCTACACTCTCTCCTAAGTGATCTTAATAAAACTTGTGTTTTTCTCTCTCTCCTGCAGTTAATATCTTTTACTAGCTCTCTACCGCCCTCATTTTGAGAATAGCACACGAGAAGCTTCATGATGAGGTTCCTGTTTACTCTCTAGCTTTTCTGCTACCAATCTTTCTCTATTTGTGCTGAAATAATACCAAACAACTTATAGTTCCCTGAACAGTCCTCTTAGAAAGCCTAAGAGAATGCCTCTTCCTTCCCCCATCACTGGGGAACTTCTATCAAATTTTCAAAACCCAGCTTGGACTTCAATTCCCCTGGAAAAAGTTTTCTGATTCAGAATTAATAACTCCTTCTTCTATACACTTATTCCATTCTACTCATTCATTTATTTGACAAATTCAATAACATTCGACAAATATTTACTGACCTACTTAACACATGTCAAGTACTGTGCTAGAGAATTTCATCACCATTATTGTCATCCTGGCTAACACTCACACAGAGTTCACACTGTGCCAGGCACTGTTCTAAATGATATACATGTACTAATTCACTGACCTGAGTAACAACTCTTTGAAGTAGATACTCTTACTATCACCATTGTGTAAATGAAGCAACTGAATCCCAGAGAAGTTAAGTAACTTGCCTTTGCTCCCCCTGGTAGTCCAGCTTCAGAGTGCATGTTCAAGACAAGCCTCATCCATATCGTAACAGAGATAACAAGGCTAATGAGGAAGATTGACATTAACAAGCAATTATAGCACAATGTGATAAAAGAATGAATACAAGATGCCATGGAAGCGTGCATTTGAAGAACTAACCTATTCAGTTGGTGAGGCTTCCCTGAGAAAGATGTGCTTAAAGCTGAGTTGGTGAAGGATGAGTATGGAAACTGTCCACTTCAACCCCTATACAGACTTCAAACTACTTGAGGGAACAGTCCTCTTCTTAGTTATCTCTGTATGACAGGACCTATTCTACTGCTAGGCACACGAAATGTGAGGAGGTATTATTTACTGAATAAATACATAAATTAAAATGTTAGGTATCTTCTATGAGCTCCACCAGGAGCTTTTTTTTTTTTAACATCTTTATTGGAGTATAATTGCTTTACAATGGTGTGTTAGTTTCTGCTTTATAACAAAGTGAATCAGTTATACATATACATATATCCCCATATCTCCTCCCTCTTGCATCTCCCTCCCACCCTCCCTATCCTCCCCTCTAGGTGGTCACAAAGCACCGAGCTGATCTCCCTGTGCTGTGTGGCTGCTTCCCACTAGCTATCTATTTTACATTTGGTAGTGTATATATGTCCATGCCACTCTCTCACTTCATCCCAGCTTACCCTTCCCCCTCCCCGTGTCCTCAAGTCCATTCTCAACGTCTGCATCTTTATTCCTGTCCCGCGCCTAGGTTCTTCAGAACCTTTTTTTGTTTTTTTAGATTTCATATATATGTGTTAGCATACGGTATTTGTCTTTCTCTTTCTGACTTACTTCACTCTGTATGACAGACTCTAGGTCCATCCACCTCACTACAAGTAACTCTCGTTTCTTTTTATGGCTGAGTAATATTCCACTGTATATATGTGCCACATCTTTATCCATTCATCTGTCGATGGACACTTAGGTTGCTTCCTACCAGGAGCTTTAAATATTTTACTTAATCTGTATATAACAATTCTGCAAAGCAGTTATTTTTCTCTTCTGAATCACTAATTGAGAAACTAAACTTCAGTTCATTAGTGGACCTTTGTGTATTTCAGAATTCCTTGCTGTTCTGCAGTTTCAGAATTGACTCATGGACAGTTCTTTGACTTTTAAATAATTTATAATTTTATTTTATTTTTATTTATTTATTTTTTGGCCATGCCACGTGGCTTGCAGGATCTTAGTTCCCCAACCAGGGACTGAAACTGCACCCTCCACAGTGAAAGCACAAAATCCTAACCAGGGAATTCCTTATAATTTTATTTTTGAAATACACATTTTCCCCATGAAACTCTAAGTGTTTTGTCCTATGTATATTTTACAATGAAAATCTAGGATTTTATTTTATAACATGTGGGTTTATTTCATTTACCTATTTCTTAGTCCATTCAGTCTGCTGAAACAAAAATCATAGATTAGGTGGCTTAAACAACAAACATTTATTTCTCACAGCTCTGGAGGCTTGGAAAGTCCAAGATCAAGATTTAGATAGAATGAATATCTGGTGAGAACACGCTTCCTCGTTCATAGACAGGAACTATTTATGTCTATTACTATTGTTATGTCCCCACCTGGCAGAAGAGGTGAGGTAGCTCTCTGAGGTCTCCTATATAAGAGTCCTAATCCCATTCATGAAGTTCCACCCTCATCATCTAATCACCTCCCAAAGGCCCCACCTCCTAATACCACCACTTTGGGGATTAGGGTTCAGTATCAATGTGTGAAGTGACTGGGGCGGCGGGGGGAGGCGTAAACATTCAGTCTACAGCAATTGCCCTAAGAGACAATTTTTGTTCATATTCAAAAGCTATGTACCTTGAACGACCTTTATAAAAAACACAGGGTTAAGGGTGCTAACCCTCTATGCAGTCCAAAATTTTTTACAGTCAGCCCTCTATACCCGTGGTTCAGCCAACTTCAGACCCTATAGTACTGCAGTACATATTTATTGAAATAATCATCATATAAGTGAACCCACACAGTTCAAACCTGTGTTGTTCAAGGGTCACTTGTAATTGCTAAGTTGTCTATCTTTGAGGACTTTCTAAGTGCCTCAGCTTCTCAGCTTAATAGTGAAGATAAAAAAAATAAGTGGGGAGAGGATAAGGCTTCTCATAACTTTTCCTTTTTATACACTAAGCGGTTCTTTCTTTCTTTTCTTTTTTTCTTTTTCTTTTTTCCATTAGGTACCTCCATGAAGAGAGAAGAGATGAACAGAATTATTTGAAAGTTGTGCTGGGAACTTATTCTGCATTGACTGTACAACTAGCCAGGAACTCCACACTCTTCCCAGAGTGAGAGACCGTACTCAACTCAAATTAAGTCTCTACTTGGTGGGCACCTGGTTTTCCCCATACTAGCTGTCTATAATCACTTGGAATCTAAACACAGATCGCCTGGTGCTCAAGTAGTTTGAACCCCACTAATAAGATTGTTCACTCCTGTTGCACATGGGAGTCAAATGGGGAGTTTTAAGAGAATCTGATGTTTGGATCCCACCCCCAGAAATTCTTATGTAACTGGTATGGGCTTCGGCATTTTTAACAGCTTCTTAGGTGATTCTAATGTGCAGGCAATGTTGACAACCAGTGTTCTAGAACACTGGACTGTAGATTCTGATCCAGGAGGTATGGGGTGGGGATGAGGTTCTGCATTTCTTTCCTGTGCCTATGTGCTGAAATGGCTGCAAGCAGAAAGTACTAATGGAGCCCAGAGGAGGGGATACAACTTACTGCCTGGGGAGAAATTGGAATAGGCAAAATAACTGAGCCTGAGCATGGGAATCAGGATATTTTCAATCAGGATAATTTGGTCTTTTCACACCAAAACACAACTTTTCCTCCAGCAAATTTAACTACCCTGTGGAATGCTCTTATCTCTGAAATCCCAGTTTTCACCACTCTGTGAACCATCTACTACTTCTATTCTTCTAACTCAACCTTATACCTCCATTATAACCAATCCTTACATTACAGAGAGAGTTCCAATTCATTGTCCCCAGCACTTCTTATCTACCTATCTATTGATTCAACAGTCCATCAATCTATATATATCATTATCTATCACCTTCCTAAAAACTTTCCTCTTCACCTCCCAGAAATTCCGTGGTGCATCATTACAATCACTTCCTTGTAAATATCCTTACTTGCCCCTCTCTGTGTGATGTCCATCCTTAGTTAAATCCAGCTATTCCTTTCCACATCTGCATTCTCTTGACTGAAGTTTACTTGAGGACTCTTGACTGAAGTTTACTTGAGAAAATAAACATAACACTATACTCTCTGAACTCACTTTAAATTTATAACACAAATAGAAAATGGGCATTCAACCCCACTGGCAATGTCACAATCTTTCTACACTCCTCACTCTCAGAAGATACCTCTGATCTTCTCACTCCTCCAACCTTTTTTTTTTTTTTTTTTTTTTTTTTTTGCGGTAGGCGGGCCTCTCACTGTTGTGGCCTCTCCCCTTGCAGAGCACAGGCTCCGGATGCGCAGGCTCAGCAGCCATGGCTCACGGGCCCAGCCGCTCTGCGGCATGTGGGATCTTCCCAGACCGGGGCACGAACCCGTGTCCCCTGCATCGGCAGGCGGACTCTCAACCACTGCGCCACCAGGGAAGCCCCAAAGGCACTTTTTTTTTTTTTTTTTTGGCGGTACGCGGGCCTTTCACTGTTGTGGCCTCTCCTGTTGCGGAGCACAGGCTCCGGACACGCGGGCTCAGCAGCCATGGCTCACGGGCCCAGCCACTCCGTGGCATATGGGATCTTCCCGAACCGGGGCACGAACCCGTGTCCCCTGCATCGGCAGGCGGACTCTCAACCACTGCACCACCAGGGAAGCCCCCTCCAACCTTTAATACCCCCTTCTTGCTGAAGACCTCATCTCATATTTTATTAAGAAAATTGATGTGATCAGGTAGGAGCTATCTTATTCTCCCACCCAAACGCAAACCATCGCATCTGAATTAAATCTTCTGTCTTTCCCTCCTGTTAAAAGGTTGGGAATCTGGGTTCTTTTCAAAGGTCCATCCCCCCCTCCTTATGCTTTGGATCCATTCCTTCATCCTCCTCTATAATTTCATTCCTGTAGGTATTCCCTTTTTCTCCAGCATCAAATATATCTTTCTGCATTACATCATTCCCACAAAAATATAAGCATTTATCTGCCAACACAACATCAACAACAAAAAAAACTTCCCTTGCTCTATTTGACCAACTATAGCCACCATTCTATTTCTCTGATCTTCCCCCTCCAAAAAAACAAAAACAACAAAAAGAAAACAAACAAACCCAGAAACCAACCAACCAAAGAAACAAAACCTTAAGACTTGTCCTACTTGTACACCTTTTGTTCTCCATACACTTCAGTCTTTCTGCCTCACTATACCTCTGAAACTACTCTTGCCAGAGACTAATGATTGCCATGTTGCCAAATCCATTGTCACTTCTGTCCTCGATACTTGACTTCCATGAAGCATTTACTATCATTGACCACACCTGTTCAATTGTAAAACGTTCTCCTCTTGCTTACTATGACATCACCTTCTTACCTCACAGGTTATTCCTTCTCATTCTCTTGCTGGTTCATCTTCCTCCTCTGCCCAACTTTGAAATGTTGGAGATTCCCCTAGCCCAGTTCTCTATCTACAATCTTTGATTAGATAATCTCATCTAGTCCCAAAGTTTTAACTTTCATGTATAAACTCATAACTACCAAGTTTATGTCTCCAGCCTAGAATCCATTCCAGACCAGTATATTCATCTGTTTACGTGACATTATCACTTAGATATCTAACAGGCATCTTGGACTTGATTATTGTCAATGCCCTCCAGCAAAAGACTGCTAGGAACACAACTGTAATTGAACGAGTTAGGTTTATTACTTGCTTCTGTGAGAATGCAAACCATGGAGAACCATGTGACATCTCAGTAAGAGGGTGTTAGAAACTTGGGTTTGTGTTATGTGATTTAGGGAAGGGTTCAAGGAAGAGGGATTTTGCTCTGGATTGGAAGCTGTAGGAAGGCAGGAGTAATTCTATAATTGTGTATTTTAATTAGTACTATCTAGAATGACTTATCTACTGGACAGAGGCTAAATAATTAGTACAGGAGCAGCAGTTCAGTCATATTATCCAGGATAAGGAAATGTTTGCTCATTTTTGTGTCTTGGACAATGTTTATGTTTAGTCTATATCCAGGCATGATTACAGTGATCTTTTTTTGTGTGTGTCTTGATCAATCATGGTCACAGAGTAGCTTTGTCTGGTGTTGATGTTCTGTGAAATTTCCCCCCTCTAACTTACCAAGCTCATTTCTACCTCTGCACTTACTCTGTCCTGTGCCAATTAGTCTCTTTCCCATTTGGCTCCCATCATGGTGAGTCCTTCTTAGTCACCATCACATCCTTCCACTTTTTTTCCTTCTTTGGAACCCTAATCAATATCTAAAAAGAATGTTGCTCATTTGTTTGTTTATTGCCGCTGCCTCACTGGAATTTAGCTTCATAGAGGGATGGCGGTTTTTTCTATCATGTGTTCCCCGCTGTAACTCCAGCCTCTAGAAACCAGCCTCAGAGCCAAGGGCTCAAATGTATACTGACTGACCGATTGACTGAGTGAATGTCACTGGGCTCATTTCTTCGAATACAGCCATAAACCATTAGTACTTGCCTTTCTCTGTTTGCTTGCTTTTAACGGAGAAGTAGGGCACTCAACAAAAACAAGTGAAGCTGGGAGTCAAGAAAATGAATGTCTTTTATTCAGCGTGCCCAATGTCTCTGTAAATCGGGATGTGTTACGACTCCAGTACCTAAGACTTTTGTCTCTGAATTATCCTCTTTCCTGAAAATACTGTTAGATCCTTAACCTTACGTTTCACTCTATTTTTTAGTAAAGGATTATGCTCGGACTTTATATCTGTAACCGTTATTTCAGCCAGCCACAGCCTTGGGGAAGAAACCCAAACCGCTTGCGCAAGCGCCCAGTAGCAGATAACGCGGCGCACAGGGATTTACAGTGCGCATGAGCAATTAGAAGCAGCAAGACGGGAAGTGTTGCGCAGGCGCGTTTGGCAGACTCGCTAGGTGGACGCTCTCGGAGGCGGCGACCCAGGCATTTGGGGAGCCAGAGGAGTCGTATTCCTTTAAACCGTGAGTTTCCGACGGTTTGCTCCATGGCGCGGGATTGTGACGGATTAGAAACGAATTCTGGATTGTGACTTCGGTCTCTTCGCGGCGCAGTTACCTCCCTACCCCCACCCCCACCCCCCACTTCGGATCCCGCTGACCTGCGGCGGGAAAGTCGTGCGCCTGCGCACTAAGCATCCCGTTCGGTCTGGAGTCTGAGGGAAGAAGGTCCTTCCCCGCGGAGCTCGCAATCCGCGCTCGCCTAGGGATCCCATTCATTCCCCCTTCTCTTCCTCCGCCCGGCGCTGGTGAGCCATGTCGTATCAGTTCTCCGCCAGCTTGCGTGGGGCCTTGGACAAGCCTCCTGGCGCTCTCTTTCAACAGTCAAACGATCTCCTCCTCCAAGCCCTCTTCTCAGGTGGAACCGCTCTCCCCACTAAGGCCTCTCTCCCACGCCTCTGCAGTTCCCACCGCCGCCCTTGCCCCTGAAGGCGGCTGCCAGGAAGACTCCTCTGTTAGGCACATTTCCCTTCGGCCCCCTGCCGGTGTTTCTGGGAGGTGAAAGTGAAGCCCATGGAATCCTTAGAAATGGCTCACGGTTTTCCTTCCTTTGGGGATTTGGACATATGGTGCGTTTTTAATTGTTTGCCCCTTTGGGGACAGTAGCATTTTTTAGTGCTTAGTTCACTGAGTGATTTAAACTTCTCATCTTCTCCAGTTTGCCGAGTGTCACAGCTGCTTTGCTCCCCCTGTGGACATGACCCCTTAGCTGGCGTTTTGCGCCGCAGTCGCTTTGCGATGGAGGCTTCTTTGGGGATTCAGATGCAGGAGCCAAAGGCTTTTTCTCCTCGTGGCCGGTTTCTGGCGGATGGCTCATTAAAAAAACATGAGCAGAATTTTAAACTACCAGGTATGTGTTCATTGCCAAAGATGTACAGGCAACAATTCTGTAATTTCGATTATTTAAAAACAAACAACAAAAAACACGTCCTGAATCTTAAAGTGAGTTGTATGTTTATATAGGAGCATTTTACGAATCAGTGAAGCTTCATAAGATCTAGATTTAGGATTGGATTGCATTTTAGAAGGAGGATTGTAGTCCAACCATGTCATTTCACAGATGAAGTTGCTACAGTCTAATATTAGTCGTTGTCTAAGAACACAAAGTTTGTTGCTACCCAAACTAGAATTTCTCTTCCAGACCTGTGTTCTTCTAATCACCATATTGCATTAAGCTTGAATTTAGAAATCGGCATTGGAGGGACTTTAACTTACATCTTCAAAGGCAAAATTAGTTGACAAAAGTAAAGGAAATGTTTGTAGCAGTAATGAAGGACTGTATCTCAGTGTACATCATGAAGTGTTGCTTCACCCTTACCCAGACCTTGAAATGAGAAGGAGAGGGTCAAACAATGCCTGATCTTGTACACTGTAACATGCACCTTCATTCCTGCAGTGTGCCTGGGACATAGCAGGCATTTAATAAACATTGGTTAAATAGGAGTTCCAACTGACTGTTGTTTTTTTTTCTTTTCTTAAAATGTAGCTAAATGTTCTTTTCTGTCTTTGTCTTAAGGATATTTAGTGCTTTTTCAAAAATATTAATTTTGACCTTTCATCCATGATATATACTTATACACTACAAAATAGACTTTAACTCGACCCTAGAAGAATATGACATCCCATACTTTTGCTTTCTGACTAAGGGTAAACTGATCTTTGATGTTAAAATGAGTACCATTCCTGATATCCCTATTTGATGAAAGCCACTATTATTCCAGTTAAAGTTTCTATGCTTAAAACTTTAGAGTTATCTTTGACTTGTGCTTTGTAACTGCTCCCCTCATCCAGTCACCCAATTTTATCGTACTTCTTTTTAGTATGTATAGTGTTGCCTCTTCGCATTCCCACTTTCACCACATTAATTCATTCCCTTACACTTGGCTCCTGAATTACAACGAAGTTTCTTACTTAAACTGCCTGCTTTCACTTCTTTTTTCATCCTCCAGTTCATTTTGTACACTGCCACTAGAATAATCTTAAAATGCCACTTTCATCCAGTTTCATGGATGCTTTCCCTCTTGCCTTCCATTTTTCTTGCAATTACCTGTTTTTCATGGTTCACCTTTCCCTATGTCATCAGACACGTAATACAATAACAGTCATTATATTATTATTATTCTTGTATTGTTTAGCACTCTGTGTATTCTGTCTCTTCAGTTATACTATAAGGTCCTTGAAGGCAGTATCTTGTATAGCTCCTGATGTACATTGTGCATTAGGCAGAGTGTATGAATGAATGAATCTGACTTGGCTCTAACATATGTTCAGGTAAAAACTACTATTCTAATACTCTTCTGAAAACCTGCTAGGAAATGAAGAGTGGTGTGAATTTTATTCCAAAATTCCAAAGTTTGGTGGCTTTTATATGTAACAGGACATTGAACATTATAAACAGTACCTTTGATAATTTATAAAACATGCTGAAATTTTATTCATATGGTTCTTTTTTATTTGACCCTTAATAAAAGCTAAGATTATATCAAAAACATAACTTGAGTAAGGAGTAAAGCTGATGAAATCCAGGCACATAACTGTCTCATGATCTAATGTGATTTACTCTCCTTTGATGTAATAACTTTTGAATGGTGGGATTTTTATATATCTTTGTATTCCCAGAGCCTAACAGTCTTCAACACATAGTAGGTGCCTGAAAATATTAGGTTGAATGATTAGATATCATTCATCCAAAGGATATAAAGTAAAATTTTTAGTACAATGCCTGCATAGTATGACCCTTTGTTTTGGGATATTTGTCAGCTTTTTATAACTTTTTTTCTGATAAAAATTATACATGCTTATTGAAGAAAATACAGAAAGTCAAAGTAAGAAAATATCCCACTGTACAGATATTGCTACTGTTGACATTTTGTTATATTCCTTTGGTCTTCCTGTGCATACAGAGATACATTTTTTAAAAAACTGAATTAGGGGGCTTCCCTGGTGGCACAGTGGTTGAGAGTCCGCCTGCTGATGCAGGGGACACAGGTTCGTGCCCCGGTCTGGGAAGATCCCACATGCCACGGAGCAGCTGGGCCTGTGAGCCATGGCCGCTGAGCCTACGCATCCAGAGCCTGTGCTCCGCAACGGGAGTGAGTGGCCTGCGTACTGCAAAATAAATAAATAAATAAATAAAATTTTAAAAATTAAGAAAACTGAATTAGGATCACAGCCAACTTATTTCTGATCTCCATTTTTAACTTAGCAATATATATCTTGAACATTTCTTAATGTAATTAAATACTCTGCGCTTGGACTGCCTAATGTTCCACTGCATGGTATCATATAATTTATTTAATTGCCTTTTCTTATTGAACCTTTAGATTGTTTTCCATTTTTTCCTATTAAGAAAAATGCTGCAGTGAGCAAAGTACCTGGCAAAGTATTAGCTCAAATATTTATTGTTTCATTCTTTCAGCAGGCTTTTGTTTTTTTAAGTATCTACCATATGCCAAGTTTGGTAAGTGATAAAGATCTTTTCAGTGAAAGAATGAAGTATAAACTGTATATATACTGAATGTCTCCTCCATACTGTTGAACTGTACTGGAAGGCTTGCTTTCATTGTGTTATATGGATGCTTTTAGCCTACGATTCTAAAGTGGGTTATAGGTAACGTCCTGGTTTGCCTGAGACAGATCCATTTTATGCCTGTTGTCACAGTGCAATTATTAGTGCCCCCTTTCACTCTGAAGACTCTCCCAGTTTGGGCTAAATTATATGATCTCCCTAGTTATAGGAAGCATTATTTTAGGCAGTACGTGAAACCCCAGAATAAACATGACATATATTCCTGGAGGTCAATTTTACTCCATGGTAAGTAATTGAAAACATTTCATTTGTATGATGAATATTTCTTAAATGTCTATGCCTGTTATGTGCAGGCACCTTTCTAGGTGCTAGGAATAAATCTGTTCGTAAAACAGACAAAAATCAGTGCCCTCAATCTAGTGGATAGAGATAGAAAATGAATAAATAGTATGTTCAAAAGTGATTAGTGCTGTGAAGAAAATGTAGAGGGAAAGGGGAGATAGGAGGTATTGGGAGAGGAGATTGTGATTTTAGTAAGTGTAATTGGTTGGAGAAGGCTTCAGTGTGGTAACATTTGAACTAGGACTTGAAGGTGGTGAAGGAGTGAACTGTGCGTGTATCTGGGGAAGAGCATTCCAGACAGAGGAATCAGCAAGTACGAAGGCCCTAAGCTGGGAGTGTGCCTAGCATTTAGAAATAGCTAAGAGGTCATGTGAGTGGAAGTGGGAGAGTGATGGGAGTGAAGTCGAAGAGAGGGGTGAGGAAAGGAGGTAGTTCTTTGGCTTTTATGTGGAACAAGATGAGGGTGAAAGCAGGGAGTATAGTTAAGGATGCTGTTGCTGTAGCCAACTTGGATATATTATGTAGCAGAAAGAAAATTCGCTTAAAATTTCAAAACAGAAGCGTAGACCTTCATAATATTTAATGAAGACCTAAATAATATTTTAGTTTGTGGACTTTTCAGGGTCTTTCCCCAGTCCTCACAGTATATATTCATTGGTCTCTGCCTTTAGTAGTATTTTCTAGCTTTTGATATGAGTACTCTCTTTCATTGTCTACTTTCATCTCCCAATTCATAATCTGGGGATTTTTGATTCACTTTGGTTGTCAGGAAATTTTTCTGTTGTTCAGAAACATCAAAGTTGTTCTGCAGTGACAGGAAACCTTAATATAAACATAGTTTGAGTTTTGTAGAGATATGTAAGTGCATAGTAAGTGAGTGGTGGTGTGGAAGCACATTGAGCTTGTGTAGTCATTCACATGGCCTTGCATTACAGTATTTTCTTACTACTTATATTTTCTTCCTGGTTATTTCTAACAGTTAACCAGCATCTCTACTACTAACTGCCAGCTCATGTTTATGCAAAGGGAAGTTCCAAAATGTGGAACTCGTAGGAAAAGCATAGAATATTGTAGTTGGAAGGTAAAGTTCATCTAATCCAGTTCCTTTGTTTTAAAGGTTAAAAACCTGAACACTAATGTGGTTTAATTATAGGAGTTGAATCCAGACTCTTTAGATTTCAGGCTTTTTTCTATATCAGCCCTGTCCAATAGAACTTTATGCACTAACAGAAATGTTTGTATGTTGTCACATGTGGCTAATGTGACTGAGGAAGTTGATTTTTAATTTAATTTTAATTTAAATAGCCACATGAAACTATATCATCCTACTACAAAGCTTTTGGTGTAATTAATCATGTATATACAACAAAGCATGCACACAAACACTTCAATACATTTAGTAATAAAAAGACCACAAATGGTTCTTAAAATATTTTTTCATACCTAAACACCATTAATTGTAAGATACACCATTATTTTATGTACTGCTCAGAAATACTGCCAGTTATACTGTGGCAGTGCTTTCCTTAACACCTAGAATTTTTTTTATAGTTATTGGAAGAGTTCTTTTAGATGTAATTAGACAAATAATTGTTTATCTCTGGGACATACATGAAATGAAACATAAACATTTCAGATCTGTCTCTTCTGAATCACTTTTTATACTCAGACTTGTTGATATCCTGTTTTTTTCCCCTCATAATATTGTTCTCATACATTAGTTTTTCTTTTTTTGGCTGCATTAGGTCTTCATTGCAGTGCGCAGGCTTCTCACGGCGGTGGCTTCTCTTGTTGCAGAGCACAGGCTGTAGGCGCGTGGGCTTCAGTAGTTGCAGCATGCGGGCTCAATAGTTGTGGCTCACAGGCTCTAGAGCGCAGGCTTAGTAGTTGTGGAGCACGGGCTTAGCTGCTCCACAGCATGTGGGATCTTCCTGGACCAGGGCTCGAACCCATGTCCCCTGCATTGGCAGGCGGATTCTTAACCACTGCGCCACCAGGGAAGTCCCTGTTCCCAAACATTAGTGATGCAGAATTTCTTCGAAGAATTCATTTTAAAAAAAAAAAGCCATTGTTAATGAGTTCTTAAGAACAGCCCAGTTATGTGGAGCTGGCCTACGTTTGATTTCTACTTCACCACCTCTACTATTCCTCCCTATAGCCATTTGGCTCTTAAGGATTAAATGTGAATGCTCCTCTGTGATTTCTTGAATTTTCTTCAGGTCATTGACACCTATTGTATAAGTTTTGATGCTGGCCAGCAACAGTTGTAAGTTGCATCCCAATTTCAGAGTCAAAATTGTGTCTTAGAATCAAAGAAATGTAATAACAAATTGAATAATCATTGTAGTGCCTTTTCATGATGCCTTTCCTATGACACTGGAATTTGAAGCTGGTTGGACTTGACACTCATTAGGAATGATTGTAATTGACTGTGGCAACTATTACTGCTAGAAAGCCAGCTTTCCCCTCAGGCCTTGGTTTTGTTTTCCAGAGAGAAGTAGTGCGGTAGCTGATGGTGAAGTGATTGCTTTTGTCTTTGGCTTCACTCTATTGTAACTTGTAAACTTTTGTTTTTTTCTTTTTTCCTACAGCTGTCTCTGAACAACCATGATGATAGTAAGAATTCATTCATTCAACAAACATGCCAGGCAGTTTTCTAAGAGCTGAGTGCATTGTGGTGAATTATACCGACAGGGAGCCTGTACTGGTGGAGCTTATATTCTAGTGGGAGGAGGCAGACAGCAAACAAATAAATAAACAGGATAATTTTATAGTGAACAAGAACTCCAAAGACAATAAACAGGATAATGTGGATAATGGGAGGAGCGCGAATTTAACTAGCAATGTCAGAGGAAACTGTGACAATTGAGCCAGCCATATGAAGTTATAAGGGAAGAGGATTTCAAGCAGAGGGAATAGTAAGAGCAAAAGCCCTAAAGAAATAATGTTAATAATAGTAACCACAACAATAAGAATCACCAGTATAATTTCATATTTACAGTGTGTCAGGCATTGTGTTAGAAGCTGCCCTTGTGTTATGTATATTATTTCATTTAATCCTCACAGTATTTCAGCGCCATGGGTACTCTTATGCCCCCTTTTCTATAGATGGGGAAATTAAGGCTTACAGAGGATAAGCTGTGTGCTCTAGGAAGGTCATACCGGCTGGGTAATAGTGGAGCCAGCATTTTGATTTAGGCCTCTCATCTCCAAAACTGGTTCACAGGATTACTGTTATATTGCCTGTTATATTGAAATCCATGAAGCTTCTCCAGTTCACCTGCAAGGTAGATGGGAAGGTGAGGGTAATTTAAGTAAGTTCTTCCCATTACCTTAGATGGAGTGATATAGTGGAAAGGCTACTGGATTAGGTCTTCTTGGCCTCTTATTTAATCTCCACCGCTTAGTATTCTTAGTATTCTTCACCTCAGATTTATCCTCCACTTGTCATCTTCCTGCTTAAAAACTTTACATGGCCTTCCTTTGCATCCTCTGCCTTTCCTTCCTCAGCCACATTGAATTTTATTATCTCTCCTACTCTCCCCTCCCTCCACAATAACCCATGCCTTTTTCCTTTTCCATGTCTTTGCATACATAGTAGTTCCTTCCTAAAATGCCTTCTTGCACTTTCTCTACTTGGTGAATGCTTCAAAACACAGGTTAACAGTCACCTGAAGCTTCCTGGCACCTTCAGGAGTGTTCATTCCCCTCCCTCCTTCTACCTAGTAATATGTGCATTCCTCTAACATTACAGTTAAAATCTTGTATTAAAAGTGAGCTTTTAATATCTGTCTCTTCCACTAGGCCAAGCTCCTAGAGAACAGGGGCTTCCACCACCTTTGTTCATTTGTATTTTTAATATGCCAGTTGCTGGGCATTTTTAAAAACAGTGTTTGTTAAATGAGTGAGTCTATAAACTTACCAGCAGTACCTCTGTGAAATTGGACAAGTGATTTAATTTCCCTGAATATGGATTCCTTCTCTGAAAGATCAGGATAATTATTTCTGTTCTCCCAATATCACAGTGCTATTATGTAAATCTGAAAAGATAATATGTGTGAAGGTGCTTTGAAAATGCCTAAAACTGTTGCATGATGCAGAGTGTTATTATAACTTTAAAAGTAGCTGATGCTTGGCCTAGATATTGTAATAAAATCTGAGGACTCTTAAGTATGTAGTTCTTTTTTGTATCCAGTAGTTTATCACATTTTGTATTATTGCCTCTGAATTTTAACCATGTAGGTTTTTGTAAAGAGCTTATATTTATTTAAAAGTAATGATTTTTCTGCTGTCAAGATATAGGATACTACTGGTAATTGGGACAATTTTTTTTGTGTGTGTGTGGTATGTGGGCCTCTCACTGTTCTGGCCTCTCCCGTTGAGGAGCACAGGCTCCGGACGCGCAGGCTCAGTGGCCATGGCTCACGGGCCCAGCCGCTCCGCTGCATGTGGGGTCTTCCCGGACTGGGGCACAAACCCGCGTCCCCTGCATCGGCAGGCGGACTCTCAACCACTGCGCCACCAGGGAAGCCCTGGGACAATTTTTAAAAAATGTTTTTTTTTAACATTCTTGAGACCTTTAGTAGACCTTCTTTCTAGAGTATACTGTGAATATTCAATATGTAAAACTTTTCCAAGCCTGTAAGATTTTGTATCTTTGGGGGATAGAAACAGTTTTCAAGAAGATTGCATTGTGTCCTTGTCATGCCATCTAGTGATGGCAGCACAAATTGTTTAGTTATTTTTTAAATTTAGCCTCTTCATTGTGTTGTACTCTATGCAGTGACAATGTATCTATATGTTAGTATGTAATTTCAGAGTAGCAGCAGTTGGGTGTGAGTGATTCAGTTACTTTGCAGTTTTGTCTCTTCAGGAGGTGTGTGAGTTAGAGCAACTTGATGGGGTTTTAGTCTTATCATGAGTTTAAGGTTTATTATAGATATTTTTATTTGTAATGTAAATTACTTATGTTTTAGAAATTATTTTATTGAGATTTTTCAACCTAAGTAATTAATTGTACCTAAATTCTTTTTTCCTTGATAGGTGTTAAGAAAGATATTCAGAAGCTTTACGAAGCTGTACCACAGCTTGGTAATGTGTTTAAGATTAAGGACAAAATTGGAGAAGGTAATCTGGAGATATACTTCATTATCTTTATAAGCTTTTTTTCCTCCTGTTTTCCTTTGTATAATCTTGATTTTCATTATTATTTCTTATTAGAAAAATACCCCTTTTAAAAATACTAAGACCATGGTTATATTACTAATTATCAGCTTTTCTTTTTTCCTTGGAAAGAATCTAAGAATAAATAAATATTTACAATAAAATGAACAGTCCTATTTTAACCTTTATAATTTTATACTATTAAAAGTATTTCTGGGGGCTTTCCTGGTGGCGCAGTGGTTGAGAATCTGCCTGCCAATGCAGGGGACACAGGTTCGAGCCCTGGTCTGGGAAGATCCCACATGCCGCAGAGCAACTAGGCCGGTGAGCCGCAACTACTGAGCCTGCACGTCTGGAGCCTCTGCGCAACAGGAGAGGCCGCGACAGTGAGAGGCCCGCGCACCACGATGAAGAGTGGCCCCCGCTCGCCACAACTAGAGAAAGCCCTCGCACAGAAACGAAGACCCAACACAGCCATAAATAAATAAATAAATAAATAAATTTTTTTTAAAAAAGGCAGATGCTTGCTTTAAAAAAAAGTATTGCTATATTAATAATACATTATTAATGATAATTATTAAAAATAAAAAATTTAAGATTTAAGTGGGGGGATTTGATCAGGGAAAGCTGAATCTTTTTTCTCTTTCTCCATTGCGTTTAGGTGGAATTGTATGTTGAACAATGGCAATTTTTCATGGCAAAATGATAAAAATAAAGTGGTACAATATTTATAGGATAGTCAGTATTTACGTAAATACCATTGAGAGACTGGAAATCATATTGATTGAATGAAGGGTGAATTTGGCCGACAGATGTGAAGGGATTGAGAAGATAAAAGATAATAGAACTTTTTAGTGACTATACTGAGAAATAGTAAATAAAAATTTAACAGTAAAAAAAAACCCAAAAAACAACAAAACTTCCATTTATTCATTGCTTGCTTTTCACAATGGAAAGTGTGAGATGAGAAAAGGCTGAATCAGCGAGGGCAGAGAGATTAGAAGATGAGATGATTTGGGATGTAAGAAGCAAATCTTTACATTTTTTTTCTTACCTTTTTTTGAATACTGACTTAGTGTTCAAAAACTTTGTTCTGGAAAACTGGTGTCCTCATAACAAATAGCTAACTATTCCTGGAGAGAGGGAAGAGTGGAGTGTAATCTAAGGCTAATAAGTTTGAAAACTATAGCATGTATAGCTCCCTTTTGGTTATTTATGATGTACTTCAGTACATTAAAGGTCTAGAAATAATCTATCAATTTGCTTTAACTCAGTATTTCTCAGATTTAACTGACCACCACATCTTATATTTTTTTCTGTTTATTTTCATGGTGAATTTAAAAGTTTAAAAAAACTTTTTAAAATAAAAAATGTAGTTTCCTTTTCCCCCTAAGACTGTTATCATTTTTACTTCTAACAGAACTGAATCCAAGTCTTAAGAAAGTAATTTCCAATGATAATATTGTAGAAAGATACTTGGTAGATTGGGTCATACCATGGAAATATTTTATGCTAACTCAGTTAAACAGATTTACTGTATAGCTTTGCTGAATTAATATACCCCCTAAAGATGTGAGGACAGTTAAGAATGTATTAAAAATTGAAAATAAGTTATATTTACAAATGTGTTTGCTTTTTGTGTTCAGTGTCATTAAAATATTGATGACAGATTATGATAATTTTATGGGTTCCAAACAGTTTTTAAGAACTATTTTAGCATTGTCTCATAAACATTTTTAAAAACCAAATATTGAAAAATCTAATAAATTGTTTTACAGGCACTTTCAGCTCTGTGTATTTGGCCACAACACAGTTAAAAGTAGGACCTGAAGAGACAATTGCTCTGAAACACTTAATTCCAACAAGTCATCCTGTAAGAATTGCAGCTGAGCTTCAGTGCCTAACAGTGGCTGGGTAGGCAATTTAAAGATATTTTTAATTGAACTGCTGTATATAATTTTTAAGATTTTTAAGTAGATATCTAATAGGGATGATGAGATTGTTGATTAAACATATTCTTCAGTCAGGTGTTTGCAGTTTGCTAGCACTTTTCCGCTAATCTTGGAATGGCTAGTTAAGTTTATATTAATTTTTAAAGTGGATTTCTCCTGAGGCTCAGCTTGACTTCCTGTTCTCTTACCACTTCTTTTTCTAATCTTCCTGCCAAATCATAAACCTTGGCTTCCATGGTGTAGATATTTTTAAAAATATGGGGAACTCATATTTCACATCTCCCCAGATATTGACAGCCTCATCTCATATTTTATTTTGAACAACAGAATCCTCTGGCATGTCTTCCTGTTTGGTTTCTCTCTGCTAGGTCATTCCTGTCAACATAGAGACGTGATGTAGTGTCTCTTATCCTCCCTGTACCACCATCCCCTTTCCAGCTACTCCAGCATTTCTTTGCTTCCCTTCATGGCCAGACTTCTCAAAAATTACCTGCACAGACTGTTTTCACTTCCACACCCGCCTTTTGCCACACACACACAGTGAGGCTGCTGTCCTCTATGCTAAACGGAAACTACTTTAGAGGCAACCATGACTTTATTTTGCCGGTTCCTTTTTCTGTTCACACGAACTCCTGGCAGTGTTTAACATAATTGATTTGAACCATCGTCTTTTGACTTCTGTACTACCATATACTCCTTGATTTCTTCCTGCTTTATTTGGCCTTTCATTTTCAGTATCCTTTGCCAGTTCTTCCTCTTCCACCTGACACCTAAATGTTGGAGTTCCTCAGTGATCCTGGGCTTTCTTTCTCTAGACTTCTTTAGGTGGTGTCATGTATTCCACGTGGCTTTAAATATATAGTAATGATTCCCATAAGTGTATATCTAACCTCAGACCTCTTAACTGCATATTTGTATATATCTACCTGACGATTTGATATTTCCATTTGGGTACCTAATAAACACCTCAAACCTAACATGCCAAAAACTAAATTTTAATCCACCTTCATCTGCCCCCAAAATTACCTATTGCAACAATCTGTTTTCATCTACCCATCTCAGCAAATGGTACCACAGTCTACCTAGTTACTCAAGCCAGAAACCTAGTAATCACACTCAATTTCTCCATTTCTCTCCTAGTCCACTCCATCACCATGTCCTGGCAATTCTGCCTCCAAAACATATCTAAAATCTCATCCATATCTTTGTCTTCTCAACTGCTATCTCAGTCCAAGTCTAGATTACTACAATAGCCTGCTTCTTCTCTTCCCCTCTTAATCCCATAGTCACAAAACAGCCAGAGTGATCCTTAAAATATAGAAATATGTATGTATGTAATATAAGTTGGATACTATTACTTCCACTACTTAACAATTCTTCAGTGGTTTCCCAATGTTCTTGGAAAAAAAATCCAGCTTTATCTCATGCCAGTCTTTCCACCTCCTTCACTGTGCTCTATTTTCTTTAGCTCCTCAAATTTGTGTCAAGAGCTTTCTCACTTCAGGGCCACTACCCATACTTCTTCCCTATCCAGGAAGACCCCTCCCAGTCCTTGCATGCTGACTCCTCATCTTTCTGCTCTGAGCAAGAATGGTACCACTTCAAAGAGGCCTTCTCTGAATTAGATTCTATTTTTTATTGTCACGGCACCTTTTGATATCTTTCAAAACCCTTACCATAATTTGTCATTATTTGTTACCTGGTTTATTATCCATATTGCCCACTATTTAGGAAAGTCCATGAGGGCAGAAATCATGTTAATTTTAATTCACCTTCTCATACTTAATGTCGAAATCATGTTAATTTTAATTCACCTTCTCATCCTTAATGTCTAACATAGTGTCTGTCAAGTAACAGTGCCCACTAAATATCTATTGAATGAATAAACACGCCTATTAATTTGTTTTACCCCTCTGTTTATTATAGAAGACAAGAGAATAAGATGGCTTCTATAAGGCATGATTACATAATACCTTCTAGTCCCCTGAATAAGATTATTCCTTTTGCCACACTTTAAATAACTCCCTCTACCACTTTTTCTTTCCTTGTTGTTCAAAAATGTGCATGCTAAAAAAAAGTCTACCTGATCCTGCTTCCTTTCTAGCTCCCGTACTCGTTTCTATTCTTTGACAGATATTTCAGGAAAATTGTCTTTATGTTCTGTTTCCATTATATACTATTTTCCCTCCTTAAATCCTGTTTGGCCTCTTCCTTTCCACTTAAACTGCATTCTGAAAATTAGTTAATTCCTTTTTGCCAGTTAATTCCTCTTTGCCAGACTGAAAGCTTTCCCTCAGTCCTTATTCTAATTGACCTCCTTGTTGATCACCCCTTCCTTGAAAACTCCTCACTTGCGGATGTCCCTATCTGGGCTTTCTGCTCCTTCCTTATTTTGCCCTCCAACATGAGACTTTTCCAAGGCTCAGTTTTCTCTTCTCTAATAATTTCACAGCTTTAGGTATCATTTATCTATAATATTGTCACTGGCTTACACTTGACTTCTCACTTAAGATATAGTCTTGTATCTAGATATCTCTATCAGAATGATGAGGTTTTGGTTTTTGATGCTTCTTTTCCTGTTTTCTCTACATATTTTGTGGGTATCCATGTTGTTTTACTTACTCAGTCTCAAAACTCTGAAAATCCAGTTTACCCTATTTTATTCACCTTTCTCTGAGGTAGTATAGTATAATGGTTAAGAGTCTAGGTCTGGAGCACACTGCCTAGATTCAAATTCTGGCTCCATGACCTACTAGTTGAGTTACCTTGGGGAAGTTCCTTAGCCTGTCTGTCCCTCAGTTTCCTTATATGTTAAAAAAAGGGGGGGGGTAGGAAATAACAGCACCATCCTTATAGGGTTGTTGTGAAAATTAAGTGAATTTGTTGATAGGTGTGAAGTGCTTAGATCAGAGCTTGGCATGTAGTGAATGTTCAATAAATATTAGCTATTACTAATTTTTACTTGATTTATTTATTACTGTTACCATCTTATCTGCTACTAAGTCTTGTTAATTCATTTTTATTATTCATCTTTTCCTTCCCATTCTGTCACCTCCCCAATTAAAACTATAATTATCTCGTTTTGAATTATAACCTCATAACTGGTACCGTGTTTGTTTAAAAAAAAAAAAACCCTTTATCTTGTATAAGTCAGTTAAATGAGTAATCTCTCCTATATGGTGATGGTTTTAAGTTAGTTTTCTGGCATTATTTATGCATTGCTAAAGTTGCATTTTTAAAAAAACTGCATAAAGTTTCAGTTCATTTGACCTTTCTTCTGAAGTTCATTGTGCATTTTTCCACTAGGGGGCAAGACAATGTCATGGGAGTTAAATACTGCTTTAGGAAAAATGATCATGTGGTTATTGCTATGCCATATCTGGAACATGAGTCCTTTTTGGTAGGTTTTAATATTTCTTGAATTTTTATTAGCTAAATATTTCATTGAAAACAATCTTATAACCTTATTCATAACTTTATTTTAGGACATTTTGAATTCTCTTTCTTTTCAAGAAGTACGGGAATATATGTTTAATCTGTTCAAAGCTTTGAAACGCATTCATCAGTTTGGTATTGTTCACCGTGATGTTAAGCCCAGCAATTTTTTATATAATAGGCGCTTGAGAAAGTAAGTATGGAAAGTTACCACCAAATACTTATACTTGACTGAATCTATGCTGTGGGGTCCATCTCTTAGATGCAGAGCATCCTGCAACAGCCACACACATCTTTTTCTGTTTCAGATTTTCACTGTGGTTGAGGAAGGGAAATACCCTCAAGGAGAAAAAAAATTGTATTAGTAAAACAGTGTACGTCATGAGGTGTACCATGGCTTAGTGGAAATAGCTAAGAGACTTAGAAAGGGTCTAGTTTTTTGTTTGTTTGTTTGTTTGTTTAACCTTATACATTTATCTGTGTGCTTCATTTTTCTTTCCTAGTAAATGAGGGGATTGGACCACATGATAGCCAATTTCTTGTTTCAACACTAAAGTTTTATTTTTTGAACATTTTTTATGCTGATTATGTACATAGAGGCATTGTAAGCTGAAAACTTAAAAACTGCTGTTTATATAATGGCTCATATTGAGTATAATAAGGATAATAGAAACATAACTTCTTTTCTTGGGGTTTTGTATTCCTGACTTTTAATTTTTTCTTTAATTAATCAGATTTTTAAACCATGGTTTTAATTTATTTTTCTTTTAAACTTGTTTAATTAAAAATTATCTGCTATGATGCCATCTCTGCCACCATCAGAGGACAAAGGATTGTGTTTACATCCTGCATTCCTTGTTGCCTTGTCTGCACAAGCCATTGGAAGAAGGGGAGAAAAGATGTTTTCTTGTGTGGGATACGTCTTTCCTTAATTTTCAGTAGTTAGCTATTAAATCCTTACCTTGTCTGTAAAACTTACTTTTCTTTTTTCAAGAATGTTATAAATCCTTAATTTATCCCCCAAAGAATACAGTTTCTGTGTGAATATGGTTTGAGCATATTATGATATTAACTAAGCTTTGTTACAGAGAAGTAAAAGTGCTTATTTTTGTTTCATAGGTATGCCTTGGTAGACTTTGGTTTGGCCCAAGGAACCCATGATACTAAAATAGAGCTTCTCAAATTTGTCCAGTCTGAAGCTCAGCAGGAAAGCTGTTCACAAAATAAATCCTGTGTAATCACCGGAAACAAAATTTCATTGAGCGGCCCAGCAGCACCTAAGGAGCTGGATCAGCAGCCTACCACAAAAACTGCGGTTAAAAGGCCCAACCCAAATGCACAGATTCAGATTAAACAAGGAAAAGATGGAAAGGTTCTACGTGTTTTATTTCTTAAGTACTAATATGGTTTTAGAAATGTACTCCATTCAACAGAGGGAGTTATAATTCTAGGATAATGCAACAAAAAAACAATGTTGTTTACACGTGTTATATATTCAATTGATTAGATTTCACTAAGATTTACAATGGATTGTTTTATGATTTCAAAACTGAAAATTTTGCTTGGTAGATTTATAATGTCTTTGTCATTATAATTGCATTATATAACAAAAACGGAAAATAATAAATTTTCCCTGCATGTTATAAAGTTCATATTAATTATCCTTTTTAAAAGAAAGCATTAGTTATAGGGGAAAAATTCTGAAGTGTCTATCTCCATTTTAGCTGCACAGCAAAATGTAACATCCATGCAGGTGGTTTTATAATTTTTTAGTTATATATATTTGTGGACTATGTTAACATTGTATGAGGGTTAAGAGTTCTGTCTAGACTGTTTTCTCCTTTCACAGAAGTGTTTTGGTGCCTGAGAATGACTTGGATGCAGCTGTTTTTGTTTTATGTCTCTTAACTCTTTCAAAACTATAGCAGAGTACAGCTGGCAGAAAGTGTTACAGATATAATCCTTATTTTCCTTGTTTTTGTTGGTATTGTAGGAGGGATCTGTAGGCCTTTCTTTCCAGCGCTCTGTTTTTGGAGAAAGAAATTTCAATATACACAGCTCCATTTCACATGAGAGCCCTGCAGTGAAAGTAAGTAATGTAGCTTAATAGTGCAATCATCAGTCAGTTGTACACTGGAGAGAATTTGGGGAATGGCTAGCTTTTATTATCAGTAAGTTTTTAAGAGTTTTGCTTTAGCAGAAGGTATTACTGCTTCGAGCATCTAGTCAGTGCTTTCATTTTCTCCAGTTCTGAACTTTTCTTTTGGAATTTTTTGTCATTTTTGATTAGCTGACTATTGTTGCTCTTTCTCTAAAGGAACATTTAGAAGGTTAAGTACTTTTCTCTCATTGGCTGGAACGTGAGCTCCCAACAACTAACACATTTCTGACACACAGTTGATAGCGTAAAGATGTTTGTAAAATTTACAAAATTATCATCAATGTTAAGTGGTTTTAAATTGACGTATGATATCCTGTAGCAGCTAGATAGCATGAGGAACAAATTAAAACTGATTTTAGCCAATGTAATTGTGCAGTTTACAGTTCTGAAATGGAGTTAGACACTAGAATGTAATTGTTTTATAACATTTCAGGAAAAGTTCTAATAAAGTGTAATTCAAATATTCACCAAACTAGGAATGGTTAGTAAATTTTTAATATGTTTATTCAACACAGTAACCTAAAAAGACCTTAAATATTTTGATAGACGAGTGTTTATTTACAATCCAACAGCACATTAAGCAGTTCTGAAAGTTATGCTTCCCCTATTGCGTTTTGCTCTACTAGCATCTCAAAGGCATCATGTTAAATGCCATGAAAATAGAGAATATGACTTTCCTTTTACAGCTTATGAAGCAGTCAAAGACTGTGGATTTACTATCTCGAAAATTAGCAACAAAAAAGAAGGCTATTTCTACAAAAGTTATGAATAGTAGTGTGATGAGGAAAACTGCCAGTTCTTGCCCAGCTAACCTGACCTGTGACTGTTATGCAACAGATAAAGTCTGCAGTATTTGCCTTTCAAGGTAATGTGTTTTGATGGTGCTATAAAATCACCAGCATGCTGCCAGACAAGATGAGAAATTGCATTGATTTTGGTGGACAGTTGATTTGAGTGAGTGAAAGGGAACAGTGCAGTTCTGTGAACTGCATAGGCACTAATGCAGATTGGTACCTTGAAGAGCAAATGACAAGTATTGTCATATTTGTTCCCTTGACATGCAAATGCTCTTTGGAAAACATATTTGATTTTACATGCAAATAATTTTGGTAGGGTTAGGGATAGCTCTTATGAAACTTCAGAATTTCATGTTTTACTTGCTGATTTAATCTTGTTTTCTTTCTTTATTCCTGCCTGTGTAGAATAACCTGAACCAAATATTAGAACTCTTCTCTCACTCCCACCTCCAACTCTTTGCCACATAAATTTCTTTCTTCCCTTCAAGACTTTTATAAGCTTTCATGAGCCTTTCCTGATTAACTCAAGTATACAAGTGAACAAGTATCTCAGAAATTAATCACTCCAAACATAAATAAATTTTTATACCTCAGAGTTCCCATTGTATTCTATTTTTCTGTTATGTTCTTACCATATACTACCTCTTTCTATGCCTGGAAGTTACCTTAAAACCCTTCTGGAATAAGGCCTGGGAACTGGTGTGGGGGGAGAGACCTATAGAAACAAAATCCAGGATTTTCATCACACTGGATTATCATTTGCTTTGTAATAACTTTTATTTATATATATATCAAGGTAGAATTTACTGTGAACTAAATTGATAAATGTTATTTTTTGGTCTTAAATAATTAAACTTTACATAACTAGAAAAATCTTATTTCATCATCATAAGGCGGCAACAGGTTGCACCTAGGGCAGGTACACCAGGATTCAGAGCACCAGAGGTCTTGACAAAGTGCCCCAACCAAACCACAGGTATGTTGCACTAGAAATACAGAACCCAGTTAAATTGGTTGCCGTGAGTGTATTTTATTTTATGATTTTTGTCTACTTATGATTAAATTTGAGCTCTGCTGCTTTTAACTAAGTTATGTAAGTGGTTCTAGCAGTGTGGCATTCCCATTTTTGAGATAGTGCTATTTATGAAAGCTGCTAATCCTAGTGTTTCCTTTTTTTTTTTTTTTTTTACCCGATAGATTGCATTTTGCTTATCTGTTTACAAGATGATTTTACCAGGAATAATTTTAACATCACCCTTGTGGGGGAAAAAGTTGTGTTTAGTAGTATTTGCTAATGTAAGACTTTCAACATTTTATGTTTGTCTAATACCTGAAAATTCTTCTGTGATACACATATGATTGCGTGTTTGATTAAAATTTTTTGTTATTGTGAAAACAATATAATAGCATTAAAGAGATTTTTGAAAAAGAAAAAAGTCTATAGCCTGAAAGAGTTGTCATGGAACATCTTATTGAATAGATGAACCCTGCTGTTCACTTGGATTATGGACCTTACAGAAATGTATTCATTTGTTCTGTGTTTATTCTGTGCTTGCTAATGATATAAAAAATGAATGAAACTCTCTGCTTACACTCTGGTCAGGATATACTCGCAAATATAAAATAACCTGTTAAGTATGGTTATAAAACTTTATACAGAGTATTTTAGGGGTATCTAACCTTATCTGAAGGGATTATGGAAGGAAGTTCATGGAAGATAGAATGTCTGAAAAGGGAATGTAAATTGGAGTGAGGGGTTTGCATGAGCAGAGGAACTCAAGCAATAGCATGGTCATACAGAATCAACAAAAGTTTAGTGTTGCTAGAATGTATGATGAAAGTCAAGGAGTGGTGAGAAATAAACCTGGAAAAAGGTAGACAGTGTCGGATCACAGTTGTTATATGGCTTGGACTGTACCCTGTAGGTTTTGGAAAGTTATTCAAGGGAAAGGGATGGTAATAATTGTATTCTAGATGGGTCATTCTGGCAGGTGTGCAGAGAGGACCAGGTCCAGGTGAGAGATGAAGAAAACCTGAACGAGGGCAGTAATAATACAAATGAACAGAAAAGTGAAGAATTGGGGACTTCCCTGGTGGTCCAGTGGTTAAGACTTCACCTTACAGTGCAGGGTGTGCAGGTTCGATCCCTGGTCGGGGAGCTAGGATCCTGCATGCTTCATGGCCAAAAAACCAGAACATAGACCAGAAGCAATAGTGTAACAAATTCAATAAAAACTTTAAAAATGGTCCACATCAAAAAAATCTTTGAAAAGAAAAGTGAAGAATTGGAAAGGCAGAGCTTGATGGATAATTGGATGCAGGATTTGGGAATGAAGTGGTGGGGAAAAGGCATCCAGGATGTTTATCAGACTCCTAGATTGGGAGATTTGAATGGGTACCAGTAACCAAGGGGAGAATAAAGAAGTAACTGGTGTACAGGGAAAGATAAAGATGATTGGGGGCATAATTGGTTTGAGATATATGTGGAACATCCAGATAGAGATGTCCAACAGAATAAAAGTAAGAGAAGCACAGGGAAGTCTGGACTGGAAATACAGTTAACTGTCATCATTACTATATAAAAGGTAGTTGAAGCTGTGAAGTGTATGGCCCAATAAGGGAGAGTATATAGGGTAGAAGTTGGAACTCTGGGTAACCTCAGCCCTTAAGGCTTAGAGGAAACATTGAAGGAGCAGGCGAAGGTACAAAGGGAACCAAGAAAGACAGATGATGCAGTGGCCAAGGGAGTAGATCCAATAACTTGAT